>NC_056732.1:1488171108-1488503608 GCF_019279795.1 Protopterus annectens
GTGTGTGCGTGTGTGTGTGTGTGTGTGTGTGTGTGTGTGCGCGTGTGTGTGTATGTGTGTTTTGATGTCTGTGCTTCTGAATGTGTGTGTGTGAAGATTAAATGCTTCCTCTAATAATTACATATGCTATAGCAAGTATAAAGGCAGAGGAACTATTTTACATCAAAAATATTTTTAGAAAGTATGTCGTAATAAAAAAACAAATACTAACTAATTGAACAAATACCCTTCAGGGTAGGTGTTATGAAGGAAATAATGCCCTTCCTGGGGTGGTAAGGCCTTATGCCATGCTAATTCTCTGATAACGCCCACCCTGTTGGACATTACTGCTTGCATATCTCTTAAGATACAGTCTTTCTATGCAGTTCTTCATCTTCTCTACTATTGTATTCCATACCTTCCGAAATGTTTCTTGTCATCCTCTTATACAGTAAGTCATCATGTGCCTATCAAGATGGATTAACTTTTAGATTCTTGCTTAGGAATAGTAATTCCTCCATTAATTCTAAGTGTCTTTGTTATCCAATACTTAATTTTCCCATCTCTGGAAGATAAGTACTCTCAAGACAAAAAAGCAAGACTCTTCTATGGAGCATTCCACTTGACAGAAGTTTTACATGATCTAACAGTCCTATTCCCAGCATCTTACTCCATTCTACACAGCCTTTTTGTTTCAAATTTCCTAAGTACATTTGCAGCCCTAGATTATGTGGTACTTTTCTGATTTTCCTACCTTTCTGGCATATTTTATATTTAACCCTCTTTCTTATAAAGTTCCTCAGGACTAATATGATTCCTATGAAAATGTATTTTATTTATTTTATGTGATAACCATTACAAATGGACATTTTTTTCATACTTATCCTGGGAGCACTGTGTGGATAAGTGACGTGATCAGATTCATTTCATTAAAAGCAGTACTGAATTTACAAGCCTTTGTACCATCTTCTGACACTCTCATCCCATTGCAGCATCAGATGTGGGATCTCATGTTTACCAATCGGACAGCACGTTCCTCAAACAGCCATTCATTGCAAACATAGCATCAAAAGTTCATGTCATCGAAAGGCCATATGATCATAAAAAATATCATTGAATGGTCATAGTTGGCCAACATAAACAAAACGGCATGAATTACATACTTTCATACACAAAGATACTGGCAGGGACTAATGTTCCCTTTCCCCACTGTAGTGCAGTCCTGGAGTTGGTATTTATAATTAGCGGTGGATGTGGGGGGCACAGACCCCCACATGAGGAGGATTCAGTGAACACCCGTACCCTCCTCATGTGGGGGCACCCGCACTAATTATATATATCAATTCTGAGATCACACTACAGTGGGAAAAGGGCAGATTTCCTTATCCCTGCATTAGCAATAAGTACGTTCTTTGTGCAGTTTTCCTTATGTTGGCCAACTATGATCGTTCGATAATATTTTTTACAATCATATGGCCTTTCAATGAATGGCACATTCGATGTTATGTATGTGATGAATGGCCATTCGGGGAATGTGCCATTCAATCGGTAAACATAGATGCAGATCTCATTACTTTATCCTCCAGTTCTAGTTGGTAGGTTAAGCACACTACCCACATTAAAGATGTACATAGTTTTACTTGCTCCTTTCTCTGTGTTAAACCATTTAATAAATGAAAGGTCCGCCTCTTCCTCACTTCCTTAATTCTTCCATTCCTTCTCTCCTACATTTCTGCACTTCATGTTTTAATTTGACAGATGTTTCATGCCTGTCCTTGATATGTCATAGTTTTCTTTTAGTCTTTCCAAGTTATTCATCATAAAAGTTCTCTATGCACAAATGTTTAGTATAATTATCTCTTAGCCCAGCCATTTCAAACAACCATAGTCCCCTTTCACCTCTACATCTTTTTTTACACATATTTGACTTATTGGCCCACAACACTGTTTCTCATCCTTGTGATCTTAACTAGTTGATTCTATTTTCCTCTCTCCATCTGACTGACAAGAGCTCATTTCACTTTCAGTTTCTTCTTAATTTTCCCTAAAAGCAGTACCCATTGAAGTGTGTCTAAATCCACATGTTCCAAATCTGGATCGAAAATAAGAACGTTAAAGGACACTGTATACACTTTAAAGTCCCAGCCTCATATGTTTGGTTTAATCAAAAGATGCCTTTACTTAAACCTGCACATGTCAACTTTAACTAAAGTTTGCTCTGTAGTTTATACTATTCTCAGTTGAGGATGAGACACATCATGGCAATGTATTGATAATATATAGGCTTTTTTTAAGAAATAATAAAGTCAAGAGCAGCAAACTGTTCCTGTTCACTTCAATTTTAGGTCAGTCAATGGCATTACTTGCTGTACAGTTTCGTAGCAAACATCTACCGTGCTACGTATTGGAGTAAAGCCTTGACAGATATTTGAGATGTTCTTTTATTACACACACATGCACACACTGATGCACACAACACACACACACGCACACACACACACACACACACACACACACACACACACACACACACACACACACACACACACACACACACACACACACACAGACACAGACACACACACACACACACACACACACACACACACACACACACACACACACACACATACACACACACAATGTACCTGTTTCTTTATTTGTTTATTTATTACACTTAGTAGGGTGATGACAAAGTCCTGGCTCAGCCTTAAAGTTCCTTAAAAGTATTTAGTACTTGGAACAACTTGCAGTTTGCGTCTTGCACAAGCAGTATGAAATCATGCACAAAAAGAGACACAGACCAATAACTAGTGCCAGAGCCACACTCTAAATCTCAGTACCACAAAAATAATAGTATCCTTTGGGAAGATGCCTACCCCTATAAACTATCACATTGATAATACACCTATGAGTAGAGTCAGTGGTCAGAGATTTGGAACACATATAAATAGTAATGTGGCCTTTGACCATCATGTCTAGGGTAGTAAGAAAATCATTCTGTATTGTGCAGCCTATAAGCAAGGGTATGGCATCCAGATCCAAGGAGGTCATTGTTCCTTTGTACTTGTTCCTCATCAGATCAATCACTGAGTGCAGCATCCCCTTCAGTATGTACCTGACCGGTCATATGCAACAACTAGAGCATCCATAGGAATTTGATCAAGGTGAGGTTCAATGTCCTTTGATTTAATTTTCCTGAAGTAGAAGAGTGGAGTATAGTGGGGTTTGGATGGTCTGAATGGGGATTAAATGGTGACAGGCCGAGAATGTGGAAAGCTGCTGAATTCCATTACAAAGTCAGTGGAAGAAAGCAGGCTATGGGTAGAGTGCATGGTATTGCAAGGAGTGGTATTGGATGGACAAGTATAGCCTATTAACATCTTCACAAAATAGTTTTGCTTAATACAGAATTTTGATGGCTTGTTTCACAAAGTTCAAGATTTCAGTGAAATTTTTCCTTGAGTGTGTGATAGTGCTTTGTTTCTATTTATGCCATGATTCATCTCTGAGTTTCAGGACTTTCAACTCATATGTTAACCATTGGTTTTGGTTAGCTTTGTATTTCCTAGAGATTATGATAAAGAACGAGTCCTGTCATTTTAAGAGGGTATTGGTAAGAGTTTCAACTGCGATGTTTGGGTCTGCTGAGTTAAGTATATGGGCCAATCGTGTGAACACAGGTGGGATTTAAGTTTGTCAGTGTTAATTTGGGATTTGGACCTAAATGAAATGAGCTTGGTGGAATTGTGAGAGTTATATAGCTGGATGTAGATGGGACTGTGATTGCTAAAGGAAGGAATGATGACAGTGCTGGAAGAGAGACTAGTCTGATAGTTTGTGATTACCAGATTTCAGATAGAGTGGTAGATGGATATTAGTTTTGGATGAGTGGGTCGTTGAACAAATTGGATAAGATCTAAATCAGCCAGGAATTCAGTATGATGTCACTATGGAGGGGGCCTAAGGTGTTTATCTCGAAGGCACCAAAAATTATATGATTTTTGAATTTAGGTGCAGTAAATATTGTTAAGGCAGGAAGGAGGTGGTAAATAAGCTATAGGAAGGTGATATGAGTTGTTATTTATAGAAGGGATTTTAATTACTCACCATTTTGGGTTACTCAGAAGTGGAATCTGGCTGGGAGAGTATTTTTATGTTTAAATGTGATGTACAAAAGAGTACCACCGCCAGTCCTGTTTCCAGGTCTTGTATCAAAAAAGTAATTATAGCCTAGGAAGAAGTGATGGATGGAGGGACTGCCATTTTTAAAGCCAGCTTCACTGACAGCATTATATTGTGTAATAAAGGTGCTAATTGAGTCTTCTTTTTTTTTCTAATACTTATTTATTTATTTTATTTATTTATTTATTGGCATTTGTTTACCAGAAAAGTCCACTGAACCAAAGTAAGGCCATTTTCAGTGGTTGCCCAGGGAGAAAAGCTCCAAGGTAACAATAAGACTTACATAAAGTTTCAATAAAAATTTCAACAAAGATCAAGAAAATTACGAAAAAAAGAAATCACCAAAAAATTTACACAAAATTATAGAAAATAGATAAAGATGATATAACATTATACTAACAGCAAAGTGAAACATATTCATAGTACATACAATAATAACATGATACAATACTAGGCAAAACAAAATAGTTTAATATTATATAGTTATGAGCACCAAGGAATGCATAAAAATCCAGGCGTTACCTAGAATAAACAATAAAAATATATATAGAGAGAGAAAGGCATAAAAGGAATGCTTTGTAATCTATGGAGGAGAAGGAAGGAGGAAGGAAAAGAGAAAGAAGAGAGAATGGGGGAGGGGATAGTAAGTGGGATGGACAGTAAAAAAGAAAAGGATATGAGAGAAGGTAGAAGAATGAAGCAGAAGGAAACAGGAAGGATGGAGAGAAGAGGGGGAAAGTGGTTAGGGAGTTAAGAGAAAGCAAAAGGAGGAATTAAGCAGTTAAAGTTCATTAGGAATTAACAAGAAGTCAAAATGTTGGAGCAGGAATTAGATAAAAACAGATTTATGTTCAACTGGTATTAAGTGATTGCAGAGTAAGGAATTGGACAGGAGATTATTGTCCAGCGCAGTTTTGAAGTTAGAAGTGCTTTGTTGTCTGCGGGTAAATGTAGGAAGGTTATTCCATATTCTGGCCATGTTCCAAGAGTATATTAACTGGCCTGCGGGTAATTTGGGATTATGAATTTGAAGTAGATGTTGGTGTTCAGATCGCAGAGGCCTGGGGGGGGGTTGTAAATGGAGAGTAGGGAGCTAAGGGCAGAGCAGTCTTGTGGTTTATGAATGAATTTATGTGTAGTTGTGAACTGAAGGAGTAATAGATAGTGTGAGAATTCAAGCCATTGTAATTTTTAGGTCAATACAACAATGAGTAGAATGGCAACTGTTTGTAGCAAATTTAGCAATCTTATTACAACAAGTTTATAGGTTTTTCTTCAAGGAAGGCTGCAGGTTGGTTAATAAGGGTGTGCCGTAGGTTAGACAAGGTAACAGGTAAGATAGTGCTAATACTTGTTTAGTAGGAAGGGAGAGGGACTTGTGTCTATAGAGTGATCCAAGTTTTTTGTGGGTCTTACTTATATTATTTTGAATATGTAGATAACAATTTAAGGTTTTCATCGATTATTACTCCTAACAATTTAGTGTGGGTTACTACCTCAATCTTGGGGGAGAATATATTGAGGTCAGCTTTATTGAGAGGTGTATTTCTCTTGGGAGTAAAGACCATAAGTTTAATCTTTTGGGGATTTAAAGAAAGGTGATTTTTGTGAAGCCAAGTTTCCACAGTGGAAAATGCTGCTCGGGTGGTTTGCTGTAATATAGTTGTGTTAGGGGCAGAGCAGACTATAGTGGAGTTGTCTACATATTGGACTAATGCAGGATAGCTTGGTGGAGATTGTTAATAAAAATGTTAAACAAAAGAGGGCCTAAAATTGAGCCTTGTGGTACACATGAAGGGCTGTGAAGGTAAGGGAAAATGAAATTCTGCCATTTAACAGAATGCTCTCTGTTGGAGAGATAGCTTTTGAACCAATTAAGTGACTGGGGAGATAGTCCTATACTGGATAGCTGGGAGAGGAGGAAAGCATGAGAGATGGTATTGAATACATTTGATAGTCCAAGAAAAGGGCTGATACAATGTGTCCTGAGTCTCTGACTTTGTTGCCCATGTCTAAGAAGGATATTAGAGCAGTGTATGTGCTGTGACCTGGGCTGAACCCATGTTGTGTTGGGGAGAGGATTTTGTTGTTTAGAAGGCCTAAGAGTTGTTTTTGCACACATTTTTCAAGAATTTTAGAGATGGGGAAAGTATGGCAATGGATCAGAAATTACAGATATCGGTTGATGGGCCACCTTTATGAAGTGGTAGGATGATTTATTTTTTCCAGAGACAAGAGACATAGGATTCTTGGAAAGATCTGTTAATAAAAATGCTAATGGGATAGGCCACTGCATCAGCAACGATTTTAAGAAATTTAGCAGGAATTCTATCGGCTGAATTTGGGCAGCGCTTTAAATTCAGGAGTTTTTTAATGTAGGAGGTAGGTATGGGAGAGAGATTAAATTCTGGCTGGGAAGATTCTTGTGTGCAGCTTGAATGGGGGGGGGTGATGATGCTTGGAGATGGATGATGTAAAGTAGTTGAAGTATTGGGGAAGTTCTGAGGTACATTTTGTTGCAGGAGAGAAGGAGGAGAGGAGGGGTGTAAGAACAGGGTTTATATTAGATCACTGAATGTTTACAAAAGTGAACAGTGATTAATCAACCCTATGTAAGCGAAAGCTTACAATGTCAAACTGTCAGAACAGCGATTTTTTTTACAAGCGAAAAAATTGCTCTTCCAACAAAGAAAAAAGAAAACACTTTAAACATTACATTACGTCGGGGGCTTTGCCCCCCACACCCCCCTACTTAAATATACCAACTCTGAGACCACACTACAGTGCCGAAAATGGCAAAGTAACGAAGCGGACAAGCAAATTCTTTCCCAGGGAAAGAATTTGCTTAAAAGCCACTTCGATATTTTGCATTTTCAGTCTTTTAAGTTCGACCAAGATGCATTCGAAAGAATGCGTCTTTGGTCTTCTAATAGGAACCCTAAGAATAGTGTCATTTGGGAGAGGTATAGAAAAAATAGCAGTAATGTTAACAATGGTGTCAAGACAGTAGGAGTTAAAGATGCTAGCTATTTGTTCAGGAGGCATGTCTGGATGTGGTCAGGGACTGGGTTTGATGCCGGGTTTAGGAGATTATTGATGGAAGACCAGAATATTTTGGGGTTAATTTTTCTGTTTGTTTGCTGGTTCCAGAAGTACTGCTGTTTGTCTTTATAGATGAGTTTTTTAGCTTGGTTTCAGAGTTGTTTGTAATGAATGAGGTCAGAAGCATTATTAGATTTAAGCCAAAGTTTCCATGCTTTGTCCGTAGCAGTCATGATTTCTTTGTGTAATTTAATCAGGAATCAGGATAATGTGCATACGGTTACTTGTGAAATTAAGTTGTTTGAAGGAGGGGGCCTCCATTTTGTCCAATATTAGCCCTTAAAATTGGTATAAATGTTATTGGTGTGGCTCTGAATATGTATTTAGGAAAAATCACTGGAAAAAGAAGTGGGCATTTTGCATACTGAAGTAGATGTTATTAGACAGTGAAAGGTATTTTGGTGGAATTGTAGAATGAGGATAAGTAAATGGGTGATCTGTAAAAAGATCTGTTGTAGCTGAGGGAGTTTTAAAGTAAGTATATTGTTGAGCTGATGAGGTAAGAGTTATTTATGAGTCTAGAATATGAAAATAAAAAGGCCCGTGTAGGTAACAGAGAGAGGAGGAGCATAGTATAATAGTATGGTGTTGGACAGGGTGATAGTGGAGTAAAGAAATCAGAAAATGAGGAGTAGAACTAACATATATAGCAAAAGTCAAACTAAAAAGTTATGGGTACTTACGTATTATCGCAACCACAACTGGAGCAGGAGAATCTCGCAGCTCATTTCTAAGTCCTTCTGTCGAAATGTGTTGGTAAAGTTAATTTGCAAGTGTGTCACTGAAGGTATCTGTCATTACAGTGACTTTCCTGTATGAGGAAATGAAAGCCCAAAAATGTTTCCGCTGTCAACCAAGTCGAGAACATGTAAGTAATGGTACACTTTCTAAGAAACATTTTAATGGCAATGTGTAAAATCTGTCCATATTTTGGGAGCCTTTGAGACACCATTATTTAGCAATTTCCACCCATTTTATCTGGTAACCATCTGCCAGGTATGCGAAGCAATAGCAATACCCAGTGCCCATGATGTGACATCATTAACTGCAATTGGTATGATGGCTTGCTTGCTGACGCCTGTCTTTGTCTTGTTGGCACTCTTTGGTTTTACTTCTTTACCCGCGTACACCACTGCACTAATTAAGCCATACAACATGCATTGCAGGTTCAGTTCTGATATTTAAATGAAAGCGAATCAGAACACTTACAACCGCACACTGCAGGTCAACCCCAGGCGGGTTGACTCATTTGTGCGAACATTCTGACAGTCTAGGTTCCTGGTTTCGGCCATAAGCAAAGTCATAGCTTTTATTATTGAAATCCCCTCAGTCAGTTGCTTATGTTTCAGTACAAAGTACTGAGAAACTGGTCCACTGTGCAGATGCATCGCTACTTACGTATTATCGACTTGTCGAGAATGTTGTTGCAATAATACATAAGTACTGAGTTATGTTATGGTTGACATGTTAAGTGTATTGGAATATTTATATAACTTGAGGTAATAATCTATAATTGAAATATATTACACAAATACCACTGCTTGTGGCAAAGAGAAGTAAGATGGCTTAATGGAGAAGTGGGGATTAAGAAGGTGATAATTAATGGCAGGGTATGTTAGGCAGTGAGTATTAAAGGCTGAGATGAACAAAAGGAATAGGGTAGTTCCTGTGGTACAAGGTTTGAGTCCCTCAGCCCTCATTTGTCTACTGTGTGACCTTGAGCAAGTCACTTAACAAGACACTGCTTTGAGCTAACTGGGAATTTGGGCTGAGTTCCACAATGGTCCCCTGGACTGCAAGCCTAGTAACTGCCTATGAATCTATGAAAGAGAGTGTCAGTAGCACATATTAAGAAATATAAAACATGGATAGGGATTTGCAGATGAGAATGAAAAGAGAGCATAGTCAGGCAAATAATACATGGACAGTGATTTGTGCAGGAGAGTAGAAGGAGATCATGTGCTAAAATGTCTAATGTCAGCTATGCTAAATGCTAAAATGTCAGCCCAGTCCCCACCAAAACTGCAAAAAGTCACACAGGAAGCCTTTTCCTCTGTTGAAACTTGGTTATCCGATGCCCAATTAATACTCAACCCAAACAAAACTAAACTACTCATCTTCCAACCCACCAAACATACTCAAAACAACTCTCACTTTAACATCACAGCAAAAGACAACACCACTATATACCTAACTGAACACACCAAATTGCTAGGAGTGGAAATAGACAATAAACTAAAATTTGACATTCACATATCCATGACCATAAAAAAAGTCCACAAAAACTAGGAGCGTTATACAGAAATAAGCAATTTCTCACCAAAGCAGCAAAGATTTCAATAGCAAATTCCCACCTTATTTCCACCCTACTTTATGCCTCTCCAATATATACCAACCTAAGGCAATGCGATCTAAACAAGCTAGAGACCTGCTACAACAAAATTGCCAAATTCGCCACAGGGGCATCTTACCGTAGTCACCACTGTCTCTCACTTGCTGAACTGGGCTGGCTTGAACTCCCTCACCTCCTTCAGTGGTATCAACTCGCACTCACCCACAAACTAGTAAACCATCCACTAAATGTCCCATCCCTCCAGAATCTACCCCAACCCTATCGCACCACCAGACCACTAAGATCCAGCAACAAAAATCACTTGCAGATCACTAAAGCCAATAACTCTGCTGGTGAAGCACTATTCTCTTGCGCCATAGCTAAATTATAGAACTCCCTTCCACCCACAATTGCCTCCGTACCATCATGCACCCACTCCAAACTTTACTAAAAGCACACCTAAAAACATGCTGGCTATGCCCTTGCAACTCCCACTCTAATATCACCCACCCCATCCAATCACTACCTTTCTTTCCACTCCACTAACTACCTTGATTATAGCAAGCTCAGATGCTCATAAGCCTAGTACTTATTATACAGCAGGAACTTGTCATTGTAACATTTGTTAATGTCTGTTATGTACTTCACAGATAAAGATTCTAGTTATCTACTGATGTACTATGTTCTTCATCTGCAAATATGTTGTAATTAATTGCTATGTTAAATTGTTAATCGCTATGTAATCCAATGTAACTACTGTCTGTTTATTTTAACTGTGGAGCTTTTCTCCCAGGGCCTCCGCTGAAAATGGACCTACGTCCAGTCGGACACTCCCGGTCAACAAATTTAAATAAATAAATAAATAAATAAAACGAAAGTAAGAAGTCCATATTAAAATGTATAGAACATGGATAGGGATTCAGAGGTATAAAATGTAGCTTGAGATCTGTGGATGAAATTCTAAAAAGATGGCTTGTTGGATAACTGATGAGAAGATTAAACTGATGGGCCATTAAAAGAAAGTATGAAATGGGATTGGGAGAGTAAAGGGTGGTGAGAGAGATATGGAAAAGTAAGACAATGAGAGTCAGTTGCAAGGAGACAACTATAACTGTTAGGTAATGAATGGTTAATGCAGACATTCTTAATAATGAAATGCAGACAAAAAAACTATAACTGAAGTACTCACACTGACTCTATTAACTTCATGGGTTAATATTAAACTGTTGATCTGGATGACCATTAGTAGCCTCACCATAATATCCCAAATATAGGTACCCATTGATATGACTGATCTATGACCCAGGGTGTATTTACAACTGCCCATTCTTTCATCCAGGTTATGATTAAAGGTCTGGGAGCTACTTTGCTTTATATCCAAAGGAAGTCTATTCCATAAAAGAAGGATTTTCTGGATGGGTTTACTTCAGTAGACTGAAATTACACTTAATCAAAACCTACTTTACCAAGACGACATCACCGAACTTTGAATAAACCAAAGCTTCAGATTACCACATTTTTTACAGAGAATGAAGGCACTTGGCCAATATTCAGCATAAAAACACACCACAGTATGTTAAACCCACCTAGGTGGAGGGCTGTACACCCCCACCCCACTCCTGACTAAATATACCAATTCCAGGATTGCACTACAGTGGGGAAAAGGGCACATTTCCCCGTGTTGGCCAAGTGCCTCCATTCCCTGTAACAAATGCGGTAATATGAAGCTTCAGTTTATTCAAAGTTCGGTGATGTTGTCTTGGTAAAGTAAGTCAGTTCGGTGATGTTGTCTTGGTAAAGTAAGTCAGTTCGGTGATGTTGTCTTGCTAAAGTAAGTCAGTTCGGTGATGTTGTCTTGGTAAAGTAAGTCAGTTCGGTGATGTTATCTTGGTAAAGTAAGTTTCAATTAAGTGTAACTTTGGTCTACTGCAGTAGCCCTGTGTGTGTGCGTGTGTGTGTGTGTGTGTGCGTGTGTGTGTGTGTGTGTGTGCGTGTGTGTGTGTGTGTGTGTGTGTGTGTGTGTGTGTGTGTGTGTGTTATAAACTTCAAGTCATATTTAAGTTTCAGTAGTTGTTAAAATTTTTTGATCAGGTGTTTAGGGTGTTATTAATTTTGTGGATGTGCAGGAGGTAGAACTGGATCATTTGAGGCTCTGTAGGCTAGATAGAGGTCACCTCCCAAGAACCTGTAGGAAATAGAAAAGACAGAGAAATTAAAGGCCATTTGGGTAGCTCAAAGAAGACATCTTTTATTATCTTAGTGAGGAAATGTTGTGGTCCTTGAAATTGGTTTGATTAGTTTATTGATAATTGATTTGTATGAGTATTTGTTGCAATGAATACTATATACTGACTGCTACTTTTCTCCCTGGGCCTCCACTAATAAGTGGTTTCCAGCCCAGACTTTCACAGTAAACAAATGCAAATAAAATGAAATAAAATACATTTATATCTGCCAGCAGGGACAAACCAAATTTTCTTCTCCTTCCACACATGCAGGGATAAAGCCAGTTTACTTCTCCTTTATATGGTTCAACTCCCTTATGTCACAGTGGTACCATCACAATTACTTCCCTTCTTTCTTGTGGTATACATAACTCCTTCTACCTCACAACCATCTTCTGACTCAAAGGTCACAAATCTGCTCAACTTCAGGGCACTGAGCTTTAAATATCCCCAGATGCAGCTTTTCATCATTAATCTAGCATCCTTACATGTTTCTGGTTTAGTATACTTAAAGGCACCACCAATCACTGTGCTACATGTCCTTTCTGATCTGGCATATTTGAAGTAAAGTTGTGTAAAGTAGTGTATGTAAACTTACCATAACAGTAGATGTTCTGATAGTTCACCATTGCAGTAGCCTAAGCTATATGGGTCTTACAACCTGCAACCAGATAGCTTTCCAAAGCTTTGTGCACCTCTCACATGCTCCAACTCTCAGCAGCTCATACAGAGCTCTTACAAAAGCATAGCTGGAGCACTAAACCCTTCAGGGCATTTTTTACCCAGGAGGGAAGCAACAGCCCTGAAGAACCATGGTAGGAAACAGCAAAACAGTAAATATATAAAAAGGAGTGATAAACTCCACACCATAACAACATCAAAATGACCCAAGATGGAAAAGTGGGCTGGAAAGAGGAGTGGCTACTACAACAGTGATCTATTTGAATTTTAACTGTTATGGTAAGTTTACTTACTCAAACCTACTACATATTCAATACATAGATGACCACTGCAGTAGCCTAAGCCACATGGGTAGAGTACCATAGATTAGAGAAAAAAGAAAGTGGAAGGAGGCCAGTAATTAAGGCACCAAGAGCCTCCAAGGAATGGTCCTAGTGAATCCTGCTCTGGATCTGGAAAGGATTCCTGTTTGTGGTGCTTTGTAAAAATATGTACACAGGACTAAGTTGCTGTCTCTAGATTGCTTCTAGAGTCCACCCCTTTTCAGAAAGCTACTGAAGAAACCAGTGCTCTCATAGACTGAGCTGTAACCCTGCCTGGAAGTGGCTTATTGTGGTGAATATAACAAAAAACAAAATCATGAGACAATCATCTCAATAGTCTGCTTAGACTGTGGTTGTCCTCTTACCTGCAAAGGAGACAGACAACTGTTCAGTTTTCTTGAAAGGTCAAGTTTTGTGTAGGTAGTATTTAAGCTGCCTGTGTGCCTACAGAAAGTGAAGAATCATTTCGTCCTAGTTCTTTGGATAAGCAAAGAAGATTGGGAGACAAATAATCTATCTTAAAGCAAACTCTTGGATTATTTTAGACATAAAGGTAGGACTCTTTCTCTAAGAATCCATGTCCTTGTGAAAACTGAGATAGGGTTGACTCATCACAAGAGTATGCAACACATTCTCTCCTAGCAGATGTCAGAGCAATAAGCAAAACAGTCTTCCATGTTTGAAACCTCAAACCAGCCAGATGAGCTTGTTAAAATGGAGACAGAGTGCATTTTTCAAGCACAACATTAATATTCTAAGGAGGAAGCACCTGTCTCCTAGGTGAACAAGTATGTAACATCCCTTCCAAAAACTGTTTAAATTGAGCATTATTATAAAGGGAGGATCTAAGGGAAGACAAGCAGAAATGGCTGACAAAGGTACCTTTATAAAAGAGTACAACAGCCCATTGGACAGTAACTCACACAAATAATCAAGAACCAGAGGCAGGCAGGCCTGACAATGATCCCAGTTCTTTGACTGGCGTCTTCTAGAAAATCTTTTCCCCTTACTCATATATGATTTTCTAGTAGCTGGGTTTCTTGCCTCATTTAGCACCTGCTGCACACCTCCAGAAAAAAGGTGCCTAAAAGGTATCAACATTCTATCATCCAGGCAGGTGAACAGTTTGCAGACTGGGGTGTTTCAAACTCCCCCCTGCCTTGTGTGAGCAAATCCAGTCTATAAAGGAGCTTGTGGTAACTGCCTTTGAACAGATTGAAAAGGAAGGAGAACCACTTTTGCCTTGGTCAGAAGGGAGTCATCACCACAATTTTTGGTGAGTTCTTTTGAATCTTTAGATGAACCCTGGGTATCAATGGTAAGGGTGGAAAAGCATACAGGAATATTCACATTCCCATCCATAGGAATGAAAATGCATTTGTCTTTTAGCCCTATTTACAAGGAGTCCTGAAGCAGAATTTCTTTAGTTATCTGTTCTGAAAAAGAGGAAAACAAATCTGCTTGAGGAGTTTCTTGCAGTTAATCTGAGAATGATGAGCTTGTCTGCAATAAAGATGTGCTTTGATGGGATGCGTGAAGTCTAAAGAGTCAAACTGAGTTGAGTTGCTACCTTCCATGCTATCATAGCTAGTCTGCACAGAGGGTACGTTCTAGTACCCCTTATTTGTTTATGTACCACATCACTGAGGTGTTGTCTCTGTACACTTGTAGAGGTCCTGGGGACCAGAGACGATTTAGGCAACCAATTTGAAATGTTGGGGCCTGCTAGAGCAAACCCAAAACACAGAGACTGAATGACCAAAAAAAAAACAGACTTACATGTACCAAGTCTGAGATTGCCATTTCCCAGAATATTCTCTTTTCTCTGAGGTATGGTAATCTCAAAGTTGGTATGTATAAGTTTGGTGGTGCCAGGAGCTTCCCCCCTACAAAAAAGAAGTTTAAAAGAGAGGAGAGATGTTTGAGATTAGACCTTCTAAATTTCTGTTCTGCCGACACTTGGTGTTATGAGTGCCAACAGTAGAAAATAGGGAGGCAGTGATTTAAGGCCTTTAAAATGGCGATCACTGTCAACATCTCTCTCTCTCCCTTCCATTTATGTGCTTCTGTCTACATAATCCCACAGAGCTTTTATTTTTATTACTTTTGAGTTTCCTCCCCAAACCATGTCTAAAGCACCTATGGTGACTCACTGCTCATGGGAGGGTCAGAGGGGAGAAAAGAAGAATGATTGTTAACTGTCTGGTCTGCCAACAATCCAATCTTCCTCTTTCCAAATCCCAAAACTGTGATTTGAATGGACCAAGGGTGCAGATGAGTCCAGATAGATATGAGGTAGCATTATACTTTCCTTATATGTAATCCGGCCAGGGGAAGTATAAGGAACATTGATGCTATGTACCCCAGAATCCTGAGAAACCCCATTCCACATGCATGGCTTTGACTGGAGAAGCTCAAGTAAGATCTGTTGAAACATGAGTAGTTTTTTATCTGGAGGAAGAGAAGCTCTTCCCTGGGTCAAGTCCAGCAAACATTCCAAAAAAAAAATCATTCTGTAAAACTGGATGAGAGAAGACTTCTGAAAGTTGATTTGGAAACCCAGACAGAGCAGACATTTCTGAGCAGTTGACAAAAACTATTATATGGTATGTAATCCCCATGGTATCCTATGTAAATGGCTTGTTCTACCCCCCCCCCCCACCACCACCACCACACACACACACAAAGACACTGGCAGGGACTAATGTGCAATACAAATGAGATGGAGTCCCAGTTATGTATACAACAAGGCATGTACCTTGATCACCCTGACAGCTCTCCGTAAGATTTGTAGTTGTGAATGAGATATTTTACCAGATAGGGTGCCTTCCTTAACTCTGTAATGCTCTTCCACTAAGCTTTTACTCAGATTCATCTATATCGCATTCAAAAGGTTATAGGCATTATTGTGGAAATGCTGATGGCACTTTATATTGCTGTAAAAGCAGGAAGTTAGCAGGTCAGTTATGCAAAGAAATCAAATTGCATAAGTGTCTGTGTCTCACTTCCTGTGTGCAATACACCATCCAAGCATATAGATGCAAATGTGCATGTACCATTTCTTCTGAGATGTGTGACCTATATGTTCACGCATAAGGCATGCATACATGCACTGTTACTGTGCAGCACTGTGTTGCATCACACATGATTCACAAATGTGCATCTGTGCACACAGGACTGCCATTTTGCTCTTCAAGTCAACCACCGTGTGGCCATGGCTACTTCTGGCAGCTAAAATCAGGGCTCATGCATGGTGTGGCAGGAAGAGAAGGATATTCCCATTCTCCCTGCACAGGTATGTTAAACAGTGCATGCTGAACCTTTGATGAAGGCTGATACATGGTTTGAGGTGTCACAGGTATTGAGTAATGCCACTGGCTCATCCATTCTGGGGAATAGTGTTGTCATCACTATGATGACTTGAGGTGGTGCCACTCCATCCTCTTCCATCACTGGGAGACAGAGGCCCAGAAGAGTAAGACACAGTTGTATTATAAACACTGTTTTTTGCTTTCTGCTTTTTTTTTTTTTTACTTTTTACACCATTGTATAAGTCTGCTTTATGGTTTGTGATTTGTTTTGCAGCTCCTCAGCAACATTGCCTTAACATGCAGCAGAATGTAGGAGCACCTCTCCAGTTTGTTGGGGGTGGTTATTTGATTATGACTTCTGGTTAGTCCACTGTACAACTGCAATAGTGTTTTCATCATACGTGTGTGACAATTTTTTTCTCATTCAGTCTTCTTTTGTTTCTTGTTTTTGCAGTGTCAGCTGTGGAAGAGGAAGAGAAGTGGCTGTACTCATCTCAGTTTCTGCCAGCTGTTGCATCTGGTGTTGGGCCACCAGTGCTCATGAGGTCAACCCTACTGGTGCCCACTGTGTCTAGCTCTTTAGGGGGGATAAAAGCCACTCTCATGAAGAGGGACAAGGGTGCCTCCAGTGTTATCCTGAAGTGAGGTGTGGAAACAAGTCACTACCAAAGTGCACCAGCAGCTGGACACCCAGACTGAAACTGTGGAGTGTCTTAGGTTCATAGGCTCATAGGTAGGTACTAGGCTATTGGCCCAAGGGCCTACGTAAGCCTAGTCTTCTGGAGTAACTGTCAGAGCATATAACTTGCTTAACCCCATCCATCTAGAGGAGCAGCTGACCCACAACTTCTGCCACCAAGAGGAGTAATGCCTGTGTATGTTGTCCTCTGGGCTGGCCTGGCAACTAACCATGACATAATCCTACCCTATCCCCTTCCCAGTATGTTCTCTCCCTTATTTGTCATTTCCCAGTCCTTCCTCATCATCCAGCCCTCCCCATCACCAGATGATTACCTTTTGTATGCATACATCCATCCACTATCCTTTGGCCTTTTGCCTTTAGGCATCTCTGTCTTGTCTGCCTGTGTTCTATGTTTGTGTATCTGTCGCCACTACCAGCCATTATGCCTCTATCTCACTCCAAATGTCCCTCTGTACATTACCCATCTACCCTTCTTTCTTTGAAAATGTAAAATGGGCTCTTTCCCACAAAAGAAATTCCCTCCCAAGCCCCCACAATGAATGCCTTATGGCTACCATTCTGTGTTTACCTCTGTGTACCATTCTCCCCTTTCCTACACACTTGTCTAACCCATTTCTGTCTCATTTACATGATGAGTGGTGTTGTCAATTTGCTCTGCACACGCACATTGGTTTATCTGTTGGCCGGTGTGATGAGCGGTTCTTCCCTCATTGTGGCTGTTTGCCACTGGCTGTTGCTGTGTGTTGATGCACTGCACATGGCAGCACACACTGTTTCAGGCATGCTAGGATGCCTTGACCCTAATGACATTCACATTGCCCAGACACACTGTTGTCGCACTGCTCCAGATGCATGTTCGACATTGTTACTCCTCTTGTTATCTCTGCAGCTCTGTTTTATTACATGATCCTTTGATCAGCATTCTCACAATGTTCTCTGACCATTACATTTATAGTTAGCTCTCCTGTACTTGAAAATTAGCAATACTGCACTTATCTGTGAACACTCAGGAAGACCTCTAGAGACTTAATCTGTGAGGAAAAATATTTGCCACAATAATATTGAATTATCATCTGCTAAAAATGGGGATCCAGAACATTTATTCAAAAGAAAATTCCAATTTAGGCTGTATTAATACATTCATCTCTACTTGTAAAAATTAATAACATTTTCCATAAGGAAAAATATAAGTAAAAGGTGGAAGAAGAAGAATTATGTGCTCTGAAAGAACAGTAGTGTTCGTTCATCTCAAAATAAAGATCTGTAAAGCCTTATCCAAGACTCTGGCACACTATTTGTGGAATACATCTGCCTTTTGATATCCATAGAGCGTAACTCCTAGAAGCATCCTCCGAGATTACTGTATACCCTTTCTTTGCTCTAGAAGTGCGCAGACATTTATGCATAAATATCCCTGTGGCACATATTTTCTATAATGTTTGAACTCTGGTAAAAATATGTAAACAAGAAATTCTGTGACATACAGTATATTTCTTATTCTGGTGTATTCTCAGTGATTAATGCTAGACAAATACCTAAACCACAGCTGTAATCAAACATTGTTTTTTACAGACCAAAGGAGACCTTTATTATTGAAGTATTTCCTACAGTTAGTCATTGTCAGTGTGTAAGAAGTAACATGCTAACCTTTGATGTTGGGAAATTAAGAAGATTGCTGTTTCTATTCCCACTCTGGACACCTGGATTTCTCTAGAGTGGTGTGTTGCACTGCTGATTTGCTATCCTTCAAATGAGTCATTAAATCAAACTCTTACATATCTCAATTGGTTTTCATTCAACTGGGGTTAAAGAACTCATGGCATTTCATGAAGACCAGGCAATTTTTTTCCACTGTGTTGACCAAATTTCACTCAGTCAGTATAAATACTGCATCAGGTCTTCCTTGAAAAAATGCTAAAACATGGTGGAATTCACTCAGCTGGACTAAATGAAATAAGTATAAACACATAAATAAATATTCACATTCAAAACTCTTAACAATATGTTTCTTTCTTATGTGTATTACTTGTGGTAAGTGTAGCTAATATATCCTTTCCCAGTGACTCATGACAACTGCCTAGGTGCCTTATGAAACTCCTTTGGAAAGATACCGTCCTTGTATCATACAGTTTGCTTGCCTTGCATTTTCTCTGCCCCTTGCGCATATTCTCAGCCACTTCCTGTGTCATGCTGCATTGCCCCTTGCGTTTGAATAGCTATCACATATTTCAAAGCAGGTTGTCACATTTACATAAGCATAGGCCTCACTGCATGCGGCCTGTATACTTTCTGGGTCTGTTTCTAGTGCACAGTCCTTCTATAGGGTAACGTGGCAATACTGATACATTTGTCCATTTCGTACAAGTGCCATTGCACTGGTTCAGTGCACAGTTCCCTGTTACTTATATGCTGCGCTATATTAAATGATTCACAAATCAGCTGTGCCAAAGGTATGGGTTAACCCCTTGTTTGCATCAACTCTGCTGCACCATCACTGCTTGCCTTGAACGTGATACAAATAGAAAATACACAGTTACTTCTTTGTTGAATCATGCTGACTCTTTCTGGTGTTGTGTGTTCTCAACATTGACAGTACAAAGGCCTTTCTGAACTCCAGCCTTTGTTTGTCAAGTAGTGTTATTGATTCACTAATGAGAACAGCCTTTTAAAATCTGAAAAGCATAAAACAAGTGCCTGCTCATGTCCAAGTGCCCTATGTCTTTTCTGTGTAATGATAATGGGAAACTTTGTTTCCAATTTCATGACAAGAAAATAATCATACTGTTCACTAAAATCATATTAACATCTGCCTCTCCAATAGAATCAAACAAAAACTCAAATTTTATGAAGTGAGGGAAGATAAAAGACATTTAAAGTACAGTTATCTAAGAAAAAAATATGATCACTGTTGTTTGTTTTCTTTTATGCACAGGAATATAAAAGCTACATACAGAAGCAACTGCTGTTCTAGGATGCACATTCACAAAACCCCAGTGCAAAGATTTGTGCAAAGTATGTTGTGGGTTCTATTCCCACTCCAGGTGATTGGATTGCTAATGCTGCAGTGCAACATTGGGAGGGTGCCATCGTTTAGATGAGATGTTAAACCAAGGTCCCATCTGCTTGAGCTGGTGGTACCTCAGGTGGATGTAAAACATCTCACAACAACTATTAAAAAGAGTTGAGGAGGTTCCCTGATGTCTTGACCAAGTTTCCCCAGAAGTAAAATTACCACCTTGGGCCTACCCTGAAAACAGTCCCCTAGCCTAATGGGACTAACCTGGTCATTAAAGGATAAATAAAATAAATAAATACAACAATTTCAAGTCTACCCATACAGCCCCATGCCAGTTAGAGGTTTTGCCAGCATGCATGTCTGACAGTTGATGCAGAGAGGATTAAGGAGCTGTAAACAATTAGTTTCCTGTGGCCCAGGGTTTGATTCCATCAGCCTCCATTGCCTAACTGTGTGATTCTGAGCAAGTCCCTTAAGCAGACAGTGCTACTGGGTCGAGTCTGACAAAGGTCCATGGATCCCAGTCAAAAAAATACAAATAATATAAAAATGGCAGCTTGTTTCTGTAAGGATCTAGATGAAGGGTGCAGGTAGGTATTTTAATGAATTTCTTTTCTGGATCTCAGAATGAATCCATTAACTTCTGTATAATGCTTTCTTTAAATCCAGGGAGATTGATTAAAACAATGGCACTATTGGCACCCAACAGTATCACCTATGAATACACACACATTGTCTTTACAGCACATCTCACTGCACAGAGCAACCGTGCAATCCCCCAAGGGTGCATGGAAAGCCATCTGTGCTTCAGCAGGTTGTCACTGAATACTAACCGATGTCTGATAAGATTAGTGACACCACATCTTCATATGTTATATACAGACATCCAGGGAGAACTGCCTACCCAATGCCACATGACAGAGCTGTCAGAGTTTAAGTACAGGTCATCTTCAACCTTGATGGGGCTCTTACCAATGGAATGACTGTGTGAGACCACTTTTAGAACTTCTATAGTACAATTTTAGCCTACAGGTCAGACACTGAGAAACCAGTACTTCACCTCGAGAATTAATTGTCATCAGTGTACCAGGAAGAGCCACACTTTGCTAACATGGTTTATTTCTTGCTATAGATTACAAAAATGCACGGGAGTTACATAGCAAGAAAATACAATATGTGCTATATAAACAAGATGTAAATATAAACTGATGGGCAAAATGAAGAAATGTAAAATTTTGAGGCATTATAATGAAATCCCTAGAAATACAGTAAGACATTTAGATATGATAGGAATACATAATTTTATATTCCAGCATCCATCTTATAATTACAGAAAGGAAGATAGCTAAGGGAGAGAAGAAAAGAGCTGGCTACATTACTGCAAAGAGGGAAGGCAGTGGGAAAGAAAACAATTATTCATATAAACTAAGAAGTAGAAGATAAAAGAAGGGTCAGTGTAGATACAGGAATTAGGCAGGTGAAGAAAGCAAAGGAGAGGCAGAGAGCAAACAATGCAGAGGAACTCAAGGAATGATGAAGGACAAGAGCAGGGAGAGGGAAAACAATGAAGGATGGGTTGTAATCTGAGACTGAAACATAGACGAAGTAATGACAGAAATAGAATGAATGCAAGGGACAAAAGGGAAGTGAGGAAAAGAAGACAAGGACGAAGTAACAAAAGAATGCAAGGAAAGGAATACACAAGAGGCTGAATGTAACAGACGTACTGAGTTTGCAAAAAAGTGTCCCAGGGAAGTGATGAAGGAACAAGGCAAAGCTTAAGAAGTGATTGAGTGGCTGAGCACAGAGAGAAAATACACAGCATGACTCATGGGCAGGTAGAAAAGGAATCTACACAGATCTAGCAAGATTATTGCTGCATTTAGAATGCGCGAGTCTCAACACACCTATGTTGCATTTGACCCACCCACTTCTGACTCTAGGTAACAGATACATATTGTGTTTGCTGACCACTTTTTTATGAGGATACCAAAACAAGTTGGGCAAGTGAGGCCTGTTTTGCCATCATACTGCTGATGGGGTTGAAGTACTATTAACCACCATGTAGCCTCCCACAACAGATGAAATGCAGGTATGATTCCTCACATGCATGCCCTGAGGGGGTGCAGGAGATCTCTTTGTTGAGGAGTCTGGCAGATTTGATGTATGTCATATGATGACTAGGGGTCAAATCTCTGTTATGTCTACTGCTCACACCCTCCCTTCTAAATGCAAGAAGAGGGTATTAGCCACTCAAACTCATTCCATCATGGGTGTCACTCTCACAGTTTGACAGCTAACTGATCCCAGACTTCAAGATATGCAAATGGACACACTCCCTCTGAAGAGAAGATTGGCCTTACATGCATTTGAATAAACTTACAAGGAATTGACTTCTGCATGACCAAATTCAGAAACAATTCTAAACAATGCCTGACGCAGTGCTCCCATATTTACTGCATTAAAACATATTCAAAAATATATTACACGTTTCACTATATATTTTACCCTTCCTTTTGTTCATTGATACACTAACAGATGCCCTTTTAAAAACATAGTTAGAAAGATTTATGCCTGGCCTCACTAAATAAGAAAGACCTGGAAGTAAACAATCAGAGAATAAAAACACAGACTGCAGTCAGAACAGGAGGAGAAGAAAGGGTGGAGCTAGCTACAGTATATGATGACATTATGTGAAAGCTATATGATATACATGATCCTCCATTAAGTGGACTACTTACTTACAGACAGTGGTGTAAGCAGTAATCAGATTATATTAGGTTTACAGGGCACTGCGCAAAACACAAGCATTTAGCTGTTTACAGGAAATTCTAAAATACTCAGTAATTTTGTAAGTATAAAGCTAATTAGTAGAAATGATGTCATATATAAAACAAAGCTTTGTGCCATTAATGTAACCTGCAGGATGGCAGCATGAAAACTGTATTGTAGATATTATAATGTTGGATGTCAGATGCACTTCTCAGTGTTATTTCTGTATTTATTAAACATACAATACTACACAAACGTCTGTATCTGCAGAGTAGTCCTGATAAAAGTGACACCTAGCACTGACTACATTTAACAGCTACACTATCAGTGTACCAAGTGCATGCAGCTTGTCTGTAAGGCACCTTTTTCCCGGATTTCTTTACTTTAGTTTATGCTGCTGGATATGGTTCTTCATACCTATATGAAATGCAAAGAAAGTGATAGACACATACCCCCAGATTCACTAATCTGCCGTGCAGGACTAAACTAGTCCTGCACGTAAGCAGCAGTTTAAGAGGAGGACGGCAGCGTGCCATGCATAATAATGAAGGCACGCTGCCGGAGCTCCAAATCCCACACTGAGCATGGACGAGTGCAGGGGGCGTGTCTGAGAGCAGAGCTCTCAGAATAAACACCCCACTGCAAAGCAGAACAGAAGAAAGTGTAAATAAATGAGTGAAACTGCTCATAGGTGTCCGCATAGCTCCACCAACAGTCCCCATGTGTTCAACAGCAACAGTACATTGAAATAAAATGAAGAAACCCTTGTATTAATATTTTTAAAACCCTGAATACAACTAACTGTAGGTGCGCGGGTTTGCCCATTGCCTAGCTACGGTTAAAGCAGTTAAAAAGGCTGAAGAGGATAACAAAGAATATATATGCAAATGAAGCAGCACAGCAATAGTGGAGTGGTTAGAGCATCCACCTAATGAACAGGCATTCCCAGTTTGAGTCCCAATGCAGCACAAATCATTTTCCACAGGAAATCTGTATATGAACATAATTTTACATCATTTTGCCATATAACCTACATAATAACAATTAAATGTGAACTAGAGTAATGCATGAAATGCACATGTGAAGTGTTAGTGTCATAATGAATAAGGTACAAGTAAGCAGGTCTAAGCACAAATAAGCAGCAATAAGCATGTCCAAGTGCGTTTGCATGGGGGTAAGCATCGCCCAAACAGAGTAAGCAAAGTAGAAGCTAACTGAGTGTAAGAAACTGTAACTGGAGGATAGCAGTGCTTACCGTCACGCAAACCCGTGCACACCCACTTACAACCGCTTTAAAGTGCCTTAATCACTCTTGATCCAATGGCCCATGTTCTGCCCAGCAACAAAATAAACTGCATCTGCAAGGCTCAAACCCAGGGCCCTGTACACTATAGTCACAGTAGTTAACCACTAAGCAATCATAGCAATAGATAAGCAAGATTAAGGCCATACATCCCATACACCCCACATGGATTTAGATATATATACAGCAATATGTATATATATATATATATATATATATATATATATATATATATATATATATATATATATATATATATATATATATATATATATATATGTGTGTGTGTGTGTGTGTGTGTGTGTAGATATACACAGATATATAGCTATGATAGGAAACAGCACACAAGAATGACATATGTTCACAGGCTATGCCAATGGAAGTGAGGGGCCCAAGCAAGAATCATGTAACACGTACCATGACCTTCCCCCCCCAGCCAGACAGAGGAAACATACACACAAACCCACAAACAATGTAAATAGTCCACTGCTCCCCAGACCACAGGCAGGATACAACTGGGGGGTACACTGTGGGCCCATGAAATCTAATCTTGTAACACAGACAGGAGCGTCCCTTGCGGGACGCCCCAACAATTGACATATTATGGGAGGAAGCTGGTGCGACAACCATTCAGGCCAGGGTGTGTACATACCCGGAATACAAGGGTGGGAAAGCCTGATGACCCATGGGTTGAGACAACATACGACATGGGTCCCGTGAAGTGGAGAGTGGGCAGCATGTAGTGGTGTGTTCAGACCCAACCTGCACCCAGAGTAAGGATGGGTGCTGTAGAGGAGGTGCCGATGGGGAAACTATGGGTAGCTAGTTATGGGTCTAGGTGTGCAGGTGTTGGCTGAAGTGGGTCTATATGGACAGCCCCAGGGATGTAAACAAAAGTGTTTATTGGGCAGAGGCATCACCCAATGAGCAGCCACACCCACTATGAGTCCCACTGCAGCAAAATTTAATCTACATGGCAAAGAACAGAATAACCAGATGTAGATGTATATATGTAGAGGTATATGTGTGTATATCTACCCATAGCTACATGGAGATATACATCTCCCTCTCCGTAGTACAAATGTATACATACGGAGACAGAATACATATACATACGCACATATAGATATAAACATATGCAGACACCCATATGTCATTATATATATATATATATATATATATATATAGACAGCAATATATAAATATATACATGTATGCATACATATACAGATAAATCTGTATATAGTAATGTAGATATATATATATATATATATGTGTGTGTGTGTGTGTGTGTGTGTGTGTGTGTGTGTGTGTGTGTGTGTGTGTGTGTGTGTGTGTGTGTAAATATACACATGTATATAGCTAGGATATGATACAGCAGTTACAAATTACATATGTTCACAGGCCGTGCAAATGGGGGTGAGGGGTCCAATTAACAAATGTGTAACACGTAGCATCAACCCTCCCCCCCCCAGCTAGACCTGTGAAACATACAGACACACAATAAAAGTAAACACACCACTGCTTCCCAGACTACAGGCAGGATACTACCAGTGGGAGAGACCCGCCAAGTCCAGTCTTGAAGCAAAGACATGTATGTCCCTTGTGGGACACCCAAAAAGTCAAACATATTTGGATTTCCTGCCATTACACTGATGTCAAATGGCAGGCCATGCATGTTCCCAGTTTACAAGGTAGGGGAAGCCTGATGATCCATGGGGCGGACAACATACGTAATGGGTCCAGAGAAGTGGGGAGTGGGTACAGTGTATAGGTGTGGCCATACCCGACCTGCACCTGGAGTAAGGAAGAGTGCCGAAGAGGATGTGTGGCTTGGGAACTATGGGTACGAAATTATGGGCCTAGCTGAGCAGGTGTTGGCTGGAGTGGGTCTATGTGGACCACCCCAGGGATGTAAGCAATAGTGTGCGTTGGGCAGGGCCGCCGCCCAACGGACAGCCACTCCCGCTACGAGTCCCACTGCAGCACAGTCTATTGTATATGGCAAAGAACGGAATAACCAGATGTCGATGTATAACTGTAGAGGTGTGTGTGTATATATATATCCATACCTACATGGAGTGAAACCTCCCCCTCTCTGTAGTACAAATGTGTACATACAGAAACAGAATATAATTAAACACCCACATATATATATATATATATATATATATATATATATATGCAGACACCCATACATCCATATGTTGTTAGACATATATATATATATATATATATATATATATATATATATATATATATATATATATACACTTACAAATACAGATATATACATATATATGTATATAGATATGTAGAAATATATATGTATATATATATGTGTAAACACACACATATATATATAGCTAGGATATTAATTGAATTATGTATTTGAATCACATCTGTTAACCGGGTAAGTCTGGCTGAGCTTCTGGCTCATTTCAGCAGAGACCCAAGGAGAAAAGCTCCTCAGGACTAGAAAAAAGTTTGTTAAATAGTAGTATAGATATGATACACCAGTTAAGGATTACATATGTTCACAGGCCGTGCCAATGGGGTGGGGGTCCAATCAACAAACGTGTAACACATAGCATCAACCCCCCCCACCTAGACAGGTGAAACATACAAACACATGATACAAATAAACACACCACTGCTTCCCAGACCACAGGCAGGATACTACCAGTGGGAGAGACTTGCCACGTCTAATCTTGAAACAAAGACATCAATGTCCCTTGTGAGACACCCCAAAAATTAATGATAATCTGAGTCAGTCACTCTAATGATTTATCTAACCAGGCTGTATACGTACACGGACCAGTAGGTTGTGCAAGCCTGATGACCTATGAGTTGAGACAACTTACGACATGGGTCCCGACACGTGGAGAGTGGGCAGTTTGTAGTGGTGTGGTTAGACCCCACCTGCACCCACAGTAAGGATGAGTGCTGTAGAGGAGGGCCAGGTGGGGGAACTATGGGTATGCAATTATGGGCCTAGGCGTGCAGGTGTTGGCTGGCGCAGTTGTATTCGGACCGCCCCAGGGATGTCAGTAATATTGCGAACTGGGCAGAGCTTACGCCCATACCTCTCAACCTCTAAGAGGTAAACCACTGGACAGAACCTAAACCGTTGGGGGGACAAATAGGGACAGAAAGCACATATTCCACTTACAACCTTAGAAAGCTGATAGAATAATAGGTTATGCATTAGCATGACTCGTCTGAAGGATGTGGAGTCTTAAACCCAATTACTTGTCTGTATTTAATGGCATCACTTCCCAGGTATTTGCCAGACAGGTGCAGATTGTAAGAGGAACACACCAATATTATGAAGCAAACTCTGGACAGGCCACAGATTCTGTACAGTCGACAGGCATGCTTACGCCTAATGGGCAGCCATTCCCGATATGGGTTCCACCGCAGCACAGTCCAGTGTACATGGCAAAGTATGGTATAACCATATGTGTTGTTGCATTACCCACTACACAACACCTATGCACATGGTTGCAACACCCCACTGTAGGCATGTAAGCTGATGTAATAGGCATCACAAGGTATTACTGAATTCCTCACCCCCACCCAGGGTTGTGAGTGTCCAATGCAAACACCAAATGCAGTGCATATGCACAGCTGTTGTCATAGACAACATGGCCAGCTGTGGACCTTGCACACCATGTACCTATCAGCCCCTGTTCCATTCCTATAAATGTCTATGGGTACGCGTAGGTGACACCCTCTTCCCCCACTATATTGCCAGTATCTGGAACCCCAACCCACATGTAGTATCACAGTTGTCCCACAGGACACGTATAACTAACACATGAAGGAACACCACAAGCACACCTAGAACAGCACAGGCTCACCACCTTGCGAAACCCTCCCCCCCACCTCACACTATACCATTACATCAACTAGTGATACCAACACCTCTTGTCCTGCCTCGCATACAAATCCCAACATCTGATGTACCTTCCCTATTGCTCCCCATCCAATTATACCTATGAGCTACTATACAGTTACAATGTCACCCCCACTACCTACGTACCTACTCCTTAGCTATTCACCTCTACTGTACCACACAGGTATGGAATAACTACACCTACCCCGAATACCTGCATGTAACCTATCCTGACCTGTGAAGCAGGAATCCAACCTCACCTTAACCTGACCTTTGTCAACAGTCATACCTGACATGTAAACCTGACCTAAGTATGGACAATACTGACAGTTTAATGTAAACTAAGCATGATTAATGGGGAACGTAGCTATGTTATGTCTGTTACCCTCTATGAATGTGATCACCCCAGTATTAATTGGGAAACGGAGCTGGGGTCAATGTGGAGCTCTACACCCTGAGCCACCACTGACAATGGCCAAGCATACAGTTCAAGTGTCCTGGTTGACAGATGTGAACAAAATGCATGACGTTGCACGTGTGTATGTGGAAGCAAGCGGATGTAAGCCTGTTTGAAAGCCGGTATGTGAGTACCACACTGGTAAAGCAATATAGAGGCTAACTGAGGGAAAGACACCACAACCAGAGGTCAGTAATGCTGTGCTTCATGCAAACCAGTGCATAATCACCTACAAATGTTCTACACTGCTTTAGTCACTCTGTAGCCAACAGCTGTTACTGTGGCCATTAACAAAATAATCTGCACTGCCAGGTTGCAACCCCCGACCTTGCACACTATAGTAGACATGAGTTCCACTAAGACATAGTGGATACACATTCAGCTGCTGTGATCACAAACACATCATCCAGCACAGGCATCCAACAGTGTAGGAAATATATATAAATGTGTAGATTAATACCAGGACACATGTCCATTGCTCAACCATAGTATTATGAGCAGTCTATGTGCAGCACAGAACAGTGTCTGTCCAATCATACTGTGAGAACAGTAGTCCTGCATAATACCAAAGGGAATAATGATATACAGTGCACACCGTGGGGGCGTGTGAGCATGCTTCATGCATGGTATGTCACACCTGGGGCGTTGGTACCGTGGAACCGGGAGATGAGGCTGGCCAGGTGCGTGAGTAAACCGCTGCTACACAATACCCTGGCAGGATGCTACCAGTGGGACAAACACTGTAGACCAGCTAGGTCTACTCTTGACACAACAACAGGTCCGTCCCTGTGGGATGAACAAACAGTTGTGGGTCACATCGATGTCACCACCAGTATTGGAGGAGGATCAGGGCAAGGCTGGTACATACATGGACTAAACAGATGAAGAGCCTGCAGACGCTTGGGTGGGGACAGTATACTGGAGGTGTACCGAGACGTGCAGAGAGGGAAATGTGTGGAGGTGTAGTATGGCAGGGCTAGCAACCGGGGAGTGGATGGATGCTGTGTAAGTGGAGCTCGGGGGCTGGGGGAAGTGAACATGGGTATGTCATTATGGTAGACATATGCAAACGAAGCAAAACAGCAATAGTGTAGTGGCCAGAGCATCCGCCTAACGCGCACACATTCCCATGTTGAGTCTCACTGCAGCACATTCTATTTTCCATGTGATATCTGTATGTTACCTTCATTGTGTTGTATAACCTACTAAGTAACATTTATATTTGCACAGGATTAGTGCCTTAAATGCACATGTGAAGTGACATACTGACTAAGGCACTAGTAAGCATGTGTAAGCACATAACAGCAGTAGTACACATGGATACGCAGTTGTAAGTGTGTGTACGTGTATTCATGCAGGGGTAAGCATTGCCTACATAGATTGAGCTAAGTAGATACTAGCTGAGTGTAAGGTAACACAACCCGAGCTTAGCATTGCTTAGCTTTGCGCATAAACGTGCACACCCGCGTATGACCGCTCAAATGTCTCTAACATACTCTGTATCTGACAGCTGGTGTTCTGCCCTGAAACACAATATACAGCCTGTGGAAGGGCCACACCCAGGATGCTGCACATCATACACTACGTGATTTACCATTAAAACATGACAGATGTACATAACCACTCATTCCACATACATATTATCCAGCACAATCAGTCAACAGCACAGGGAATGTAGTAATAATACACCACACAACCTCTTAATGCATGAATCACGGACATAGTGCGCCATAATGTGGGTACATAGAGGGATAGCTCTCATATCCTGCTCTAATACAGTCCAGACACTGCAAGTTACACAGTTATATGTGGTAGAACACATATATTGCTGGAGATGATACATTTGAAATGCACGAATGACTGACCTCAGTCCTAAGGTCATCCATGTCAATTGCTAAGAGAATGAGGTACAGGCCACACATATAGGCTGAACATGCATGCACATATGGACAGCTATACATCTGCTAATGCAGAGAGATAGACAGCTATAAGTATATATATATATATATATATATATATATATATATATATATATATATATATATATATATGGGCGTGCATGTATGACTCAGAAATAACCATATAACAGCAATTGTACAGAGATAGATTAATATGTTCAGTATCAATATATATACTGCCTCAAAGAAGTCCACCAGGTTTAGGAGGCATGATCTGCCCTTAACAAAGCCAAACTGGGAAGGGTCCAGTGTTTGGAGATTCCCAATGTCTCTGTTAATGAGTTCCATGATGATGCGCTCTATAGCCTTGCAGACCAAACTAGTCAGGCTTATAGGGGGATAGTTCCCGGGGTCTGTTGTGGCTCCACCTTTGTGGAGCAGAATAACCATTGCTGTATATCACTCTATGGTTATGTAGCTTGTGGAGAGGCTGAGTTTGAATAGTGTGTTCAGGTGAGGGGTTAGTTCATCTTTGAGCTCATGTAGGATGCAGCCTGGGACACTGTCTGGTCCCATTGAGGCTGTGTTTTTGGCTTTGGAGAGGGCTGTTTTAACCTGAGTGTCTGTGATATCAGGGACTCTACATTCTTCTGGTATGGTTATGGGCCCTTTTGGGGGTAAGAGGGGGGTGAAGTTTGCGCTGAACCTGTCTGCCAGGATGTTGGCGATATCGGTCGGTTCAGTGTATTTTGTGCCATTCTGCACTAACTCCGAGCAGATCTGAGCATTGCCACTTCGATTCTTGACATAGCTAAAAAATGCCTTGTGGTTATCTTTGGAGTCCTTGGCAATTTTTCTTTCAAAGCTCGACTTGGATGATTTTATGAGGGATCGTAGTTTCTTGCTGATACTGATCAGAGGTATCTTCCCTTCTTGGGATTTTACTCTTTTCTGTACTAGTTTCCTCCTTCTATTGTATAGCTTGTTTATGGCAGGAGTCCACCAGACTGGTTTCCTTTTCTTGAAGAAGTGATTCTTGGTTTTGCTTAGGATGGCACGATCCATGCATTCTTGTAGCTGCCCATAGAATGTATTAGTAAAGGATTTTGCAGCTTGGACAGTGTTATCCTTCAGCATGGGGGCTTTGAAACTTTCCACCTCAGTCTTAAGTAACGTTAAGTTTGCTTTTGAAAAGTTTTTCACGGTGGCTTTCTTTTCTGGGGGTGGGGGTGGAATATGGATATCCAAAGTGATTTGTTTATGGTCAGATCTAACCAGTAAGGGGTTGACCTCTGGTGTGGAACACCGGTCACCCATGTTGGTGATGACCAGGTCCAATATGTTGTCACCTCTGGCGGGAGTATTGACCTGTTGAACCAGGGTGTTTGAGTTTATAAATTCTAGGAAAAGTTGAGCAAGGGAGTTAGTACTTGAGTAGTTCTCCCAGTTAATGTTTGGGTAATTGAAATCACTCAATATCAGGGTGTTTGGTAGGACCTTTATGTTTCCCAGTGTTTCCAGAAATGTGGAATGGGGGTCCTGGGACATGGTGGGTAATCTGTAGCAAGTTACAATTTGAATTGTAGTTTTACCCATTGTTAGTTGCACGTGGATGATCTCTGAAGTATCGTGCTGTGCCACTAACCTGGAGGTGTGGGTATCCTTGATGAATATGGATACGCCCCCACCTTTTGTATTTTGGTTTGGGTTTTGTGGCCAAAATGTATGGTATGAGTTGTAGCCTGGTAGTGCTGGGGTGCTCTCTGGAGCCTTAAACCAGGTTTCTGTTACTGCACATATATCGATTTTCTCCATACTGAGGAGTGCCTCGAGTGCGTGCATTTTGAGGTTTAGACTTCTGGCATTGAGTAGCATTTACCTCACTTTTTTGTTACTTGTGCTATTTACGGCGGTGGGTTTGTCTTTTGAGCCTTGCCTAAAAAAGGCACTATGGGGGTGGCAAGAGCCTTTGCAAGTATTCAAAAGCCTAAGGGTGACAGGTGCAAGCCATCTCTAGCGAAGCAGCGTGGCTTGTCGAGCATGTCATCCCAGGCAGACAGACACTGGATCCCCTTTGAATGACACCAGAAACTTAGGCAATTGTTGAAATCGAGAACTTTTTCTTTATACCATGGTATCATTCTTGGTGATGGCAGGATGCTACTCAGGGTCAGGGTCATACCGGCCTGGGCTACATGATCAGAGAGCTCTTCCATGTCTCTTTTCATGTAGTCCAGGGAGATATGGCTCAGGTCATTCACACCAACATGGACAATGACAGACTCAGATTTGTACTTGTTCTGGAATGACCTGAGTGCTTGTGTTATGTGGTGGATCCTGGCACCCGACAAGCAGCTAACAGTAACCTTCTCCTTATTCAGCCTAGTGAGTGGGACGTCAGTGTGCCTGACTATAGAGTCACCTATTACTAGTATGTTGGGTATGTTATTTTGCCTTAAGGGCTGTGATTGCATGGCACACTGGTTTTGTGAAGTATGTGTTTCATGGTTTGTGTTGGGGGGGTGGAGGTTGCTTGGATGTTTGCTTTGGAGGTGTCTGTTGGTTTTGTAGATTTTTATTTAGAGCCTCCGAGTATGTTTCCATGTATTTATGTGTGTTTTTTGCCAGTGTTGGTTTAATGGGTCTGTGTAAGACTGGTGGTGTGATGCAAGTATTTCCCTTCTCCTCTTGACTGTCTGATACAGTCTTGGGTTGAGAGAGCTTAGCCTCTAGTTTGGCTGTATAACTGCATCTCTTATTAGTGTTTGGTGGTAGGAGGAGGGGGTTGTCTGTGTACATGAGGCCATTGTAACATTGCCTCAAAATGCCCAGATTCACCAGTTGGACTAGAGAGTACACCTGAAACTGCCCTTTGGACATGCCTGGATAGGTACAGTGAACTGTTTTGCTGGATGGCTGGTAAGGTCGAATAGAGAGCCTTGTCCTACTGTACAGTACAGGAGGGTCTAGTGCTAGGGTTTTTAAGTGCTTGCTATATGTTTTGAGCAAGTGCCGGGCTGAAAAATGAGTGGCTTGAGTGCTTAAGTTGAAAGTTTGTCTAGTTCCAAGGAAAAAAATGAAGAGGAGACTTTGTGGAGCCGGGAATAGTTTTACCCTAGCTAACTGGCGCTGCCCGGCGCACAAAACTGGGCAAATATGGTATTTATAGCAGGGAAATGAAAGAGATAGAAATTAGCCCAAAATAGCCAATAAACTACTAATTTCTGGGCTGAAACCATTCCTCCAGGGACAGATAGGCTGCTCAAAGCTCCCCTCTCTCACAGGTGAATAGAGAAACTTCCTTCTATCCAAGTAAGGTATGGGCAAACACAGAGATTTGTAATACGGCCCTGAATTCAGCACTAACTTGAATACTGGACTATACTGGCTTAGAAAGGCGGGAAACAAGTACATTTATATATATTTATATATATATATATATATATATATATATATATATATATATATATATATATTTTTTTTTTTTTTTTCAGAAAATAAAGCAGATACACTCAAAAAAACAGTTTAAAAGCACAGAAAAGGATACTTATTGTTTTATATCGCAGATCAGAGTTGTAGTCAATGCCTCCAGTAATAAAGTAGGAAGAAACACAAATACAGTAAAAGCAGATGAATAAAGTGCAATTTCTTATATATATATATATATATATATATATATATATATATATATACACACACACACACACACATATATATATATATATATATATATATATATATATATATATAAAACAATAGAAAATGAACAAACTGATTTAAACAAGTTACCCAATTAACTAGAAAAAAGCTCAAAACTGGGCCCTGCTCCAGCAGTCTCAATCAGACAAGTTCTAACTGCACACCCCTGCTTACTAGGGTGCAGGGGAACCTTCTCCAAAAAAAGATGGCCTGGATCAGTGCTCAAGTTATACAAACAAAGCTAGATTCAGCAGGCCTGAATCTGGTCTATGCTACAGCAACAAGGCACACCAATTTCAGAAAGAAACAGTTCAAATAACAGTCACAATAAGCCTGTGGCCAGAAATTCCCAGCTCAGAAGGGCAGAATCCAGCCTCTCCTCTCACAAGAGTGCAGACCACAAACCTTCTTAACGTAGAATAACTGGCCTGAAGCCCAAGTGCTTAAGCCAGAACTAATACACTTTTAGAATAGCAGACACTGGGCCTTCAATCAGCAAGTCCCAGCTTAGAAGGATGTAAGCTACCTCTCCTGCCACAGCAGTGCAGACCACAAACCTTCTTAATGAAAAACAGTCTGTATGAACCCAAAGTGATTAAACCAAAAGACTTAGAATAACAGTTACAATTTAATCAGGCTATGACCAAGCAGTAATAAATGCAGCAGAATAAATAAAATTGAGTACTTTTAAGAAAAGCAAAATAAAGTAGGAGGAAACACAAATACAGTAAAAGCAAATTAATAAAGTGCAATTTTTTTTAAGTGCAAGAAGAGAGGAAGGAAGAACCTAAGTGGGCTGGCCTTCTCAAATCTTCTCTCTGTATTAAGTAGAGTGAACACTAGACTCAGAATATGATCTAACTGTACTCAGTTAAGTGAGCAAATGAGATAGACCCAGGAGGAGTGTTCTAATACAGACTTACAGGAGGGGCGGGCAATTCTAGAGCCGCCAACACTAATACCAACACAGGAACAGAGAGGGAGGGTGGAGAACTAACTGCAGAGAGACACACAGCACACTGTTCAGAAACACACAATTAGGAAACAGAAAAAGATGAAAATACAGTACTTTTAAAACTGCAAGTTTGTACTTAACAAAAGACTAAAATTCACTACTGCAAGTTTCACTTAGCTTCAGTTTGTAATGCAGACGTTTGTAGCCAAGCAAGTCTCTCAGAAGTTGAGCATAATATATATATATATATATATATATATATATATATGGCTATCTGGATACGTACATGTCCATATCGTTCCACCATATGTCCTGGACATGGAGTGCAGCCCTACCCCAGCCCTTATAGTCCCACTGTAGTAGTGTAGGGGATGTCTGGTATGTATAGCTGGTATATTATTAGACATTTGCTACTGTCATTGGGATTGTTGTCACAGACACGGTGTGTGTGGAAGGTGACATCTACTCATAACATGTGTGCCATTGGCTACTGACAGACATCCTAAGGTTAGTACAGTATCTGCATATATAGCAGGCTCGACAGCCATGTCACAGCACAGGGTAGGATACACCTGTGTGACAGTGCATAACCACAACCAATGTGAACACAGCCACAGCCACAGCCACATATGGTATGCTAGCATAATAGTACAGTATATGGACTACACCATCCTCATATGTGCCACTCACAGCATGATTCTACATATACTGGGCTGCTACACAGTCTGGTCTGATGGCTGTCTGTGGTATGGGACATGTGTGTGTATGGCCCTACACACATGTGAGGTAATACGGTACCATACAGTGGGGCAGCATGTAACAACAGATAGAAGGGGAGCTAGAACAATGACATCTACCACAGTCTGTACACAGGCCACAGTACATATTAACAATACACACACTGCCAACATTCACCATCACTACACAGACCTCAGTACTGTACAAACATCCACATGATTTCCAGGGTATGGCATTAAGTGTAACCCCTACTGTACATGACATGTAGCACTCTGATATATCACTGGTGTGTTATCAGATATGTTGACACTATTTACGGTGTACAGCACATATGCACCACGTCATGCACGACATATGTACAAAGGTTGACAGAGGTGTGGCTGACAGCATGTACACAGGGCCAGTATAGACATGTTGCTGTGATACCCTCATTAATCTACCATTGTAACGGGGTTTGTTGCAACATATGTCCAATGAGGGATATGTAGTCAGTAACTGTCACAGCCTTCACCATCAACAGACTGCAATCCTCACAGTACCTTCTGCATTCCACGGATAGATTCATTGTAGCTAACACATGACACCAAAGGCACAACACTGCCCAGTCTGCAGATGAGCCTGCAGATGGGGATTCCTGATATACATGGAACTGACATGGCAGGTATTGCGACATGTACGACAGGCATATCCAGACAAACACTGTTAATCCAACATTACTCCATATGCAGTATAGCTGCACTTACAGTTCGTAGTCAGGTCAGGCACATGTCCCTCCTGTTTGTTGCCCTCTTCCCACAGTGTATGTTGTTAGAGGTAAGTCCCCAACCCATCTGAAATGTTGTTTGCCAAACCACAGTTCTAGCTCCTGCTCACAGTGACAGACAAAGGCCAACACCACCAGGATGTTCCCAGGTAGTGGAGTGCGTTTCCATGCAATTGGCTATGGGAATGTTATCACACCTGTTCCACATGCAATCGGCTAGGGAAGGCCTGCAATTCGTGCAGAGGCCATCAGCGGATCATGAGCATCACATTAAATACACATGCTGCTGCCTAAGCAATGCAGGTGTGGGCCTCCACATCCACCAGAGAGGGAGTGGGGGAGGCAGACAGAGGCGAATACATGTCAGGGAGGGGTGGTAGGGTAAAATCAATGCATGTTTGTGTTACACACCTACCAGCTCAGGGTATCAAACACCCGACAGCTATGTAGTGCTATCACAGTCCAATGCTGTTATTGGATGCGCCACATGGGTTATCTGGTCGGGAGCACTCAGAACATATATGTGATGGTGAGTGACATCTGCAACAGGGATATGTTAGATATGCAGTAGTTGACGTACACGTGCCTGTCTGCATGAACAGGTGCCAGCATCAGCACAAGCACACTCACACAGGGATGCACACACATTAACACACTTGGCAGGGCCAGGGGTGCAACCTGTCACTAGTGGGATTGCCACAACACATCAATGTGCAGGGAACACATGCACCACATGGGTGATACGGAGGTCATATGGGCAGTGAGTATGAGGGGGTGTCAGACATAAGGCAGCATGCTTCACTGTGTTCCCTGGGGGGAGTAGTGCATGTGGATGTGGACATACACACCATACAACACACACACAAACACACATGGTCCAATTTGGACATGCATGGGTGCATGTCTGCACAGGTGTGTGGTGGCCAATAGTGCCAGCAGGCTATACAAGGGTAGGTGATGGGTATACCTTGGCATCAGCCCACATGACAATGGTCTGCATTGTGGCACAGGCCTGTAGCTTCTGCATTTGCCTGCACAGGTGGGTATTGCATCCATCTTCCAGGCACCTGTGTGACCATTGTGTGTGGCCAATGCTGTGCATCACTTGCCATGTATGTGTTCCCTAGTCCATGACTTGGATGGTGTCTAGGATGTGCACACCTCCTACATGCATGTACAGTGACATGTGGAACTGTACCTGGGGTGTCTGGCCCATACTGTGAAAACAACATATCATCAGATGTGCCAGTCTTGCCCACGTGTGGCAGGGAGTGGTTCTGGTCAGCAGATTTACCCTACACCCACATTGATAGCATGCTAACAGCATTTCCTCATGTCAGTGTCATCTGTCCATACAGGCCATGTTGTCAGGCATGGTATGTCTGCTGTGAGTCACATGTGAAGGCACAGTGGGATTGCTAACTGTGATTGGCAGGCCTTGATGTCACATGTATGGGTATGGCTTTGCACCCCAGTCTCTCAGCCATTTACATCTGTTATCCCTGTATGGTTGACATTGTGTTATATAGTAGGGCCACCATAAATGAAATTAGCAAAACCCTTCCACAGGTGTCACAGACTCACAACCACCTCTACACAGGATATGAGTTACAAACACACACATCTGTCATGTCTGGGTGTAGAACCCCTACCTAGCTGGTTTACTACACTACAGTACTATGCAGTTATATTACGCGCCACGGACATTACTGAAGTTCATCTTCCCCAAAGGTGTATTTCACAATTAATGACATCAGCAGGACTACCAAAGTAAGGCATTTGTAATGTACTGCGAGTGAGTAGCCTATAATGCATTGCTTCATACATAAACACTGAGACAAATGCATCACATCCAGAATTGGCATGGATGGAGATGGAACACTATCACCGTTCTAAATCACACTACAGCAGTACGCAGTTACAGAACGTGCCACGGCGATTACTGGGCTATCAATTTCCCAGAGGTGTACTTCAAGATGAGTGACATAAGCAGCCTTGGCAAAGTAGTATTTGTATTGTATGGAGTGTGAGTAGCCTAAAAAGCATTGCTCTCTACCCAGTCAGACACACACACACACACACACACACACACACACACACACACACACACACACGCACACACACACACACACACTTGCCAGGGCTGGGGTTCAAACACCTACCTAACTAGTTTATCACACTACAGCAGTACGCAGTTACAGGACATGCCGCAGTAATTACTAGACTATCAATTTCCCAGAGGTGTACTTCTAGATGAGTGACATCAGCAGCCTTGGCAAAGTAGTGTATTTGTATTGTATGGAGTGTGAGTAGCCTAAAAGTTCGAACAACTACCTAATTAGTTTATCACACTACATTAGTACACAGTTACAGGATGCACCACGGTGATTACTGGGCTATCAATTTCCCAGAGGTGTACTTCTAGATGAGTGACTTCAGCAGCCTTGGCAAAGTAGTGCATTTGTATTGTATGGAGTGTGAGTAGCCTAAAAAGCATTGCTCTCTACCCAGTCAGACACACCTAGACCCACACACAAACACACACAGCTGCCAGGGCTGGGGTTCGACCACCTATCTAGCTAGTGTACCACACTACAGCAGTACGCAGTTACAGGATGCGCCACGGCAATTACTGGGTTAGAAATTTCCCAGAGGTGTACTTCTAGATGAGCGACATCAGCAGCCTTGGCAAAGTAGTGTATTTGTATTGCATGGAGTGTGAGTAGCCTAAAACGCATTGCTCTCTACCCAGTCAGACACACACACACACAGTTGCCAGGGCTGGGGTTCAAACATCTACCTAATTAGTTTATCACACTGCAGCAGTACGCAGTTACAGGATGTGTCACAGCAATTACTGGGCTATCAATTTCCCAGAGGTGTACTTCTAGATGATTGACATCAGCAGCCTTTGCAAAGTAGTGTATTTGTATTGTATGGAGTGTGAGTAGCCTAAAAAGCATTTCTCTCTACCCAGTTAGACACACACACAATACACAGTTACAGGATGCACCACTCTAGATGATTGACATCAGCAGCCTTTGCAAAGTAGTGTATTTGTATTGTATGGAGTGTGAGTAGCCTAAAAAGCATTGCTCTCTACCCAGTCAGATGCACACACAGACTCACATACAAACACACACAGTTGCCAGGGCTGGGGTTCAAACACCTACCTAACTATTTATCACACTACAGCAGTACGCAGTTACAGGACGCACCATAGCGATTACGGGGCTATCATGTTCCCAGAGGTGTACTTCTAGGTGAGTGACATCAGCAGTCTTGCCAAAGTTGAATATATGTATTGCATGGAGTATGAGTAGCCTAACAAGCATTTCACTCTACACAGTCAGAGGCAGACAGAAACACACACAAATGCACACTCACACAATTAACAGGTCTGGGGTTAGTGCTACTATCTAACTACTCTGTCACTACAGCAGTACACAGTTATGGGACGTGCCATGCATTTTACTGAGCTATAGCGCTCCCAAAGGTGTAATTCAAATTGGATGACCTCAGCAGGCTTGTCATACTACTGCTATGGGGAGGGCAGTGTGTGCATGGGCCATACCCCATTCATGTAGGGGTTGACATGCCACATGCAGGCATACATGGGGTCATATATCACAGGTGCGTGTATACAGCTACTAGATGGCTGCTTCCTTGTACAGTCTTGTTGTACAGCTAGCACGTACACCACATAGTCTGTCATGCTGACAGGTACTGGTGGCTAGTATCCACAGTGGGTTACATCTGCACCTCATGTGTTGGGGGCCCTTAGGCTGTGTGCTAGTTGGGACAGGCCCGCATTGCTCCTTGTCACGGTCACCCTCTTCTGCACATCTATGCCCATGTGCCTGTGGCTTATTATAGTGTGATGTCCTTACATATTTGTCTGCATTCCTATCCACTGTGTGTGCAAGGCAGGAGTGGTGCATACTGACATGTGTTCACACTGAGAACTGCAACTTCCAGATATGTCTGGTCCACTGGCGTTTGCAGACATGGCCTTCATATGTTTAAGTGTGTGAGCATGCCAGTATTACCTCACAGTATGTTGTTGACTGACATTGCCTTCATTCCTCTAAGTGTGTGAGCATGCCCAGTATGGCCATCTGTGTTGCATGTGTGGACCACGTCCAGGTTGTTTGTACTGCGGTGCTGACATTTTATTGTACACCAACAGGTAGCATGCTGTGTCTGCAGGGTATCCATCGGTCATTTGCCATTGACTGCTGCTACATTTCTGCATAGTGGGGGGAGACACCTGACTGTTTCTACTGTTTTACACAAGAGTGGGGGGCACACCTGACTGTTACTCTATGTGTACGTTGGATGGGGGGGGTACACCTGACACTTGTACACATTTGCTAGGACTATACTGGTAAATCAGGTACTCTATTTCAGTCTGTAGTCTTACCTTTTCTGCTGGCTATGGCTTACCAGTATAGTACAGATCCTAGCTTTGTTTACCTACATATTAGTATCTGACTTCCTAGCCTTCACAACTTACATCCAACTGCCTGGCCTGCTGCAGTCTGTCTGTGTAGGCCTGGGGGAGGGGTTAACCATAGGGCACATTCGGAGGCCATAGTACATCATTTGTTTGTGTTTGTCTTCACCTGTCCTGCTGGCTGAAACTGTTGCTGGGTATGTGATCCTTCCTGACTGGTATGTGTGGCTCTTATGGACACCCCTGTCACTCAGGCCATTTCCTGCAGTGGCTTTTGTCACCCTGTGTAGTACTGGCTACTATAGTGACTCCAGTATGTGTTACAGATCTCATGCTGCCACTATGGGTGTCTACTCTCTGCTGCCTTGACATTCGGCCACCCAATTCCCTTGCATGTTCACATCCATACCATAGCTACAGGTAAAAACACATTCTACTCCATTTGACAACTGGTAGGTTGATTGACTTACCTTGAGGGTGCGCCGGACTTGAGGATGGTGCTGGAGGGTTGCCTATGTCGGATGCCCATATTACACTCCCTATACATGGTTGGGCACAGGTAGTGTCATGTCTGGCATCCCTTTTACTGTCTGTGCGAGTCAGAGAGAGGTGTCATTCCCTGGGGCCCTACTGTGTTAGTGCATATGCTATACATTGCCTCTATGCCAAGGCCAGGACATACTGGGCATGCCCCCTTCTGCCTACTGGAGCAGGCTCAGCTTGTTTCTCATCCGAGTCACTCTGTACCTGTACAGGTCTTGGCATTGGTGGGGGGCTGTGTGGCCCTGCCCCATGTTGTTCCTGCTGCAGCTGTTTACGCAGGATCATATTGTGTAGCATAGCACATACCATTACCATTTGGGTACATGTAGCTGGTGAATACTGCAGGGCTCCACTGGATGTGTCCAGACACCGGAACCATGACCTGAGCATCCCAAACACATGCTTTATTACATGTCTGGCTTGTGCATGTGCATTATTATGCCGGTGTTGCTCAGGTGTGTGCGCATTTCTGATGGGTGTCATCAGCCACGGCTCCAGTGGGTACCCAGCATCCCCCACTAGGTGACTGTAGGGGATGTCCACATCGGCATATCTGTGGTACAGCTGTGTCAGTTGCCATAAGTGTGAATCGTCATAGCTTCCAGGGCAGCCAGCACACGCATTCAGTATAATGCCTTGGGCATCACATATGACCTGGCAGTAGATGGAGGGGATGCCCCTGCAGTTGATGTAGGCCCTACCCTGCTCACCGGGTAGTGCTTTGATGCATAAGTGAGTGCAGTCTATGGCACCCACTACCCAAGGGTAGTTAGCTATTTGGTGGAAGAGACGCATATTGCGGGTCAACACCTCACGTGTGTTGAGGAAATATACATGCTCACTGGCATGTGCTGACATGGCATCCAGGAACTGGTGGAATACTCTGGATGCTGATGCCTGTGAGATGCCCATGTTATCCCCAGTTGTAGTTTGGGAGGTACCTGTGTCTAGTATACCTAGGCCTACACATACCTTGGTATCCACTGGGATGCGTTCCCCTCAGCCAGTGTGGTGTGTCAGGTGTGGCCTGCACAGCTCAACGATTTTCTGTAGGAGGTCTCTGTCCACCCTATAGCGCTCCATTATCTCCAGCTCATGTAGTCCCTGGTAGGTTAACCTGGGTCTGCACACTCTTCTCTGTCTCCTCACTGTGGGTTGTTCGGCAGCATTGACATCCTCACCACCCTCAGCCTCTTGCACATGTTGTTCTATGTTGCCTGCTGCAGCCCTTCTCATTTTGTAGGTTTGGTTTTAAAATTTCCCCACTTGTATACACCAGTGGTGTAGAATGTGGAAAACCAAGGGGATAGGTGTTTGCTTAGTTTATAGTGGTGTTCTGGGCTGGGCTGGTCTGATTCCTGTGTGATTAGCTGATTCTGATACATTTCACCTGGCAGCTCAACTAGGTTTCCTTGATTACCTTCCTACCACTGTTTTCCCTTCCCATTGCCTCCCTGTTTAGGCCCGTGTGTGCACTGAGCAAATGGAGTGCTCAAATGTGCACGGAGCTGCTTTTTCCTGGTTTAACTTGCTTTTTCTTCCTGTACAACACGGTGCACAGTGCTCACACCTGCTTACACTTTGTAAAAAGTGCTAGGCAGGTTTATACACACCCCTAGCTTAGCTGTGCTACGCTAGGAGCAATCCCGAGCCACAGGTCTCCAATCTACTTACAGTATGCCTGACACACACACCCATGATGTCACCTATATCCTAGTCTTGCACCCAGCTATTTATACTCTTACACTCTTGGGACCTGACTCACACCCTGGGAAAATCTGGGATTCACTAACCCTTCCCTCGTTTGCATAGGATTGCCTGCTAATGCATAGTTACATGTCCCACACTGAGCCTTCCCCCTTAGCAACCATTACTCACTGGCCAGGTTGTCTTTTGACTGCCACTGACTTGCATGGCAGAATACTGATTTTAGTTAGAATGCTTATTTTAGGTTTATTTTATTAATTTCCCCCCGATCCCGTTTGCGCGTCGCTGCTCTATGCTTAACCTGGCGAGATCAGCGAAAATAAAATTAAAAGCTGATTATTTTTTTTTTTACATTTTGCAATGCCAATGGCCTTCTACTTGGACAATGGCATGCTTCCTCAATGATATGCAGCCTTTATTTGGAGCTGTCATAGCTCCGTTTTGTAGATTGCTGAACTGTACACGGTTACTAACTGAGTACATTTCTGCACACTGCACTCATCCTGCTCAGATGGCTGCCAGCTTCCTGAATCACATGTTACCCTCATTTGCATGATTTTCACCTGCAAATGAGGGTAATTTGCATACAGGGGCTCGGTCCATGTAGGATTAGCCTAAGAGCTCACGTGCATGTCCCAGGAGCTCGTTCCTGGATTGCACATCAGCCATATTAAATGTCTGCGAGTACACCGGTAAGTGCCGAAGCAATAGCCGAGAACAAACTCTAGTAAACTGATATAAAAATAAAACACTGAAGTTTTATTGTAAAATACGGCAAACCAAAAAATCAAAACCAATACAAGAGTTTAGCGCTTTCACCCACAGTATCAGGGCTTCCTCAGAACTCATGACGCAAATTGATTTCGGCACTTAAATGCCTTTTTTCGCGCCAAAAAACCTCAAATATTTAAAGTGACACAACATACAAATAAGTTACTACAGTATTAATGATACAAATACTAATCTATATAAGTTAAACAAATAACTCTTCTTCATCATAATCTGTTGCTGGCAATAAAAAGCAATGATTAATTATGTGTTAAAACATCCTAACTATAAAAATACGTTGATAATGCATACTAATAGTTGTGCATACAAATACAGAATTTAATGTCTGAAATACTAAAACCATCTTATTCATACTAAAATGTAATATATCATGTATAATATAATACCTAAATAGAAAATAAATCTTATTTTTCATATACTACATATTAATTTATATATATATATATATATATATAAAATGTTCACGAATTTATATATATTATGTTAAAATTTTTTCTTAAAATTAATAATTTCTATGGTAAATGACTTAATATAAATACTATAAACTATAACTTGCTAAAATGTTAAAATACTAATTAGATCTAAAAGTTATATAAAAATACTAGAATGTACTGGATTGTATACACTTTCAATGTAGTTGCTTGTGTATATTAAAACTTTTCACAAATATTTATTTTTTATTATTAGTTCTTATACACAACAGTGGTTTTATAGATATGTGGTCATTTAAACCCGGAGCGGTGGTGGCATCAAGATAAATTTGCCACCAGACCTCTCTATAGCTTAATAAACTTTTCACATCTCCACCCTTAGGGTCTATTTTAACCATTTCCAATATAATAAATTTAAAATAATGATCTTCTCCTTCATTAAAGATGTGCCTATAAAGTGCATTATTCCTATCCTTCATCTTTATGCTGTACATATGATCATAGATTCTTTTCTTAAGATGTCTCTCAGTTTTACCAACGTAAAAACTGTGACATTTTTGACAAATACTTAAATAGACAACTAACTTACTATTGCAATTGCCTAACTTACTTATAATACAGCTTCTTAATTCATTTTTTAAAATAATCTTTGTCTCATCCGCCATATACTTGCACTGGTTACAAGCACCACATTTTAAGCTCCTACCTATAGCTAACTTCTTATCAGTCTTCACATCTTTTTTATTATTAACTACCATCTGTTTAATGTTGGTCCCCATTTTAAAAATAAAATTGGGTTTTGTACCAATAACCTTATTAATTTGGACATCATAAAGAATTACATACCAAAATTCACATATGATTTTTTTGACATCTCTAACTGCCATATTATATTGAAGAACACAAGATTTTTGAAAATTATTATTATTGTTAATGGATTCCATGTTCCTCTTATTTGTACTATGTTTATATCTTGTGCTAAAAATCTAAATTTGCTACCTAATAAAGGTTGATATCTAGTATCACGTAAATTCAGAATGTATTTTATAGTAGTGTCCATCATATTGCTAGAATATCCTCTTTGTAAAAATAGCTTCTTAACATACTCTAATTCTGCCCTTAAGTCGTCATCGTCTGAGGTCATACGTGCTGATCGTACACACTGACCTTTAAATACATTATTTTTTAACTTCTCAGGATGACAACTCGTATAATGCAAATAGCTATTCAAAAATGTATCTTTTCTATGAATAGCCGAAGAAAGTTGATGTGCTTCATATTTTATTAGAGTGTCCAAATAAGGTACACCTATGTTGTTGTAAAAATAGGTAAATTTTAGATAATGCGTTGAAAGGTAAATTAAAAATGCTGGTTACTGCCACAGCACGCTTGCTTATAAAAAAGATAAGTAAATGGATAAATAACTCAAGCAAGCGTTGACAGAGTGAGAAATAATTTTAGATAATCACTGCTAGTATTGAGAAAATGAATAAACAACTCTAATGTTTTCGTGTCTGCCCCCCATACAATATAAATATCATCTAAAAATCTCAAATAATATTTGATATATTGATAAAATTCACTCTCAAATAAAAACCTATCTTCCCAATATAGCATCACCAAGTTAGCATAGATTGGGGTGCAAGCAGCTCCCATCGCTACACCTCTTGTCTGTTTAAAAAGTTCACCTTCAAAATAAATGAAGTTATTGTCAAGAACTATTGACATCATTTCTTGTAATAAACATATAACGTCCCAATCCATTCCAGAATGTTTCCTAATACTATTACTAAAAGCTTCAAGTCCATCGTCTCTTGGGATGCAAGAGAAGAGGTCGATTATGTCTATGGTCAAAAATATAACATTTTCAAAATCTATATCTATTGGAAAATTCCTAAGAAAAATCCAAGAATCTTTCACCATATGTGGTACTTTTTCATATGTGAATTTTAATTTTGAATCAATGTATCTTCCAAAAGTAAAGTTTTTGAATAGCTTCCTGAGACTATTGGTCTAAATGGGAGGTCTATTCTATCCTTGTGTACCTTAGGTAAACCCACAAAAGAAGCTAGCTGAGGATACTGAACCTTTAAAAAGTTATATTCATCTTTGGTAATTCTTCCATCAATATGATATTCCTCAATATAAGAATCAATCCTATGATATGGTATGTTAAGTTTGTTAATTGAAATGGGAATATAATTACCAGAGTGATGTAAAATATCATACATTTTCATACTGTATCTAAAATTGTCATATAAAACAAATATAGTAATTTAACTGCTGATGAGAGAAGTATACTAAGTGCAATAATGAATGATATGAATATTAGGGTAATGAAACCAGATAAGGGGGGGTGGTATTGTTTTATATGACATAACACATAATTAATCATTGCTTTTTATTGCCAGCAACAGATTATGATGAAGAAGAGTTATTTGTTTAACTTATATAGATTAGTATTTGTATCATTAGTATTGTAGTAACTTATTTGTATGTTGTGTCACTTTAAATATTTGAGGTTTTTTGGCGCAAAAAAAGGCATTTAAGTGCCGAAATCAATTTGCGTCATGAGTTCTGAGGAAGCCCTGATACTGTGGGTGAAAGCGCTAAACACTTGTATTGGTTTTGATTTTTTGGTTTGCCGTATTTTACAATAAAACTTCAGTGTTTTATTTTTATATCAGTTTACTAGAGTTTGTTCTCGGCTATTGCTTCAGCACTCGCAGACATTTATTACGAAGTTATGCTGTAAAAATTTTTTTTTTCAACATTGGCCATATTGCCAAAAATAGCTCTTAAATTATTCCTGCACGCTATAACAGGCTTCGTAAATCTGGGGGATAGTCTTCTTCCTATCTGACTTAATACAAAGTGATATATTTGACTGTGATTTGTGCTTCATGACACAATGTATCACTAATGAAGAATGCAGTCTTATCTTTTCTTTAGTGACATTCATTTACAGGAATGCTTGCCTACATGATTCAGTATGTATTGCATAGGAAAACTACATTTTAGTACAGTGTTTGCAACATACTGCAATTACTTTCAAGTACTTTTATTTCTGTGTGTGTCTCGGATATATACCTTAAATCACAATTTCCACTTCTTAGGAGCTATTTAGTCCGCTCCTCCCTTTTCTAATATATAAAAAATATCTACCATTAAGATAAGAACAAACACATTAACCTCTAAATACAATTGTTAGATAAAAACCTGTTCTATATTAGATCCATTTTAACTTATATTCTGTAATTACTATCTGAACTGTGGCTTAAAATTCTGTTTTACATATTATAGTTTTTTATGTAGTCAACTTTGTATAGAGTTATTTTGATGTTTTTTCGTTTACAGCACAAATTCAGAAAAGTTACCAAGAGGTGTATACTCATGTACACATTCCAGTAACTTCCTTGAATTCAAAGACAGCCCTACCACAGTGTTTTATAGGAAGAAGTGCAACACTGTCGTGAGTTGTCTTTGCGGCCATGTTATATGCTAATGAGGCATTTTGGGGAGAGGCATATGCTAATTATCCATGTGATTTCCTCGGAACTATCTGAGATAAGGCCGTTACAAAGTTCTGTGAGTACAGATAATTGCTAGACTTCATAACCTAGCACTGCTGCTCCTGGCCATTCATGGTAATGAGGCCAAAAGGCAAATTCATCCATCACTGCAGATGTAAATGCTAGAGAGTTTAGTAGTCAGAGAGTGTTAGGAGGTATGTCAGTATGTGTGTATGTGAGAGGATGCATGTGCGAGTGCATGTGCAAGTGTGTGGGGTGTGTGTCTGACTAGGAGGTCACAGTAGGGAGGTTAGTAAGGGGGTGTGTTAGTTTTGTGTGTGTGTGTGTGTGTGTGTGTGTGTGTGTGTGTGTGTGTGTGTGTGTGTGTGTGTGTGTGTGTGTGTGGTGTGTGCATGTCTGGGATGGGGTGGCTGTCATACTTCCACAGACTCCTAGACTAAAGCCTGCAACATTGGGTTGGGGTGAACCACTAACCACCAGAGACAACTTCAAAGCTGTGGGACAGGGGGACCACTAGTCACCAGGGATAATTTTAAAGATGTAGTACAAAGGGAACACTTGCCAGCAGGGATAACCTTTATCATTGTGCCTTAATGGTATTTATAAATAACATGGGGTGGGGGACTACAAAACAACAGGGACAGGTCTTACATCATGTGCCGTAATGGCACTTAAATAAAATAAGGATCAGGGAAAATCACTAGACACCAGGAAGAACTTTGAAGACATAGGTCACGAGGAACACTAGATAGCAGGGATGACCTTTGTCATTCCACCTTAATGGCACTTACACATCATATTGGTTGGGATGGACAACTAGACACTAAGAACTCTGAAGATATGGGTCAGGGTGGAACACTAAGCACCAGGGATACCCTATATAGCATGCCTTAAAGGCACTTAACTAAAACAAAATATGATGCGGGGAACCACTCAACACCAGGTAAACTTACAATTTTGACAACACAGAGACAGGTAGTGTTTGTGTGGGAGAGTGAACACAATGCATCAGCCACCACTGTTAATTACTGCAGGAAAGTGCTGATCTGAACTTGCCGTAGTTAACAGCAATTCAGAGGCATGCACATTAGCAGATAACGAGGTGATTCCCCATTGCAACGAATACATCCCTGAATGCACTAGTACCACATCGTGTACACAGAGCTTTTTAATGCCGCCCTTAACATAAACAGTGGGATTCTTTCTGAATCCACAGATATATCTTTGTGCATTATGTAATTTACAAAATGTATTAATTTTTTTTTTATTTTTTGTTTGCATCTGTATCACACTTCAGCCATTTAAAACACTCAGTTTTGTCCCTCTATAGAGCCCTGCACTGTACAATGGCAGTGCAGGCATTAACAATGCAAACACCACTTCTCTCTCACAAGAATCATCGCTAACATTATATAACTTACAACAATCCCTGATTTCACAGAATTTTCCTGATTTTTGCTCACATTTTTGGTCTGCTCCTCATGAAATTTGTGCTTTTTTTCTGGCAAATTGAGGCTTGCAGTCACTAAATAATGGTAAACATTAGAGTTACGAAAATACATGCTAATGTAAAACCTGCTATTCTAGCAGCTTTCTAAGAATAAAAGAGGCATATTTAAAACTTGTCCTTGATTTTATGCTTTTGTCCCCCATTTTTAGGGCTTGCCCCTGATTCTTGAGCTAAGAGGTTGAAAGCTATGACTAAAAACAGCTCAGAATTTAGGAATTCAATTTGTAATTCTACATTTTTTCACACAATTAACTGTTTTGCTGTTGCTGTATGTCTCTGCTGACAGTGCAGTCTCATTAACTCTCACTTCTTGTCAGCAAAGGCCAGGCATAGCACAGTAAGACCATCTGTATTGCAGCACTGGGTGTTATACTCACATCGACATTCCTTGCATATCACTAACATATGAGCACATCCTTCGTTGGTACTACAGATGGAATCTCTCTGAATCTTTTGCACTAACAGAAATAACCGCATGGAACTAATAATCCATATGTATTTAGAAGCCTCTGTCCTTCTGCTTAAGTAGCAAGTCAAGTTGCAGGTTATTTTTAAGATGGGTTTCTTCTTACTGGGGTGGGTTCAAGACAAACAACAGGAATATAATGCACCATTTCACTCTTTGTACATGGTCATACTTTCTAATTGCAGACTGAAGTCAAAACCTGTAACTCCCACTGTACTGGCTACACCCTGTTGTTACAGCTTTGGGTCCCTGTACTATCTATCTCATGTTACTATCACTCGGTGAGATTCTGCCTCTGAAACAATCCCACTCCACTTTTTTCTGTAGTACATTTTTAGTATTTCTTGAGATTAACCACAGTCTTTTACACATGCATGTGACAGCATCATATTTACATCAGCCCATACACTAGGCGTGTGTCTTTTAAACATCTCTGCCTTGTAGCATAAACAGGTTATAAACAGGTTGGATGATATCTGAAATTCTACTCCCCTGTTTGTTTTTTTTCTGAGGAGTCACCCTTGCTTGGCTGGTGTAACATATCAGATCCACCTGACTTACTGGCTTGAGTCTTGAGGAGAAGCACAACAATGTCTAGTCAAGCTTGCCCTCCCCCCCAAAAATGCAGCTACTTTAAGACCTCTTTTAGAACTGCCCTAAATATTCAACTTATGCTGTGACTTCCTACAAATATTTCAGTTTCTAAATAGGTTCATAGGTGTGTAGTAAGCTAACAACCACAAGGGCCTTTTTAAGCCTAGCTATGCATCCCACATCTCTGACAAGTTCTGGTACCCTTAATATGTCTGAGCAGGGGCTTGGGAGATGAAACATTTACAAGCAGGAGCCTGGGAAATGAACCATTTACAGGTTGCCTATGTCCATTAGCGACATAGGAGTAAACCAGGGATGAATTTCCTGTTCCCCATCCAACTGACCAAGTTACACTTGAGCTGGGTTATGGAGGAACTCTGCTTCACATGGATAGGGAGCCTGATCCAGAGAAGGGGTAATCTCTGGGATTCATACCTGGTACTGTTTGTTTTGCAGATATACAGGAGGTCCAACGGAGTGGATTCTTACAATGCCTTGTATGCCAGGCTCCTACAGCCTGTAGGAGCAACAATCCTCAACGGTCTGTAGGAGACAGAATACAGAGATATGGCCTTGAGATGGATATACCTGGTTAGGTACATACCAAAGGGGGTATTGCACTCAGTGATAAGTCTGATGAATGCTGAGTACTGTGGAACAATGACTTTCTTGGACCTAGATGTCATACCTTTGTTTATAAATTGAACAACATAGAATGATTTCCTCACTACAAAACACACATGATGGTCAAAGGCTAGATTACTGTCTATGTGTGTCCCCACATGGTATTTACATAAAATATATTTCTTTGTTTGTTGGCCTGAATCAACAGAAAAGCAACTCATCCATATCAGAAGCTCTCCAAACATTTATATGCATGACTAAAACATCTATATATGTTCTGCCATGTGGGATAAATTACCCATGATAGGTTTCATAGATTAGTACTAAGCTAACTGCCCTTGCAAGCCATTTTAAGCCTAGCCAATTATCCCTTGTGAGAGTCAAACCCTGCGTTTATAAGACAAACACGTTAACCATTAGGCCACCATCCCAACCCAAAAATCCTCAATAGTCTGTAGGAAACAGAATACAGAGATATGGCCTTGAGATGGTCTGCATATTTCATGTCTCTTTTTCCCTGTATTCTTTTAGTAAGGAACCTCTGTGGACATTCCACTTGTTGGACATGCCTGGTTAGGTACATAGCATTGGGGGCATTGTACTCAATGATAAGTCTGATGAATGCTGAATACTGTGGAACAGTGACTTCCTTGGACCTAGATAGGAAACCCAGGTTATGCTAGCTTTCACACTTGTTAATGTATATCTTCAAACTTCACTTTCTTTCTTAGTCTGGGTGCCCTCTGTGTGGAGTTTGTAAATCTTCTCTGTATCTGGTATCTGTATGTTTTTTTTTTGTTTTTGTTTTTCTGAGTGCTGTGGTTTCTTCCCACATTCCTGGTGATTCCTTTGTCCATATATGGCCATGTGGGAGTGTGTTAATGTGTGCACGTGTGTGCATTGTGTGTCTGTGTGTGTGTGCTTCTGCATGTCAGCATGTATGCATGTGCATACATGTGTGTGTGTGTGTGTGTGTGTGTGTGTGTGTGTGTGTGTGTGTGTGTGTGTGTGTGTGTGTGTGTGTGTGTGTGTGTGTGGTGCATGCACATTCTGTGATGGGTTGGCGTCATGTTCAGGATGTGTTCTACGCCTTGCACCACTGAGTGCCACAGTATGCTCTGCCCCCCTCCTGCATTGGATTAAGGGGGTGATCGAAGAATGACTCAGTAGTGCAGATGGCATAAAATGATGTCATAATTAAACATTTTCAGTGAAATCTGATAATTGCTCTTATCAATGATTAGATGTTATGGTTTTATAAACAGGATCACTAACAAGCAGATAAAAATGTCATCATATATAATGACAGCTGTCCTTCTCTATCTCTGGTTACTGATAACATTCTTAACCATGACTTTATAACAGCCCACAAAAACACTAACAGGGAGCTAAATTTTTCCTAGCAAGTCTATAATGATCATAATTTGGACTCCACTCTTCCTAAAGCACATCTTATCAAACAGCACAGAGATATTGATCTGTGCAATAAAAAAACTGAGAGAAGGATGCACACACTGCAAGAATGATAGAATACTCAAAGCAAATCAGACATTTCTTTTATTTTTATTAAAGCTTCTTAATCAGAGTAGTGGTCTAATTAAAGCTGGTCCCATTTCAGAGTAATTGTTTGAAAGACAGTCTGCAATTTAAAAGTGAAGGACAAGGTAAAGGTTCATATTATACATGTACCAAACCACTGTACAGACCAAGTAACTAAAAAATATCCAACAGCCACAGGACCCGGAGCCAACTACAATCACCAATGAACTTTAATATTCTTTAAAAAAACAACTCCAACCAAGCGCTTTCACCTAGCTTCTGCTAGGCTTTTTCAAGGACTGAGTACAAATACATTCATTCATTCATCATTTAAATACATTGTTTTAACGTCAGCTGGTCAACAATTAGTCAATTACATAATTATTCTCAAACAATTTAACAATTAATTAAAAAACTACTAAATACCAAACATTAAAATTACATTCTATCATATAAAAACTTTTTGTTCCCATTTTCAACCCCATTTGAATACTTTAAAGCCTAGCTTTCCTTAGTTTTAAAACTGGTGCAATATTAATGTTTTCGTTTAGTCCTGGGAACCTTGCAGCATCTAATTTAAGCTGCCAATACAATTCACGGTATTCCAACCGTGTCTCCCAGTTCCCTCCTCTCACTTCTGGGGTGATCTGTTCCAGTACCATAAATTTCAATTTCATCTCCCTACATTTTTGCGAATGCGTAAAGAAAGCATTCATTTCTTTACCACTGGCGATGTCATAAAAATGCTCATACACCCTTCTTCTTAGGGGTCTTTCTGTTTTGCCAATATAAAAACTTAAGCAAAGGGTGCAGACCCCTAAATACACCACCCCCTTTGATGCACAGTTGTAACAATTGTGCGATCTAACCCAGAATTTCCTCTGGGGTAAGTATAATGTACCTTGGTTTAACATGGCAGAACATTGATTGCAGTGATTGCACTTAAATGTTCCCATTTTATTATTGTTCGTTTTAACATTTTCCTTCTTTTCAAACCATTCTTTTAAATTATGTCCTCTCTTTCTTATAAAATGAGGGTTTCCCAAAAATAATTCCTTCCAATCCTCATTCATCCCCAAAATCGGCCAATATTTTAAAATAATTGCCTCTATTTCTTGTGTCTTGTTGGAAAAAGTAAGCACAAAATTATTTCTGTTTTCAATGTCAGACTTCTTTTCCTGTTGCCCTTTCTGCAGTATTATGTTGCCTGATCCTAGTAAAGGTGGATATTTTGCTTCTCTATTGTTCCTGACTTCTTGAATCATACTATCTATTAAGTCTTCTGGGTATCCTTTCTCCAAAAATAATCCTTTGAGAGTATCACTCTCCATATTAAAACTTTCCATCAAACTAGACATTCTTGAGGCCCTAATTAACTGTCTTTTGATAATGCCCTTTTTTTGGTAAAAAGGGTGTCCACTATTAAAATGTAAAAAAGCATTGGAAAAAGTTGGTTTCCTAAATATTTGAGACTGAAATTTGGAATTAGCATAGTCCTTCATTAACCTGATGTCTAAATAGTGTAATTCATTTAAATCAATTTCATAAGTGAATCTCAAAAAACTCGTACTGGAATTGATGAACTGTATAAACATAATTATACATTTTCAGTGAAATCTGATAATTGCTCTTATCAATGATTAGATGTTATGGTTTTATAAACAGGATCACTAACAAGCAGATAAAAATGTCATCATATATAATGACAGCTGTCCTTCTCTATCTCTGGTTACTGATAACATTCTTAACCATGACTTTATAACAGCCCACAAAAACACTAACAGGGAGCTAACTATTTCCTAGCAAGTATATAATGATCATAATTTGGACTCCACTCTTCCTAAAGCACATCTTATCAAACAGCACAGAGATATTGATCTGTGCAATAACAAAACTGAGAGAAGGATGCACACTGCAAGAATGATAGAATACTCAAAGCAAATCAGATATTTCTTTTATTTTTATTAAAGCTTCTTAATCAGAGTAGTGGTCTAATTAAAGCTGGTCCCATTTCAGAGTAATTGTTTGAAAGACAGTCTGCAATTTAAAAGTGAAGGACAAGGTATTCATATTATATGTGTAACATAATTAAAAGGTTCAGTTTATCTATATGTTCATAACATATGCGGTATACATATACTATATCGAGTTTTACCCGCGAACTAAGGCATCACTTAATATATACATATGTATAGGTCTGAGATACTGAGAGTCGTATTAACAACCAATGATGAGCAGTGCTATGTAATTAGAAGGGTAATGAGGAGGGGAGAGTGGCTGATGGAGTGAAGAAGAAACAGAAAAAAACAGGAGGAAGGTGAAAGATATAAGGGGACTTTCAGTCAAAGATCATTATGATGCAGGTGCAGAAAATAGTTTACTGGAGTAACTATGTTCTGGAGATATGGCTGAAACATAGGAACAATGCTGGACAAGTGATCACAGAAACCATAAGATACCTAGCCGTATGCACCTTTAAGCCGACACACTTAAAAATCGTTGACATCCTTTGCAAGCACTTAATAGAGCTCACCTCCCAAACTGAGCACGGTAGCACATGATAACATTGGTGTAAATGTGAAATTTTAAAATATTTTTTTTATAAAGTTCCTACTCTAGTGGCATAGAGAGATAAGGCCCTGATTACAGCCTAAGTTACTGGGGTTTGACTAATGGTTCAGGCACCTAACAACACAGGCAAGGTGGATGGGGTGTGCCCATCATTGGGGGGGGGGTTCCTATCTGGCTTGCTCCATTGCTCTGATGGAAGGACCTTGGTTGGACAGCAGAGGCCCTGTCATGATGTGGGGAACTATTACTACTAAGATTTGGCACAGCTACATAAGCTGGTGATGGTTGCCCCTATTGGCAGATGTTGGGGAACAAATATGCATGGACAAGAGGGCATTGGCAGCCCTTGCTGTGACATAAGTGCTCTTGTCACCACCAGGGACAGGGTTAGGCTATAAAATGGAAAAAAACCCTCATTATCAGGGTACTGATGAAAGCACAAAGCATCCTCATGGCTGACTGGATGACACCCTCCTTAGATGGTGTATGTCTATTTGAGGGAAGGCTTCAGGTTAAGCAGGCAGAGAGACAGAAATCATTCAAAAAATGTTTTAAGTAATTGTTATTGTTTTTTACCCTTGAATAGCAATTAGTAAAACTACTACAGTTACAATGATGTGAGTGTTCCTAAGGAATTATAGCATTTAGTAAGGAAACAACGGACCTCCTTAATAACTTATCGGGGTGATATGCTGGAATTTCTGTCTATGTCTTGAGACATAGGTGTAGTTCTTGACAGTCAGCTGACATTAAAGGACCAGGTGTCATCTGCCTTCAAGATATCTAACCTCTATTTGAAGAACATTTTTCAAATGAAATATCTAATGCCGTCCTCATCCTTGGTGGAGTTGGTTCATGCACTGGTTACTTCATGGTTGGTTCATAGGTTCATAGATTAGTACTAAGCTAACTGCCTTTGCAAGCCATTTTAAGCCTAGCCAATTATTCCTTGTGAAACTCAAACCCTGCACTTTGTGTTTGTAAGGCAAGCACCTTAACCATTAGGCCACCCTCCCAACCCTAATTATTGTAATGCCCTTTACCTTAGACTTACAGACAGTGATCGGGCTCAGTTGTTGCAGGTGCAGAATTCTGAGAACAGACTTTTAGCTGGTATCTCCCATACTAGTCACACAACTCCAGTCTTACAGGACCTGCACTGACTTCCAGTCACTGTCAAATGTATCACTAAAATCTGATTCTCTTGTATTGAGCCTTTTAAAGGAGCTACTGGCACCATATGCTCTGGTTAGATAGCTGGCTGGTGGCTGTTTCAAGAGGGTCAAATTAGAAATAATAATACCCATTTGTTAACCAGGTAGGCCCACTGGGGGTAAATACTCTTTTCAGAGGCAATTCAGGAAAAATGCCTGGGTGAATAATTTACTCAAAGTCAACAGCAGGCAAGTGAGGGCTGACAGAATCAAACCCTGTACCACAGGAACTAAGTTCACAATCTTACCCTTCTAGATCAACTGCCAGAAAATCATCTGATAGAATTTTTTTGCGTATCTTGCCCTAGTGCTGTGAGCTCAGTTAGATTCCTGATTCAAGTAATTGATTTTGAATGTTCCTTTAGACAGTCCTTACATTTCCATTTGTATTAGCAGAGTTAATTTAGGCCCTTACACTGGTACAACAACTGTGTTCTGATGGCTATATTTTTGATTTCTGTTACCAATCAAGTGTCAAAATTGGTAAAACCAAAAGGAAACTCCCTTAAAATAAGCAAGCATGTTTATGTTATTAAAACGAAGAATAGAAATAATGGGTTATATAAACATACCATGGTTTGTTGTGAATTTGCGATGCTCTTTATTTTCTGCCTCTATACCGGATTCTATTTCTTTGTGGCCAAGAGGAGGTGATTTAGAGAATTATAACTCATTTGGTAAATAAGACTAAATTCTGGAAACTTACCTGGTTTAAATGCACATTTAAATATTATATAAATGTATTTATTTATGTGTGTGTGTGTGTGTGTGTGTGTGTGTGTGTGCGCGCGCGCGTGCGCGTGTGTGTATATAAATTTGGAAGTATGCCTATTTATATAGATATAGATATAGATATAGATATAGATATAGATATAGATATATGGCTCTACTTCAGTAGATAGACTTACCGAAACACCCAAGACCAAAATGCAGAGATGGAAATACTGGAAATGCACAATAGCGAATACTGACATGATCGAATGCCAGAACCGTGAAAAGGTAGTTCATTGCTCCCTCTGCTTAGATAGCAGCAAGGAAGTAAGTGAAGAAGGGAGAGAAAGGAGATATGAGGAATGAAAAGGCACTTGTTCACATTTGTACATACAGCACCACAAGGGGGCTGTCTCACTAGCCTACCACAAATGTAAATGAGGCATTCTAGGGGAGAGGCATATGATAATTTGCCATGTGCTCTCACCTGCAATAAGTGCTTTATGCAGCTGGGACATTTATAGAGCCTATTGAATTTATAAATATTGACCTCTAGCTACATTAGTTAACTCAGCCAAAAAGTCGCCATTGCCCATTATTCTCAATTGGAAAGATTGCGTTAGAGGGATTTGCCAGGGAGTTTGGTGGATAGATAATGTTGGAGGGGCTGTGCACATTTGTGTATGTGTGTAGCTGTGTTTGTAAGTGTTATGTAGCGGTATGAGGACTGTTTGTAAAAATAACCTAATTTACATCAAAAAGTAATGGGACAACAGGTTTTGCAGCATGAATGAATGTATAAGGAGAAACACTAGCCATCAGGGACACTAATCCATTTAAAAAGTTAATAGAACTCAGGTTTTACAGTACAAACCATATTAAGGACACAGAAAAAGAATGAAATTCTAATATCTGGTATTACTGACTGATTGTAATGGTTCATGATATATGGGAACTATGTTCAAGACTTCCAGACAAAGCTGAGGGGGGTACACTAGGTGACCAGGGAGTCTTTTTTCATATTACTGTAATCCACTTAAATACTTAATAGAGCAGCAGATCCTGTATTAGGATATATTTACTGATCGATAAGAAGAATGAAACTCTAATGTCACGCGTTATGGAATGATTGTTATCATCTGTAATTTACAAGGGAAAGTAACAAATAAGGGAAGTTCTGTAAAACTCAGGGACAGGTAAGGGGCTATCATGGTGAGTGTGTGTGTGTGTGTGTGTGTGTGTGTGTGTGTGTGTGTGTGTGTGTGTGTGTGTGTGTGTGTGTGTGTGGGGCGGTCAGAATGAATGAGGGGGTGCCAATGTTGATGCAGAGCATTGGCCACCAGTAGTTGTTGTGTCTTTCGGCTTTTCCCGGTTAGGGGTCGCCACAGCGGAATTCCGGTCCGCTAATGAATGGCAGTAGATTTTTACTTGCCGAGTTGCCAGCCCAATGCACAACCTTCAACGAAGGTACGCCAATTCACACATGTCTCCACACAGAAGACACTCTAGCTGAGAATCGAACAGGACAACGTCTTACTGTGAGGCGACAACGATACCGCAGCACCATCAGTAGTGATTACTTAAAAGGCAACACAAAAGGGCCTGTTAGCACTTACAGTAATCCCAGAGTGATTTAAAGACATGGCTATTAGCTGATAATGAGGTATTTCCTCATTGCAGAAACTGTAGCTCTAAGTCACTGGATGTCCTTCGTGGTTCACTGTTGCAGTCATCACTGTAGGGTTCTTCCCGCCAGCAGCAGTCCCCGATCGGCCAGAATCCCAAAGTCTGGATCGGGCACCAGCTGAGGTTGCATTTATCCTGACATCAATGCGCCAGAAGGTATAAAGACCTCAGCTGACGCCATTTCCCCAGTCTTTCTTGCCACGTGGTGCCCTTTGCAGTTCACTGATGCTGGTCGGCCTGTTCCTGTTTGTTTTTGGATCTAATCCCAGGATTTTCGTTTTTTACAGATAAATACCCCATTGGGGAGGTCTTTTTCTTGCACCAGTCAGATGTCAGAAAAAGTTAATAATTGTATTTCTTGTGGGAAGCAAATACCTCATAGGGATTTTCACTCTTACTGTATTCCCTGCCTGGGTCCTGACCAGGACGTTGCTAATTGTGTGTTTTGTGCTAGATTTAATCAGCGTACTATTAGGCATAGATATAACTTTGCCTTTTACTATTTTGGAAAAAGGTTTAATTATAACATGTCTTCAGATTCTTTTCTGGCTTCTGAGGTGTGTAAGAGGTGCAGGGATGCAGACAGGCCTCCAAGGTCCACAGCAAAGGATGTTACTCAGTTATTGCCAGTTGCTGGTTCGACGGTCATCAGTGAGGTGCCTTTGAAGCCCCTGTCGTCCACCTCTTTTGAACCAATTGCCTGTACCAACTCTGGTGTGGAGCTGATGGGGTCTTTAGAATTGCCAGGGACTGGACCTTTGGATACTGCTCCCTCAGTTGGGTCTGCAGCCGGTAGGCAGGTACCGGCTTCTGAGGGAGTTCTCAGGCCTTCACAGCTTCCTGTAAATGTGGATTCAGGTTTACATGCTAAGTCAAAGTCTAAGACTCCAGCTAAAGTGAAGTGGCTAGCACAGGAACCTTTTGATCAGGGTCCTAGGCCTCAGAGGCAGATGCTTAGGATGGCTGAAGATCTCTTAACTATGATCAGGGGTTCTCATCCCCCTCCTGACAAGAAGCCTAGATTACAGTGCGATTATGATTTTTCAGACCAAATTTCTGTTTCTTTTGCTTCTTCCCTTGAGCAGGATTATGCTTTTCCTCTATATGAGGATTCTGATGCTGAAGATTCCTTTCCTTCCAGCTCTCCTTCTGAGGATTATTCTTTTGGTGAAACTTTGCATGATATGAGGGTGCATTTTCACTGGGAAGGGCAGGAATTCTCTGAATCCAAGAAAAGGCTTAGGGATTTTCTTATTCTCCCACAGCATAAGCCTCTGGCTATTCCCCCTGTATTGGACATTGTTGATGATGTTTTTTCAGAAGCTTCTCTCTCTCCTGATTCTTTTCCCCCTACTCCGGCCAAACTGGATAGGTATTATAGGGTTCCAGATTCTCATAAATTTCTTTTTAAAAATCTTTTGCCTGATCTGGAAACAATTTCTCAGGGTCCTAAGGGTATTAAAGCGGCCTCTGCTAAAAATCCTATTCCCTTTGACCGAGAGTCCAGGGCTTTGGAGAGATGGGGTAAAAAGGTTTATACTTCTGCTACATTTCTATTAGGGCTTTGAACTGTCAATTTCATATGCTGAAGTATCAGCAATACCTTTTGTCTGTATTTCAACAAAAGATGTCAGCTTTGTCTATTGGTGCGGATAATCAGGAATTACAGGATTTATTGCATGCTATTGAACAAGTGGGTAAACATACCCTGCATTGTGGTTTTGATTCTTTGGAAGTTTCTTGTAGGGCTGCAACAACTGGCGCTGTTATTAGAAGACATGTTTGGTTAAGAGATCAAAACTTGCCGGATCAGATTAAAGCCAAACTTTTGGATGCCCCTTTGCAGCATGATGCTCTGTTTGGGTCCAAAGCTGAAGAGGTATTGAAGAAAATGGAAGACAAAGCCAAATCTATTCAGATGGTTAAGGATTTTCTACAAGTGCAACCTCCTAGATTTAGCAGACACTGGCCAACTAAACCTTGGTCCTTTCCGGGCTCGGACAGGTCTCAGAGAGGCAGATTCAGGCATTCCAGAGGTAGGGGACAGTCACAGTCCCATTTTAGGAATAGGCAGTGGAGTGCCCCCTCTCCCAAGGGAGGTGAAGATAAGTCTCAACCCTACCGAAAACAGTCTTTATGACTCTCCCTTTCTGGTTCCAGGGGCTCCTCTCCTGGAAGCTCCTTTGGGGGGAAGGATTTCTCTCTTTTATCAAAATTGGAGCCACATAACCCGGGACAAATGGATTCTGGACATAGTCTCAAGAGGTTACAGATTTCATTTCCACACTTTGCCAAAACCAAACGGTTGGCCAGGCCTGCCAAATCATCAGTGGACAGAGGTACAATGGCAAGTTCAGTCCCTCCTGGCTATGAGGGCCATAGAATTGCTACCAAATTTAGAAATAGGGCAAGGGTTTTATTCCGGACTTTTCCTGGTTCCCAGGAAGGAAAATTCGTGGAGACCAATCCTGGACCTCTCTGTACTAAACACCTTCCTAGATATACCAAAATTCAAGATGCTCACTCTGCAGCAGCTGCTGCTTATGTTGGGCAAGAACGCTTGGATGGTGACTTTGGACTTAAAAGACGCTTACCTGCATATTCCTATAAGGCAAGAGTGCAGAAGGTATCTGCATTTCAAAGCGGGCTTGAAACATTACCAGTTCTCTGTGCTGCCCTTTGGCTTATCTACTGCGCCCAGGGTCTTTACGAAGTGCCTGGCACCAGTAATGGCATTTTGCAGACAGACGGGGATTCAAATTTACCCTTATCTGGATGACTGTCTTCTTCAAGCGGACGACAAAGACACTCTACTTCGGCATCTAGCTTTTGTGCAGCATCTTCTTCTGTGCCTCGGTTTCACAGTGAATCTAAAGAAATCAAATCTGGTACCCACACAACAGATTACTTTCCTGGGTGCTCTTCTGAGTACTTCAACCCAGATGGCTTCCTTGACACCAGACAAAAAAGTGCAACTGGCTTCTTTTTTCCGACACCTGGCTTCAATGAAACAGCTGACTGCAAGAAAAATTCTGCAAGCTTTGGGTTACATGGCCTCCTGCATTCTGCTAATACCATATGCAAGGCTGCATATGAGGAAACTGCAGTGGTACCTCAAGAGTGTCTGGTCTCAGCATTACCACAGTTTGGAAACAGTGGTCATGATTTTGCCTTGTCTCCAACGAGAGTTTCTTTGGTGGGCCGAAGCCTGTCTACAGAACAAGGGGAAGCCTTTTTGTCCTCCGCCGACTGACTGAGTTCTGACAATGGATGCTTCAGATTATGCCTGGGGAGCCCACATGCATGGGAGATGTCTTCAGTATGTTTGGACGAAGGAACAAACGCACCTGCACATAAATTTGAAGGAGATGCTAGCTGTACAGAATGCTCTGATAGCCTTCAGGGACCTTCTTCTACCAGGACAATTGTTGATACGGACAGACAACACTACAGTGATGTCATACATCAACAAGCAGGGGGGCTCTCACTCTTACCCCCTGTGCAAATTAGCCATGAATCTCTGGTACACTGCTCTGACCTGCAGTGTCGACTTACAGGCGCAATTCCTGCTTGGGAAAGACAACACTCTGGCAGACACCTTGAGCAGACGCATTTCAGATCCACATGAACGGATGTTGGATGTTCGGATATTCAGGCTGATTATAAAGGCTTGGGGATGTCCGGACATAGATCTCTTTGCATCCCCTCAGAATCATCAACTTCCAACATTCTGCACAAGGACCTACCACAAACTAGCATGGAAAGTGGATGCCCTCTCATTCAGTTGGAAACACCTCTCAGTATATGCTTTTCCTCCCTTTCCTCTTCTACCTCAGGTACTTCTGAAGATAAAACAGGGCAGACCGCACATGATTCTACTGGCTCCCAATTGGCCTCGGCAATTCTGGTATTCCACTCTGATGTCCTTGGTTCAGGAGCCTCCCTGGATTCTGCCTCAAATCCCTCATCTACTGTCTCAACGGGACGGCCAGATACTGCACAGTCATGTCAAGACTCTGCATCTAGCTGCCTGGTGGATCCAGGGTCTGTAAACACCTCTGCCCTTTCCAAACAGGTATTGGATGTAGTAATCCTTGAAGCTAGACGGCCCAACACTAGAAAATCTTATGCGGGAAAATGGAAAAGATTTTGCTCCTGGAGTCAAGTCCAGGGTGGTGATTCTTCTGTTCCGAACATTCCTCTGATTTTACAGTATCTGACAGAGTTATTACATACGGGCCTATCTTTTTCGTCTATTAAGCTTCATGCTTCTGCTATTTCTGCACATTACGATACGGATCCTCCAATTTTTTCTCATCCATTACTTAAACAATTTCTTAGAGGGGCTAAGAATATTCAGCCCCCTATAAGGGCTCCTGTTCCCACTTGGGATCTTAACTATGTTTTGGAGAAATTAACTTTGTCTCCTTTTGAACCTGCAGCTTCCACGGATTTAAAATTTTTGTCTTGGAAAACTGCTTTTCTTTTAGCTATTACCTCTGCTAGAAGAATTTCGGAATTGCAAGCACTCATGGCTGTGGAACCCTTCCTTATTTTTCATCAGGACAGGGTATCTCTACGGACTAATCCCACCTTTATGCCCAAGGTGGTTTCGGCAGTGGCCTTGAATCAGTCTATTCATTTGCCTACCTTTTATCCTAAACCACAAAGTGAGGAAGAAAGTCTTTTGCACTCTCTAGACGTGCACAGACAGCTTCGTCTATACCTGGACAAGACCAAGATATTCCGGAAATCTGATCAGTTGTTTGTTACTTATGCTCCTACTGTTCAGGGGAAAGCAATCACTAAGCAAACTATTTCCAAGTGGATTGCCCATTGCATCAAGTTCTGTTACTCTTATCATGGCAATCCAGTTCCAGTTAATGTTAGGACTCATTCTACCTGGGCTACTGCTACTTCAGTAGCTTTTCTTTGTGGGGGTTCCTACCAAGGATATTTTGGAAGCTTCTACTTGGAGTTCTGTACATACTTTTTCTAAGAATTACAACCTCCCTCTCTATTCTAAATCCAGGGCAGGTTTTGCTTCTGCGGTTTTGCAAGGTTTTGTGACTGCTCCCTCTGTTTCTCCTCCAGACACCCTTTCTTAGCTTTGGGACTCAACCTTACAGTGATGACTGCAACAGTGAACCGCGAAGGACATAGTACAGTTGTGTACTCTTACCATAAATGTAGATGTTCGAGTGTGTTCACTGTTGCAGTCTGGGTTACCCTCCCTCCTATCCCCTCTTTTGTTTTTTCCTTGAGTATTGTCTGTTATGAGGTATTTTGGCTGCTGAGGTTTTGGGCATGGTTTCCTTTTTAGCCTTTTCTTTCTGGGCACCTGACTTCTGGGGCAAGAAAAACTGGGGAAATGGTGTCAGCTGAGGTCTTTATACCTTCAGGCGCATTGACGTCAGGATAAATGCGACTTCAGCTGGCGCCCTATCCAGACTTTGGGATTCTGGCCGATCGGGGGCTGATGCTGGCAGGAAGAACCCTACAGTGATGACTGCAACAGTGAACACACTTGAACATCTACATTTATGGTAAGAGTACACAACTGTACTTTTCCATGATCATGCTAAAAAGCCCATGGCTGGGCCTGTTTCTGAAACCTGGCCTGCATCTTATTATGTAATGTATGTAAATAAATATACGTCATATTTATGTATATAACAGGTTTGGTAAGTTTATATAAATTTGGAAGGTTTTAAAATGCATGTATTATTTTATGCTCATATATTTGTGCGTAGCTCACTTATTACTTGTATGTTTCTTTAGTGGCATGTGTCTGCATAGACAAAAGTGCTTAAATGAGGTTTTCTGTTATTAAAGGGTTGGCTGTCTCTGTCACAGGTTTTTTTTTTTTTTTTGGTATTTCATATTTATGTACAAAATTTTGATTTGGGGCTGTTTTTTTACTTGATTTTTAAATGTTTGATTTATTTTACCTATGTATTATATTATTTAAATTGCATGTCACCTACAGCTTTATTCTGAATTTGTCTTCACTTGTTTTGTTTTGTCTTTTTTAAATGCAAGATTCATAGGATTAGACATCTAGATATTCTCAATAAACAAAAATAAATTCAGACATCCCTTTTTCTTGCTAGACAGCCAACAGCATTTTGGCAAAAGGGTGATTTTTTGAGATTCAGAATGGATAAACCATGAGTCAAGCAGACATAAATCTAACTGCTAGTATGGATTTAGTAGATATGATTTGAAGTTTTCATTAAAATAATCCACAGACTTGATGGGCAGTTGGCATGGGGAGTGAAAATTAGATAAATAAATAGAAAGTGGAGAAAATTTAAACAATGTACTACTGCTGAAAGAGGCTGAGTGGCACTGTAGCCTGAGAGTTCTGTTACTTGAAAAGTTAAAACTTAAAATTGTTTTAGTTTCCACCAATAAGAGATTTACAGCTTTCACATTTTATGATCTCTGCATAAGAGATAGATAATAAATGAACTTGCATGTTTTCAAGACTTCTGTTTTTCTGAATGCCATTTCCCTCTGCATCTGCCAAGCATCAAGCCTTCACCTACAAGTCTTGAACCCATTCATTCTATATGCTGGGTATTCCCCAGCATGAGGGTAAGAGCTTACTGGTGAAGCCATCATCCAAGCAGACAGTGAAGTGGTTGATGCCCTTCTAGCATCCCAACAATGAAGGCATTTGTAATGAGGCCATAACCCTGCCCCTAATGGCTGACATGAGCACCTGCATCACCACAGGGCATCCTATACCCTCCCCATGCATGTGTGGGCTTCTACACATATGTTATGGGGAATATTGTTACTGGCTTGGAATTGTCAGGCCTTCATCACAGCTCCTGGCCATTTCTATGCCATGTAAGCCTCTGCTTTCAGGATAGGAATGGGACACCTGGAACCATTATTCCATTCCCACAGGAAAGGCAAGCTGACAGTAGCCACTCAATGAAGTTGTCCCATATCCAGCTCCTCCAGAACATCAGCCACAATATGAATTTTGGGCTGTCTGAATCACAGTTAGAGCATTATCCCTCTATGCTATACAGCTGCACTGTTTTTAGGATTTTAAAATGTACTGACATAAACGGTCTCAGAAATGAGGGATATACAGTATGAATAACATGGAAGTATTTTAGAGTATTCTTGCTATTCCAAGTTACAGTGACCTTGGAGTTAGTTCACACAGCAGGGTTGTGGGAGCTATACCCCTCCTTGTTAGGTAGAACGGGCAAAGCCCCTGCAAAACACTTCAGTGATGAAGCAACAAATTGTAAAGGTTGCTATTTAAGGGATGGAATCAGAGTTATTTCTTTTTGGAGATTCAGGACTCAACATTCAAGATTTTGCTCTTCTGGTAGGGCGCCAAAATAGACTGACAGCCATCTACAGGTCCTGTGTATCCATTTGAGTATTACAGCTAACAAATCTGAAGTTAACTGCTCTGTCATTTGTTGTCAGGCAGCCTTGAAACTGTCTACTTACATGCATGCCACCATTCCATCTGTTGATGCCTTACACAACTTCACCACCCTCTCTGTAAAATACCATTTTAGGTCAGTTATAAACAACCTTCTTCCTAAATGTCACTGATGCCCCTTCTATTAGTCTTCATCACTGCTGTCCTAGCTGCCCCAGTTATTTGATGCATCCATATTGTATATTCTTTCCCTTTGTTCTCTCTTGTGAGATGTACATGCTAGACGCTGTAATTTTTTTCCAATGTTCTCTTATTATGACAGTAATTCAACTGCACTCTTTTTTCTTCTGTCTATCTCCACTAGCTTCTCTATACATGGCCTACAAACTGTAGGACAATATTCCAGGTGTGACTACCATTATTCTGTGCATAAGTAAACATGCCATCGGTGATATCTGTGTCTACATATCCTAGCATTCTTCAGGCCTTCTTCATTGCAGTCACACACTGTACTGCATATTTCCTGAAAGTTTTACTTATAACAATCTCTGGATCATTTTTCTTTCTGTTTTCCTTGAAGTCTTATTACTGTCATGTCTGCTATCCCAGCATTCCCTATTCAAAGGCATAACCACACACAACATCCCAGCTGACGCATATTGACTAACCTTGCAAGCAAATTTATATTCCTTTGTAGAATCCAACAGACACTTTAGAATCCAACACACACTTCTGCAATGCTATGCTTGATATATAAGCAAAGACTCTAATCATCCCTTTCGTAAGCTATAATACAGTATGCTTAGCACAGAACCAGCCTCTGACACTCCACCGGATGCCAGTATTCCGTTATACAGTTCCCTGTAATGGAGGAACACTGTTTCTGGTCAGTCACCTAGTTTAGAAGACACCTGCTGCAGCTTGAAAGGCCCCAAAAGTTCCTCACCAAAAGGATAAAGGGTCTCAAAAATATGTCTTATGCTGCCCGACTCAAAGAACTCCAGCTCTATTCAGTCTCATACCGCTTGCTCAGAGGTGACCTGTGCCTGACATATAAGGCCATGTCAAACCCAGATTTGATGAATATGCTTCACCTCAAAAAATCTAGATCCCTCAGAACCACAAGGGCGGGAGACTTAAACCTTGACACGGTTATAAATAGAATGTGCTGGAGGGACAGATTCATCACCCAGAGACTCCCTATGCTGTGGAACAAAATCCCGGTACATGTGAGGCAGAGCACCTGGCTGGCCTTGTTCAAGAGGAATCTTGACCAATGGATGGGAGATCGCAGATATACCCCAGGGATTACTTCAGTGTCACTGCTTGACAGAGACACAGCAAAATGATAGGCATAGTTTTTATTCAAACTAAAGGGGTGGCGAAAGCCACATAACTATGGGCTAGGCTTATAAATGCCCTTGGGCAGATAGCCTAGTATGAACCTATGAACCTATGAACCTATATCACTTTGAGCCCTGTCCCATGAAACTCCTTTATGGCCTTACCAAAGCCAGGGGTACTGAATTAACTAAGTTCATTATGTCAACCTAAGAAATGACTCTGTCATAGAAATGCATTAAGCTGACCCAACACAGGCTCAACAGAGAGAAACCATGCTACTGCCCATGTGTGAAATATTGTAGATGTAATTAATACAATCAGAAAACTTGTTTCTATAGTATGGGGGTATTTAAAATAAAAGCTTTACTGTGCTTTTTAGCTCACATCTTGAACAAAAAAGCTGAAGTTAAAATATAAATGATATTGTTTTATCAACTTGCCTGGGAAAGACAATTATTTGCCATTTTATGTCTGTACATGAGCCTGACTGTAATTCTCATTAATATATATTTTTTTGTTTTTGCATCTGATTATTTATCTACCTACTTCACAGCTGTGAATGTTACATTTATTCTTGGTCATCAGTTTCCACAGGGAGCCTCTCGGTATATCATCACCACCAAAGCTATGAATATCCATCTTTAGTCAATCTCTATTGTGGTGTAAGTCAGAGGTAGCAGAATGAGGCAGTGGTAAGATCTCTAATTCACAGCTCACAGGTACAAAGTCTGTTTTGACTGCAGTTCATTATCTGTGTGGAGTTTGTATGTTCTACCTATATCTTCAGATACTCCAGTTCCCTCATAAAAAAGTTGCTTATGGATTGACTGCACCAATTTGTCTGTACCATTGCCCTTGTGTTCAAGTGTCACTGCCTGTGGAACACACAAATTAATAAATGACAGATAAATAAATAAGTCTCTCCATGGTTTAAGGACTCCTCAGAATTAATAACAATCTACAGCTTCATATTATTCCCCTCCAAAAAAAAGAAAAAAGAAAAAAAAAGAAACGTAATATGCGCTGTTGTCATGCTAAATGCACAAGTTCAGATTGGTGGAGCTCTTACTATCTCATTTAGTCAGCTAAGTCGCCAATGCCAAATGTGACCTTAAAGGATAGACAAGAATCATGCTCATACTTCTGTATTAAAAATCTGTTCTAATAAGGCTATGACTAAACGACTTCTCTACAAGTCACTAAGTTACTTTTCATCAAGCATCAGGTTCCTGAGACAGAAGACACCAAAGAATCCTGATTGTTGTTTTCCATAAGAAGTCACTACCAGTGCAATTTCTAAGTGTGCATCTCCAATGATTCGTTTGTTTTGTGAGACTGGCCATTGAGTCATTATACATACATTCAGGGGGGCTATCCCAGCATAACAGGATGTGCAGAGGGTGCTTGCCACCCTGCAAGAAATGCTTACAGTTTAGTATTCTGCCCTTGTGTGTTTGGGGCATTATATTTTGTTGTGTCATTTCATTTTTTGGGGGGAGTTTTAGTTTCAGTAGTTGAACTCTACTAGATAATATTTCCATGGCCAGTATTAAATGAACTCCTGTTCTCCAGTTGAAGAATATTCTGAAACAGTCATACTACATCATAGCTTGTAACTGCTAAATGTACACCCAACAGCCATTTCAGAATCAGTCTAGCACATTCAGCTAGCTTCAGTTGTCCTTGGCATGGAAAGGCACTTTGATAATTTCACCTATCATTTTAATGATTTCTAAAACCAAACCACTGCCATTCAAAAGGAAGACAATATATGTAAGGGACTGACAGGGAGTTCCATGTCATCTGCCCAGCACCTAGTCGTACCTCTATGAACTGTCTCTGATTTTGCAGAATGCCCCATATTTTTTCCCTGTCCCTCATAAAATATTTGATTTTCTGGTAAATCATTAAGAAAGTACAGTTGTTTAAGTAAACTTAACCATAACAGCAGATGTTATAACAGATCACTGTTGATGTCTACTCAGTCATTGATGGATTTTTTGCTAGACTTGGCTCTTGAGTTTTGACGATATGAGTCAAGAATCTTTAGTGAAGGAGCAAGAAAAAAAATGAGTGAATGTCTGGAAACTGTTGAAGTGGAGGAAAAATGGGAACATAAGGGCAACAGAACTGTGGTTATGTGATCTTTGTAGGAAGATAATTGAGAAGAGAAAATTACCTGGGCTACAAGAATTGAATTAGAGTGTGGAGGTTTGTTAATATTACTTGGATTTTTCTAAACATGATACAATGAAAAGTTCTTCTGACACACTTGATTGCTTTAAGCAATATCAAGACAGAGTGCATTTTGTTCTGAGTTGTAACATGTCACCCAGCTGATGGCATGGTTATAATTCCAGTCCATTTGAGTCTGCAGAGAAAGAAACATTGCATCTCAATTGTTGATTTGGACATTATCCTTAAGGCACTTGTTGTTGTTTGTCTTTCGGCTTTTTCCCGGTAAGGGGTCGCCACAGCAGAACTCCGGTCCGCTAATGATTGGCAGTAGATTTTTATGAAATGCCGAGGTGCCAGCTCAATGCCCAACCTTCAATGAAGGCATGCCCATTTACACACACATGTCTTTCAAACGCTACCCAACCACGGGGAGGACATGCAGACTCCACACAGAAGGCACTCCCAAGCTAAGCCAAGAATCAAACGGGAGAACCTCTTGCAGTGAGGTAACAATGCTACTGCCGTACCACCGAGGCATACATATTATCCTCAAGGCACTAATGATTGTAATTCTTTGACTATAATTCTGCAGATATCAGGGAACTGTGGTTCAACATTTCATGTACAATTTATAAGATGCTATGTAAAAGTTCTTTTTTTAAAACTTGTTCCAATAATAAGCATATATAATGTTTAAAGGTGCTAATATTTTTGTGTTGAGTAAGGCATTATGTGTTACCTGCATTTGAATAAAATGCTGTGATTGTAAAAGATGCATGGTTGTTAATGCTGTGGAAGATATGCAAGGATGTATTGCCAGCTCTGATGTCTAAGTGTTTTTAGTTAACAAGTATGGAGTTGAAAGATATTTGTGATAAGATTCACAGTGAACTTAAATCTCTACCACATGATGACACTACACACGTTCTTCATGAACCGTTTTATGTTCACCTGTTATATTTACTTAATGTGATATGTTAATGAAAAAATATTTCTTGCATGTTGAAATGTATAAAGTATGTATTTCTGAATATAGACATGCTTGCCTGGTAAATCTAAATGAGGTACTAATAAGACTGATTATAAATAACTATATGTACTAAAATGTTTGCAAAAATTATAAATGTTAATGCAATGTAAATGTGTGGAATGGTTCTATTTTGCATTTACTTGGGTTGTAAGTATGGAGATTGTCTGGTAAAGTTGAGTAGGGCACTGTTATAATTGATTGTAATTATTCAGCTGTGTTGACAGGTTTGCAGTACAATTACAGTTGTCAGTATTAAGAAAAATATGTAAGAGCAAGCTGATCCTACTGCCACAGTGAGCCGAATTCCAAAAGACTTACTGCCAGTGGTAAATGGCCACTGAGAGCAGATGTTTTGAAATCTGGCCCCTAGTGTAAGCCTGTTGATAGATCAGTTTTACGCTGAAGTAAGTCACTTACGCTGAGAGTAACACTTTTGGATTCTGGCCCAGTGTGTTTAGATAAAGGGTGGAGGGATCGGACTTTCCAAAGTGCTACTCAGTGCCAGAAGTCTAAAGCTCAAAATGCATGCACTCGAGGCACTCCTCAGTATGGAGAAAATCGATATATGTGCAGTAACAGAAACCTGGTTTAAGGCTCCAGAGAGCACCCCAGCACTATCAGGCTACAACTCATACCATATATTTTGGCCACAGAACCCAAACCAAAATACAAAAGGTGGGAGCGTATCCATATTCATCAAGGATACCCACACCTCCAGGTTAGTGGCACAGCATGATGCTTCAGAGATCATCCACATGCAATTAACAATGGGCAAAACTGCAATTCAAATTGCTTGCTACAGATCACCCACCGTGCCCCAGGACCCCCATTTCGCATTCCTGGAAACACTGGGAAACATAAAGGTCCTACCAAACACCCTAATATTGGGTGATTTCAATTATCCAAACATTAACTGGGACAACTACTCAAGTACTAACTCCCTTGCCCAACATTTCCTAGAATTTATAAACTCAAATACCCTGGTTCAGCTGGTCAACACTCCCACTAGAGGTGACAACATATTGGACCTGGTCATCACCAATATGGGCGACCAGTGTTCCACACAGGAGGTCAACCCCTCGCTGGTTAGATCTAACCATAAACAAATTACTTTGGATATCCACATTCCGCCCCCACCCTCGGACAAGAAAACCACCGTGAAAAACTTTTCAAAAACAAACTTCACATTACTTAAGACCGAGGTGGAAAGTTTCAAAGCCCCCATGCTGAAGGATAATTCTGTCCAAGCTGCAAACTTCTTTACTAATGCATTCTACGGGCACCTACAAGAATGCATGGATCATGCCATCCCAAGCAAAACCAAGACTCACTCCTCCAAGAAAAGGAAACCAGTCTGGTGGACTCCTGCCATAAACAAGCTATACAATAGAAGGAGGAAACTAGTACAGAAAAGAGTAAAATCCCAAGAAGGGAAGACATGCCTGATCAGTATCAGCATCCCTCATAAAATCATCCAAGGCAAGTTTTGAAAGAAAAATTGCCAAGGACTCCAAAGATAACCACAAGGCATTCGTTGGCTATGTCAAGAATCTAAGTGGCAATGCTCAGATCTGCTGGGAGTTAGTGCAGAATGGCACAAAATACACTGAACCAACTGATATCGCCAACATCCTGGCAGACAGGTTCAGCACAAACTTCACCCCCCTCTCACCCCCAAGAGGGCCCATAACCATACCAGAAGAATGTAGAGTCCCTAAAATCACAGACACTCAGGTTAAAACAGCCCTCTCCAAAGCCAAAAACACAGCATCAATGGGACCGGACTGTGTCCCAGGCTGCGTCCTGCACGAGCTCAAAGATGAACTAACCCCGGGGGCGGCGAAAGCCAACACATTTTGGCTAGGCTTATAAATGCCTTCAGGCAGATAGCCTAGTACCTACCTATGAACCTATGAACCTATGGCTGCACACTGATTAACAGCTTAACTTGGCTCTCCCAGTGTGAAAAAAACAAACTTGAAAGACAAGGACCAGGAACTTTGTCACATTTAGTAAATTCAGTTACTTAATAGTAAGTACACTGCCTGGATGCCAGCAAAGAGGAAACTTAGAGAGCCTGAAAGAAAATCAACTAGAAAAGGTGAAGAGAAGACACTGACTGGATAGAATCCTGCAGCTGTTCAGCAAAAAGCAGTTCAAGCTCCAGCTTTGGTGCAAGACATGGTTTCCAGCAATCTAGAAGAAAAAATAAGTCAAATGTACTCAGAGCTGATTAAAATAAACAAAACACTGAAGGAGTATATCAGCTTAAAAAACACAAGGCTGGAAAAGATGGAAGAAGCTTTAAACATATATTCAGATGACAAAAAATGGCAAAAAGTAAACAAAGGCAAGGCTCCAGGTTCTCCAACAGTTTAATAAAAACGAACACAGGTGCTTTCACAATAATGCTTCTTCAGGTGTATGAATGAAAATGGGAACATTGTGCGCCAATAGCTATGCCAATGTTGTTTTGGATGAATGGGAGGTTGAAAATTTAGTTAAAGGTCCTTTTTATGACATTTTATTTTTTCGGAGGTTTGTGGACGACCTCTTTATTTTATGGGATAGGACAGTAGAAACATTAATGGGTTTTGTTGAATTTATCAACAAATCCACACAGTTCCTCAAATTTACATTAAACTGGTCGGCTAGTGAAGTGAATTTTCTGGATGTCACTATAGTTACAGTTGAAAACAATGAGTTGAGTACCAAGATATATAGGAAAGAATTTCATGCCAATAATCTATTGAGCAGTGAGAGCATGCATCCGAAATTTGTATTTAGAAATGTGATACAAAATCAGTTCTATAGAGCATCCAGACTGAATGTCAAAGAAAATGATTTCTTACAACAGGCAGATAGGATTGCTGTTGAACTTATGGATAGGGGTTATGAGCATGATATTATATGGAAAAATAGGATGGAAGTAGTTAGTTTGAAACAAACGAGAGCCAAGCCCTATTTTTCAGAATCAGCTGTGAACTCTACTCTTGCCACAAGAAATAGATATTCTTCTAATAAATTCAATGTGTGCCTCAGTTATTCTAGGAATATACGACAATATATGGAAATCATTAACAAACATTGGAGTGTTTTGACTACCGATAGGCAAGTGAGTAGTAGTTTCTGAAACCACAATTCACTTTTAGAAATAAAAAAGTTTAAGGAGACGGCTCTGCAATTCAAGAGATTTTGAAATGTCTAAAGATGCTGTAGGGACCAAACCTTGTGGGAAATGTCAGGCTTGCATACACATGGCAAACTGTTTGACTTTCAGACATCCCAACACAGGGGAATTATTTAAAATCAGGGGCAGTGCGTCTTGTGATAGTTCACATGTTGTGTACCTTGCTGTATACCAAGTGTGTAATAAATTTTACATTGGCAAAACAGACAGACAGCTTAAAGACAGAGTAAGAGAACATCTGTACCATATCAAGAAGAAGAGCACATTTAATGCGTTAGCAAAACATGTTAATGAAACCACTGAGCAACATTCCTTTAAATTTGTTGTCTTGGGGAGATGTTTTGAGAACCCAAGGGGAGATGACATTAGATGTAGAACTGAAAAATTGGAGGCTGAGTGGATTGTGAGATTAAGAGCAGATATGGGGCATGGTCTTAATGATCATGTACCCCTGAGACCTATACTTAGGAATAGACCATTACCTAGATGAAAGCAATGTTTTTTACGCTTTTTATGTTGTCCTATATGTACCTATTTTTAAGTCTATGTTCGCTTTTAATGGAGTCCTTTATCTTTAAGTGCTTGGAGTGCTTAACCATGTGACTGGGTTTAAATGGCATAAGAATGGTGTCAGTTTGATTTTCATTCATACACCTGAAGAAGCTCTATTGTGAAAGCGCTTGTGTTCATTTTTATTAAACTGTTGGAGAACCTGGTGCCTTGCCTTTGTTTATTTTTTGCCATTGGATTGTTTTATTTTTACAGAGGCACCTAGATTCAGATGAGCTGATAAAACTGCAAAAATCATAGGCCAAAATGAAGAAAAGGCTGGCTGAGATTGAGACTGTTTAAGAAGAAATGTTTAAAAAAATGGAAGAATTAGAGGACATGGTATGTAAGGAAAATCTGAGATTTTTCCTGCTGGACCACAGAAGTTAGAAGAAATGACTGTATTAATTTTATAAAACCACAAATATGTAACTGGACTGGTACTACACAATAGGAATTGTTAATTGAAAGTGCACATGGTGTGTATCCTCCAAACCTGGCCAAGAGAAAGCAGCCAAGGCTTGTATTAGTAAAGATGCAAACCTTCCAGCAGGAAGAGTTTATCCTGACAAAGCTATGGCAAAAGGGCAAGGTATTAAAATTTGGAGACAGCAATGTGAGGAAAATGATTGTTCATTGTACACCAGACAGAAGAGAGACAAATTAATTCCAGCAATCAGAGAATGTCAAGAGGCAGGTGTGAGATGCAAGCTGCTGTATCCAACTGTCTTTAGAATATTTTTCCTCAAAGCATCAGTCTCATTTGTGAGATATGGCTGCATAAGAAAAAGTTGAAGGAGTGCACTTTTGTTGATGTCATTAAACTTGTGGAGAACTGAAAGGCATTTGCCTCACTTCATGTCATTAATGTTTGGAAGGACAGCAAGGGGAGGAGAAAATGAAGGAAAAAATTAAATGTAAATAAAACAATTGCTGTTCTTAACAACATTTATATGAAACTTTTCACAATATAAATTGCACGTTTTATAGTAAAGCATTTTTCAATTGTCCTTATATGTGATAAAGATCCTAAAGTGAACAGGATACAAGGACTTCCAAGACGGCTGCCCACTGAGTAATAGCTTAATTCTAACTCTACTAGTGTGAAAGCAGAAACTCAGCATTGAAAGACAGTGGATTTATATTTCTGGGTAAACTTTAGCAACTGGCTAGTAAGTGTACTGCCTGGATGCCATGAAAAAAAGAAATACAGAGGACCTGAAAGAAGTTCCACTATAAAAGGTGAGGAAAAAACACTGACTGGGAAGAGTACTCCAGCTGTTCAGCAAACAGCAATGCAAGCTCCAGACATGACTTCCAGTAACCTATAGGAAAGTATAACAACTCCACACAGACCTGATTAAAATAAACACAACACTGGTGAAGTATATCAACTCAAATAACAAAAGGCTGGGAAAAAAATGGAATAAGCTTTAAACAGATATTCAGATGAGGTGATAAAACTGCAAAAATCACTAGTCAAAATGAAGAAAAGGCTGGCTGAATATGAGACTGCTCAAAAAGAGATGTTTCAAAAAAATAATAGAATTAGAGGACAGAGCACATAGAGAAAACCTGAGATTTTCTGCTGTACCAGAAAAGTTGAAGGAACCGACTGCATTAATTTTATGAAACCACAAATAAGCAACCAGACTGGTATTCTACGCAGTAGTTGCTAACTGAAAGGGCACATTGTGTGTATGTTCCAAACCTCGCTATGAGAAAACAACCTAGACCGTTAATAGTAAAAATGCAATCCTACCAGCAGAAGGAGTTGATTCTGACAAAACTGTGGCAGAAGGACAAAGTAATAAAAAGTGGGAGATAGCAGAGTATTTGTGGAGAAAGATTACTTACTGTACACCATGCAGAGGAGGAGTTAATGTATCCCACTATTCAGGAAATGTTGAGAAGCAGGCATGATATTCAAACTGTACCCAGCTGTCTTCAAAATATTCTTTCCTACAGGGACAACATCATTTTAATACAGTATATGGTAAGTAGGAAATACAAAAGTTTGTCCAATAAAAAGTGAGCTGTGAAACAGAAGGAGATTCTGCTTCTTGTTCTTCTTGTAATAAAGACCACATAGAAACTGTGACAATGAAATATTTTCAAATGCTTCAATGGAAAATGCTTGAGAGAAGGAAAAAAAGCACAAGAATTGATTAGAAGACTCAAAGGTACATTGGAAATTAAGCAGAGACAGGATTTGGGAGATGGAGATAAACAGGAATAAAACCAGTAACTTGAAAATTGACAAATTTGGGATTACAAAGAAATAATTATATTTGTGAAACATGAAAGAACAAGAAAATCTGTAAATATTGGACTTTTTTGGCTTTGTTAAAACTTGTAGGGGACTCTAAAGCATATGCCCTACTTTGTGTCATTAATGCTTGGAAAATACTTATGAGAGGGAAAGAGGAGACAGAAACTTAGTAAGTAAAACATTTTTTTCTTTCTCCTTTCTTCTCTCTATTTCTCCTTGTTCAGTTTTAAGAAATGTAGACACTGCAATGTAGAAAAAAAGGAAGAAAAGTCTGGTCAAAAGAGCATGACAAAATAAAAATTTATGTACTTTTTCTCATTCTAGCATAGGGGTATGACTAGATCAAGGTCCTTAGCTTGATCTAGTAACAAGTTTTAAGATAAAGCAAGTAAATAAAAAATAACATTGAATATTGTGATGTCCCCATGCTGGGCCAGTAATCAAGAAGTCTGAATCCTCACCACTGACACTGGACAGGGACATGCACTTGGAATACAAATGGATACTCCCAGTATTTCCAGATGCGGACCTCTCTGCATCAAGCACAATTTCCCTTAAGAGCACACAGGGCACACACTCAGCCCGGGGTCTGGGTGTCTCTATCTGCCTCTCCCCAGATCCCCAGTAAGGCTCCCCACTGGCACTGTGAATCCAGTGCTTCATGTCCCTGCCCAAGTAGCTGACACACACACTCTTTGATATTTAATTTTCGCACACACACACACACACACACACACACACACACACACACACACACACACACACACACACACACAAACACACACACCTGTGAAAGGCTGGCACAGATTACCCGCTCTACCAACTTGCTATAAGGCTCATAAAAGGGTATCCATTTATGCCAAGTGAAGTTAATATTAATACAAATGGTAATGTAGACCAAACAGCAAAGATTTCAGGAGTGGCCAGAGTTATCACCAAATAAATATATGCAAATACTCTCAAAGCTTAAACATGGTCTACAAAGGACCAGCCACAATGAAAAGTTTAAATATATTTAATGATAAATAATACAAAAATAAGAAAACAACTAACAGCAAACCACATAGTTCAAATCACAGGAAATATTGAAAATAACACTGATAGACAGACTCATACAACTAAAGATAAACAATCTCTAAACTAAGCTTCACTATATTCTTAACTGAATCTAGGAGAATTACTATTCCCTAATAAATTAGTTGATAGAGCAAGGCACAATGAAATATGTAATCTGTCTTTCTAGTCAGGTTCCCCAAAACAGAATAGTCAATACTCAGAGATTACTCCTTGTAAAATATAATATCCAAGATGGCTTGCAGAATGACCTCATCTGGTCACCTGACTATAGGTTCTCACAGCATCCCCCTTTGAAGCTAAGACAGGAATTTAGCATAGATGGTTACAATACAAATCTAAATGTTTATGGCAGTGCCCGGGGCTTCCCCTCTTTTTACTGAGCTAATGAACAAAGGCTTCTTCCAGACATGCCATCTCTGGTCCTATTCATCACTGTGGGGTAACTTTTTAATGGTTTAACAGCTCATTTACATTTCCCTTATTTTTCTTAAAGTAAGCTAGCTGGTTAACCTCTGCTGTCCCAATATCCTCTGTTAAAGCATAAACATTTAATTTAGCTAAAATAATGTGTACATTTCTTTTCATTCCAGCAGGGTGCACTGTTGATATATTTTAGCACAAGCAAACTTCACAAATACATTTTCAGCACAAGCATCTGTACAAATCAGTTTGATATACAAATGACATGACATTATTTACAAAATTCCAGCTAGCTGTCCTGGCACAAGTCATGCATCCACTGCCCTACTTCTCCTGGCATGGCTGGTAGTACATCTTATTGTCATAAGTATTAGTATTTTCTGAAAGCATTCAGGTGTTTTCCCAGCTATAATGCTAAGACAAGCCAGACAGCACTTAGCAAAAGCACAGGCTATATCATTTGCTTTATCATGGATAACATTTCTTTTAGTTTAACTCAAGTCTATGAGTTTGGCTCTCAGTTTGGGACACGTCTTTCTATTAGGAGGATAAGACTTCAGTATTTGAAGATGTAGATAGTTTTATGTGTTAGTATTAAGTTAATAGGTTTTAGGGGGTATTGGGGTATGTTTGTTTTTTGTTTGAGGGTTTTCAATAAAACAAAACATTTTGTAAGATGTGACATAGGCTCAAATGGATATGACAAAAAACAACTGTATAAAAGTTAAACCTGCCAAACAGTGTATGCATGCAATGCAAATGCTGGAACTAGACACTTAACAAAAAAGCTGTTATACATAAAAGGTGGGAATAACATCTTTTTAACGCAAATATGCTTTCTGTAAGGTCTTTAAATGTCAATGATCTCACAGATAAATACAAAAAAGGAAGAAAGAGTAGTAAGCTATATTTAAAAATGTTGAGTGCAAATGGCTAGGCTACAGGAGACACACTTGGAAGGAAATGAACATGTGAATTTGATAAAGAGAGGCTTTCAGGAACATGTGAATTTGATAAAGAGAGGCTTTCAGGATGGTTATTTATTAGAATACCTGGGACAAAGGAAAAGAGGTGTACTTATATTAATTGCAAGAGAAAGCTGAAATAGTGTTAGAAGAGGATAAAAACAATAATGGAATATTTGTAGTACTAAGGGGCTACTGGCAAGGGCGGAGGATTACACTGACATGTATTTGTATTCCAACTAAAACTTTTATAATGGAGCTTAAGAAAATTCTGGGAGAAATAATCAGCTTTCAGCAAGGAATATTATTTATAGGTAGGGACTGGAATTTGATCTGTAGCAGTGAAGATGTGTCTGGGAGGCCCAATAGGAAAACATAACAAAGGAGAGTAGATTTTTGAAGAAGTTTATGAAAATATTTGGCATGGAAGATGTGAATTCAGTACTAGGAGTTCAGAGTGAATTTATATATTATTCCCCAAGATATGAAAACTGGGCTAGGCTAGACAGAATTTACATTTCACAGGAACATGTGCATTTAATTGAACATCTTAATATGCACCCAATAACTATTTCAGATTATGCACCAATAATAGCTAAAATAAAAACACAGGGTAATGAAATAAAAAGAAGACACTGGAGCTTCCCACCTATCCATTGAAAAGAGAGTAATTTAAAGGAATGGGTCGTGAAAAATGATTCAGGAGCTATTAGGGAAGATAGAATTTTTTTCTGAAAATATAGCTAATGAGTGGGATGAAATTAAAGTTGAGTTTAAAAATAGGGTGGAAATAAACTAAAGGGAGATATGGTTAAGAAGTAACAAGAATTATTTAGAGTGACTGATAAATAGGATCATAGGATCATGGGAGGTTACTAGGCTAATGGCCCTGGGGCTCTTACAAGCCTAGCCACAAGCTTATCCCCAAATGTTAAAGTATTGCACAATGGGGGGAATCTCACAAAACAAGAAGAGGAGCAATTGCAAAATGCTAAACAGAATATAAGGGATAACCTCAATAATGTGCATGAGTTTAGAAAAATTGCTGTTAAGCAACTGTTTTTTGATAATAACTCTAGAGCATAAAAACTTTTAGCACAATGACTCAGACAATAGAAAGTAGAAAGGGCTGTCGTCAAGCTTAGGGAGCCTACAACAAGGAAGATAACAAGAAATCCTGTAGATGTATTAGAAATATTTCTGAAATTCTGTTATAGTTTGTATAAAGCAGATAAATATGGAAATCAAGAAAAGATACAAATGGAAATGTTTATGAAAGAATTAAATATGCCAAGCTTAGAAGTAGGTGAGTCTCAATTAATAACAGAACAGTAGGAGAAGAGATAAAAAAATGGTGATGTATTACCAATCCACAGGGAAAATCCCCAGGAATAGATGTTTTTTTCTGTGGAAGTTTGGACGCTAGGAGGGAAAAAATAATAAAGATCTGGAAGTTTTTTTAACAGTATTTCAAGAGGCGACAGAGAAGTACCAACATCCTGGAAGAAAGCGATAGTAGCTGTAATACCTAAAGAGGGTAAGGACCCATCAGATCCAGCTTCATACATGCCCATTTCAATTCTAAACCATAATTATAAGGTGTTTCTGCCTATAATGGCTAAAGGAATGGCAAAGGTGATGCCAAAATTGATAGATATGGATCAATGTGGTTTTGTGGAGGGGAGGCAAACATTTGACAACATTAAGAGAACACTGATAATCCACAGGGAAGCAGAATATAAGAAAATACCACTGTTATTGCTGGGTCTTGATGCAGAGAAAACATTTGACAGTAAGCTGGGACCATCTGAGCAGAGCAATGAAAGGATTTGCATTCCCTGATAAAATGATAAGGTTGGTTAGGAGGATATATGAGGGATCGAGGCAAAAATTAAAGTAGGTGGGGTCCTCTCTATTAATTTCTGCTTGAGCAGAGGAACCAAGCAGGGGTGTCTTCTCTCTTTTTTGTTATTTGCATTATATTTGGAACCATAGGCAAAGAAAATAATGGACTCAGAAATTCAAGGACATAATTGGTTTGGTAGTCAAGAAAAGATGGCTTTGTTTGCAGCTGATATTATTTCATAACTGACAAAACCAGAAAGGGACATTACAGTGTTGTAGAACATAGTGAGACACTTTCAAATATTTTTGAGATACAAAATTAATGAAGCTTAAACAAAGGCAATAGATGTAAATTATGTGCCCACTCACAAATTGGTTCGGCAATATCCTCCACCTGTTCCCTACTCTCACTACAGATCACAATGTCATCTGCAAACATCATAGTCCATGGGCACTCCTGTCTGATCTCGTCTGTCAACCTGTCAATCACCATTGCAAATATGAAAGGGCTCAGAGCTTATCCTTGATGTAATCCCACCTCCACCTTAAACGCATCTGTCACTCCCACTGCAGACCTCACCACTGTCACACTACCCTCGTACATATCCTGTACCACTCTTACATACTTCTCTGACACTCCCGACTTCCTCATACAATACCACAACTCCTCTCTAGGCACCCTGTCTTATGCTTTCTCTAAGTCCACAAAGACACAATGCAACTCCTTCTGATCTTCTCTGTATTTCTCCATCAACACTCTCAGAGCAAACATCGTGTCTGTAGTGCTCTTTCCTGGCATGAAACCATACTGCTGATCACTAATCATCACCTCCCTTCTTAACCTAGCTTCCACTACTCTTTCCCATAACTTCATGCTGTGACTGATCAATTTAATCCCTCTGTAGTTACTACAGCTCTGCACATCACCCTTATTCTTAACAATCAGTACCAAAACACTTTTTCTCCATTCCTCGGGCATCTTCTCACTTTCCAAGATTTAATTAAACAATCTAGTTAAAAACTCCACTGCCATTTCACCTAAACACCTCCATGCTTCCACAGGTATGTCATCTGGACCAACAGCCTTTCCATTCTTCATCCTCTTCATATCTATCCTTACTTTCTCCTTGCTAATCCACTGCACTTCATGATTCACTATCCGCACATCATCCAACCTTCTCTCCCTCTCATTCTCTTCATTCATCAGCCCCTCAAAGTACTCTTTCCATCTGCTCAACACACTCTTCTCGCTTGTATGTTTCCCTCATTATCCTTTATCACCCTTACCTGCTGCACATCATAACATGATAAAGACTTATCATATCCAGCTTCATATAAGCCCATTTCAATTTTAAATTATGATTGTAAAGTTTTTATATCTATAATGGCTAAAAGAATGGCAAAGGTGTTGCCAACATTGACAGATATAGAGAGGAGGTAAACACTTGACAACATCAAAAGAACAATGCTGATCCAGAGGGAACATTTCCTGATAAAATAATAAGGTTAATTAGGAGAATACATGCAGGATCTGAGGCAAAAAACAAAGTAGGAGGGTTCCTGACTAGTAAGTTGTGTCTGAACAGAGGATCCAGACAGGGGTGTCCTCTTTCCCCTTTGCTATTTGCTTTATATTTAGAACCATTGGTAAAGAAAATAACAGATGTAGAAATTCAATTATATAATTGGTATAATATTCAAGAAAAGTTGGGTTTATTTGTAGATGATATTATTTTGTACCTGATGGAACCAGAAAAGGATATCAAAGTGTTGTGGAACATTCTGATACAATTCCAGTTTTTTCTTCTTCAGGATATAAACATAATGAAGATAAAACAAACTCTATGGCTATAGACTACGTACCCACACATGAATGTGTTCAGAAAGTCCCATATTTATGGAGACATGATAAAATAAAATATTTAGGAGTAAGCATTAAATGGGGTTTTGTTATGGCAGCTATGGATATGTGGGAAGAGACTTAGCAAAAAATAATACAAACAACTAAGAAACTGGAAACTCTTGCCTATGAATACAGATACCAAGCTATAAGAAGTAAAAATGTTTTAGTCTCTTTAGTTTTATACACAGGTCAGGCATATTTTTATCAACCAGAGGAGAAGTTGTGGAAAGTAATTAATAAGGACTTGAAGGATTTTATCTGGGAGGAGAAGACGGCAAGAGTCTAGTGGGATAAGCTGAATCTTCTAATAGAACAAGGAGGTTTTGGTTTGACTGATTTGAAGGGATATTTTACAGCTACACAGTTAAGACTCATACACAATACAAGCAGAAAGCTACAATTCAAGATAGAAAGGGATGATAATGAAGCAAGGGGGTAATTCAAGAAATAAGGAAAGTTTGGGATTTTGGATGAGGAGCCTTAAGGAGAATAATAGAAAGTATGCTAGGAACAAAGCCAAAAATGGTAATGGAGAAAGGGGTTTCTGCCAATATGGATGACTATAATTAGGGGTACAGAGACGGCTGGAATTTTTCTGGAGAAAGCTGGCAGTGAAACCAAGGTATTGAGAACAAATAATTATTGAGGAGAAGGTAAAAGAATGGGAAGAGGCCAAGGAGACATATAGACTGCAGGCTAGAAATTGCCTTCCCTATCAGGAATTTATATCAGAGTATGGCAAAGAGAAAGTAATTTTGAAAGAAAGACCTGCACTGGTTCAGTTTTTAGCCCACTCTAGAATAGAAGCTGCCATTAAAAAGGGGCTAATTAGTAGGGCATATAAAATATTGCATGATAAGTATAGTAATCAGTTGAAGGAGGTCAGAAAAGATTGGCAAGAGAAGCTAGATAAGCAATTCACAAAAAAAATTGCAAAACATATGTATGGCTCCCAAGTATGTAACAAAATCTGTAAGATTTAGGATTTTTGCCTGGAAATATTTGCATAGCTACTTTTATACCCCAAGCAGACTCCAAAGATTTTTTTTCCTCAGGGTAGTTGACAAATGGTAGAGGTGTAATGGGAAAGAAAGATGTACCTGGGAGCTTATATTTTCAGAGTGTAATGAATTGGTAGACTTTAAAGATTCTTTACCGAGAACTCTGTCAGGAATTCTGGGCAAGCAAATGAATGTAAATAAGGAGATTATTTTCTGAGCTGAGAAACAAGAAATTACTTGCCTACATATAGTACGGCATTGTTAAGTTTAATATTGATGGCTGCCAAAAAGCAATTACTAGAAAATGAAACTCAAAGTCTAAACCAATCATACTTGAAGTATTGAATATTTTAACAGAGATAAAAGAACAAGAAGTAGGATATTTAGAAAAAGGTAGGCATAAAATACATAGAAAAGTAGAAATTGAGGGAACAATACATGCAGAAAAATGTTTTGAAAGGAACGACATTTAAGAGAAGTCAGGAACTGAACAATTTATGTAATGTTGGTTTGATTATATTATATAGAACAAAATATGTGATGTATAATGTCTGTAAATGTGAGCTTGTTAATATAGTATGATTACTTTAATATAAAAATGAATTTGCCTGTGTCACAATAATTCAATAAAGGTGTTTTTAAATGATAGAGGTTTTCAAAATGTTGTGTTGCTTTATACAGTGCATTGAAAACTGTAATAACAATGTGGTACTATAGTAGCATTTTATGAATTGGTCGACTGAATATTTGATATATCTAACTATTGGATGATGTTATTAGTGAAAAAAAATTTCTTGGGGTCAAAAGCTAAAGGGTTTATTATAGTATGGAGAGATGTTTACTGGCAAAAGTGTGCCTTTTTCTGAGGGAGTCAAGGCTTAAAAAGTGGGTTATATTTAATGAAGTTGAATTAGTAATTAGACACACTTGGCTAGGCATAGTTATAGCTGTTTATGGGCAAAAGTGATGTTACAATATTTTGTTGATAGTGAATGCATTTTGTGCAAATTGTTACAATTAATGTTATATTGGAAGTATTTTCATGACCTTCCATTACTGAGTCGAATGAGAGCTCTTTTCATAGAGCAAGCTGTTTGCTATGATACGGAACCTCTTACTATCTTAGGGTGCCTTTGCATCTGAGTAGGAAGCATGATTTATTTGGAGGTGCTATGATATTATACTTACTGGAATGATATGGGTTGGTTGCATACCTGTCAAATGTCCATACTTACGGAGAATGTCCAGATTTTTGCTTCATATTTTTGCTCTGGTCCTCCTAAAATTTGTATCTTTCTGGCAAATCATTGAAAATTAAAGTCACTATATAATGACATCCATGTGAGTTCCAGACTCCGTATCCTTCATAAAATGCATGCTACTGCAAAACCTGTTATTCTAGCAACTTTCTAAGCTTATAATAGCAATATTCAACATTTTTCTCTGATTTGGGGCCTTTGTCCCCTCACTATTTTTGGCTTTGTCCAGAGTTCTTGGACTTAGAAGTAGAGAGATATAGTTGGCTGAATGAAGGGGCAGACATGTTGATTAGGGGAAATATTGTAGGCTGATACTATGTATTTGTTGTGAGTGGCTGAATGGATGGGAGTACAAGTAGTTCACTCCCTTTTTCACAAGAGTCATCCTTGAAAAACATTCCTGTTATAAATATGCCTGCGATCTTTTAGGGCTTTTTTGGCTTGATATAAATGTTTCTTTTTTATTATTTATTTATTTATTTTGGCTTTTTTTTTTTTTTAGTTAATGTCATATAATGAAGGGACTGGTACTGGAAGTGCTATGAGACAGTGTTCTTTGGCTGTGATATATTGACTCAGTGCTAACAGCTGGTGGTCCTGTATTATGGAATCCATAGCACTACAATTTGAATATAAGTACCATATAATAGGAGATGTTTCTGAATCTGAGTTTGGTTGGAATGAGCTGTGAACCAATATAAAAAATGTTTTAAGGTCGGCTTGTCAAAATACATATAGTGTGTAACATCGTGATGACAGAAGAAACGGGCTTGAATATCTAGAAATAGGTACTTTTGAAACAGGTGTGTGATTACAATGATGAATGGCAATTTACTGAGATTATATAATTAATGGATAAATTAGAATAAGATAAATAGTACATCTGGGAAGAAGTAATAGTCCACAAATAAAATGGTATATAGGTAGTTATGTGTTGGAAATGATAAGAACACGATTGACCATTTAAAAATTAAAAAAGAGCATAATGGATAATTAATATGTCGATAAAGCTGTAACTGCTTCATCACTGACTGACAGCAAGACCATGTTGTAATTTTTGTAAATATGTTTATTTGTTAATTATGTTCAAATGTTAATGCTTATTTACTGTAAAGCTTTTGTTCTGATCAATACATATATGTTTGTTTAAAAAAAGATCACAAATGGATATTTGGCTGAGATAAGTGTTTTATGTGTGGTGTGGGGGATCAAGTCCCATGCACCCACATGGGGAAGTATGGTGTGGGGGTATCAAGCCCCATGCACCTAAATGGGGTAGTGTGGTGTGGGTGGTGTGGGAGGGGTATCAAGTCCCATGCACTTACATGGGGGGGTGGTGTGGTGTGGGAGGGGTATCAAGTCCCATGCACTTACATGGGAAGTGTGGTGTGGGGGGGTATCAAGTCCCATGCACCTACATGGAGAAGTGTGGTGGGAGGGTATCAAGTTCCATGCATCTACATGGGAAAGTGTGGGGGGGTATCAAGCAGGGCCAGAAGAATAATTATACACTGCACTCACCCTTCTTACAGACTGTTCCTGCATCTATCATCTGGAAAGTGCTTCCTAAGCATACGTTGCAGAACTACGGGATTCAGGAATGGCTTCTTCACTAATGTCATCAAGCTGCTAAACTCTAATAACCACTACACCCCATGATGCCCAACTGGGTCAGTATAAACTGTCTCAAATTGTGCAAGAACCTGGTTACCAGTCTCACCTAATACTTAGTGTAATATTCGCCATGACTGTAACTTATAGGCCATCTAGGGCAGTATCAATGCAGTAAAATATCTCTTATTTTAGTGCAATAGATGCAAATTCATAAATTACCCATAGTGCAATACTCTAATGTTCACACTGTAATACTCAAATGTCTCTTTCTGTGCAAGGATCAATGCAATGTCTTAACCAAGTACTTGTGCAATACTAAAGTCTCATGCATGTAAGTGTTCAGTTCGAAAAGTGTTAAAATGTGTTCTAATTATGTGCAATATTAGTCTGTCTACCTGCATGTCTGTGATGTAATAGCGAGGCGTTACATATATAAATGTCTGTGAAAATAGTCTATATGTTGTCTGCACATTGAGTCTGGAGACATGGAATTTCGTTCAGTTTTTGCACTTGTGTGATTTCTAAATGACAATAAAGTTTACTTTGACTTTGACTTTTGTATTTTGAAAGAAAGATGGTTACTTGTTTACTGCAGCACTGATCACAATTCAGAGTCATAAATCTGCAATGATTTTTGTGAAAGTTGCCATATTTTTTGTGAGGGCAGTTTTACAAAAAAGGTTAGAAAATCATTTTTTTGTGTTTAACAAACAAAGGTTTATAACTTCAAAACAAGGTAGTAAGGTACATTGAGTCCAAACCAGTTACAAGTGGTGTCCCACAAGGCTCAGTCCTGGGACCTCTGTTGTTCGGTATATATTTCTCGGAGGTACAGGCCAACACGGAAGGACTGTGGCTGACCAAGTTCGTAGATGACTGCAAACTGGGTGCCATAATCGACTCTCCAGCCGACACAAGTATCCTCCAAAAGGGTCTCATAGAAACAGACAACTGGTGCCAGAGCCATGGCCTCAAGCTAAATGCCAAAAAGTGTATAGTCATCCCCTTTGGCAAAAACAAAGTGCCCACAAATTACCACATAGGTGGCAATCCATTAAGTACAGAAGAAGTAATTAGGGACCTGGGGACCCAAGTTGATAGCAATCTCTCATTTGACAACCACGTGGCCAAAGTGGTTAGAAAAACATTTTATATAGCCCACCTAATCATGAAGGGATTCACATCTAGATCAGGGAGGTCATCGTGCCCCTTTACTCATCCCTCATCAGGCCCATAATTGAGTACAATGCCCCTTTTGGGATGTACCTTACCAGACACCTGCAGCAACTGGAAAGACCCCAAAAGTACCTCACCAAGAGGATCAAAGGGCTCAAACAGATGCCATATGCTGCCTGGTTAAAGAAACTCCATCTCTACTCAGTGGCATACCGCCTGTTCAGAGGCGATCTGTGCCTGACGTATAAAGCCATGTCCAACCCGGAATTAATGGACATGCTGCACCTCAGAAAATCCAAATCCCATCGAGCTACGCGCTCGAGAGACTTGAACCTCAGCACTGAAATAAATAGGACATGCTGGAGGGACAGATTCATAACCCAGAGGCTCCCTTCACTCTGGAATAAAATCCCAGTCCAGGTTAGGCAGAGTCCCTCATTGACTCTCTTCAAGAGGAATCTTGATGAGTGGATGGGAGATCATAGGTTTACCCCGGGTATCACTTCTGTGTCACTGTTAGACAGAGGCACAGTATACTAACCTCGAAAAAGGGCATAGCAAAATAAATTTAAAATGGGTGGCGAAAGCCAAACACATTCTGGCTATGCTTATAAATGCCCTAGGGCAGATAGCCTGGTATGAACCTATGAACCTATGAACAAGTTGTAGTTTATGTATAGTACCAATCCAATAAAAAGTGCAAGCACCCCCCCCACACACACACACACACACACACACACTGTTTTAGTGCACAGAACCAAGTACAATTCTTGATTAATTGCACTTACCTAAATGTGTTTTTATATTAAACAAGATGTTTCCATTTTGGATTAATCCAGAAGTACAATCTAAGATTATTTATATTAAGCAAGAATGCAGACTACAGAGGGCAAAGTCTGCCTACATGGGGAGTGTTGAGGTCTTTCCTTTACAGAATAATAATCATGCTGAAAATTGAATTAATTACTATGCTTTCAGTTGCCTTGTTTTTCAAGAACTTGGTGCATATATCTTTGTTCAAGAAACATTTACATAGTCAAAATGATGGATGGGGGAATAAAGCCCCCAAATCAGAGATATTTTTAACATTACTCTGATTCACTTAAGTAGTTAATAGAAACTTATGTTTTGCTCCAACATATACTTTCTGAGCATTAAGTCTGGCATTATTGACTAACTGTAAATGTTCAACATTGGATCACTGTTACAGTAGCCCAAAAAATATGGTTCCTATCGCCTACCACAGGCAGGCTTTTCAAATATTAGGGGCACCCTCCACACTCTGTGTCAGGAGCTTAAAATGAGATCCTATAAAAATACAGAACAGCAAAAGCCTTAGAGTTTTCTTGCTTCTGAAGTACGTTCATTTGGCAGGCTTTGTGTAACTGATATTTGGCTAGCAAAACTTTAAAGCTGGGCAGATAAGACCTTGGTGGGAAAACCTTCCACAAATTTAATTTTCCAAGAAAAACTATTTTGTTTTACATCAGATATTGCTGTTTTTGCTAGGAAATATATAGTTTTCAGATTATCACTTCCTGTCAGGGGCGATATTTTGTGTGAATGCTTCTGTGAAAAAAATTATCTAACATATTTATTTTTTTTTACTTTTTTTCCTACAGGCTTTTGTAGGTTTATGCGTTAGAGACAGGATATTGTTCTTGGGGGGACTGTCGGTGTTTTTTGTATCTCAGACTCACCTTTTTGGTGTTTAAAAGTTTACTGACCTTTTCAGGTTCTGCTACCTGTTTTCAGTGCTTCAATCTTGGATAAACCTATGGAGCAGTTCCACTGTTCTTACTTCCTCTGTCTGCAAGAAGAAGAAGAAAGTAGTCAGAGGGTATATGGGTGTCAGGGTGGCTCATATAATGCCTCAGCTGCTGATGGATGAATCTGCTCAGCCCGATCTAGATTTTTTTCTCCATTCCCTCTAGTATAGCACCTCCAGCCACTAAAGATCGGGCAATACTTACATCCTGTATGACTGTAGGGAATCCCTCCAATGGCATCACTTTCATCTGCTGTCCTACCGCTTCCATATCCATATCACCATCTACCTCCAACTTTGAGAGCCTCAGCACTTGTCAATGGCTGCCATCAACAATAACAGAAGGCATAACATCAATCAACAGCCCTGAACTTTTTTCTGGGTTTCATCATATATCTCTTTCTCAGATTTACCTAAATCTGAGAACATCATCTCCAAGGCAATGACTTAAACCATCACTGGAACTAAAAAACACTATAAATCTTGGGCTAAAGACTCAAAAAAACCTTAAATTATAGAACTTTACAGGGCATCTGAAGGGACCAACCAGCCTCACAAAGAACCATGAAACCTCCAGGAACATTGTGTTAATGTTCTGATCAGTATATTGTGCATTTTGTTTTGTAAAATGCTAGTAGTTTGTTAAGAGAGACCGTATAATTAAGAACATCAGTGAAGGGACAGGAAGAAGGGGCATGGCATGCTCATCTCTCCCAGGGAGAGAGTGGTTTGCATATACTCTGGACACACTGAGCAGTGTTCTCTTCCTAATAGAGACCAGGAAGATCATGGTTTGTGCTCTGGGAAGAGAAGCAAGGCCACTTGTGGAGAACACCCCATGTGGAAGTGACAGTATGCTGTCCACAAATGGCCCATTGCATGTCCCTTCTCAGCGCCTAACCAAGAGTGTGCAGGTAGGGATAGAGAGAAGAGGAAAAAATACCAGTCTCCCTTGCTGTCTGAATGATGGTCCCTCTCAGGTGACCCTCACTCCAGTGAAGTGGAATAAATGAGCTAGTTCGCCAGGACGTGGTTGGCGGATAACATCACATAAAGCAGGGTTAAAAACATGCAAAAAATATATATAAATATGGTATTGCTTTTGTAAATGCATGATGATAAAGGAATAATTTTTGAAGATACTTGTATTAGGGTGATAAATGTTAGGAATCATTGGTACAGTGGATAAAATAAAATAATCTTGTAATGTAGCTTATGTCTGAATGTGTGTTTTTATCACACTTCATTATCAAAATATTTAAAGTTAGGAAATATATATATATATATATATATATATATATATATATATATATATATATGTGTGTGTGTGTTGAAAAATGTGCACGTGTGTGTGTGTGTGTGTGTGTGTGTGTGTGTGTGTGTGTGTGTGTGTGTATTGAAATATGTGCACGTGTGTGTGTGTGTGTGTGTGTGTGTGTGTGTGTGTGTGTGTGTGTGTGTGTGTGTGTGTGTGTGTGTGTGTATGTGTCTATATGTGCGTGTGTATGCGTGCGTGTGCATGCATGTGTATGTGAATGTGTGTGTATATGTGTGCTAGGATTATACTACACCAAACTGTTTACCTAACTTCCAAAAAGCTCATACCTCCTAACAATGAGGTAAAAATCTTACTGAAACTGAGATCCTTGCCTCCTGTTCGTTGTGCTATGGATACACACACACACACACTCACACACACACACACACACACACACACACACACACACACACACACACACACACACACACACACACACACACACACACACAACAATCATTAAAAGCCACTAAGTTAACCATTTCAGTAGGTATCCATAGGGCAGGCTAGATATTTATATACAACATTATTAAAAAACATTAGTTGGAACTACATGTTTGGAGGTACAGCATGCCATCTTAGCATTGCTTACAGTCACCCAGAGGATCTGGTGTCTTATCTGTTGTTTTATGATAAGAGAAACATGTTTGCAGAATCCTGGAGTTCCGAATTTATTTTAGCACATGTTCCTTAAACATCTCAAAGATTATTTTTGATCATGGAAACTATTGCTTATGGTATTAGCAGTCATAAGTAAACTGACAGAGCCAACCTGTCAGAGAGAGAGAGATAGACATTCTAATGACAGACCTGTTTTTTCTATGGAAACTGAAGGAGCTATAGTCTGGTGTTCACTTTCTCTTAAAGGCAGGTAGGGAGATGGAAGGATGGAATGCATTGGCAGTCATCTTACTTTGATAACTGGAATTGCAAAACATCACACATAAGTTCAATTCACAGCCATGCAGCTGGTAAGAAATTCATGCAAAAAAAAACAATAATATGCCTGAATGGCAGCAATCAGTTTGTAAAATCTTAGGTCAACATGAAATGCCCTAAGCAGGTGGAAGGAGTACCTAATTATCCAGATGGATAAGATTCTGTGGTGAATGTTGGGCTGGATGACTCCAAATCAGAATAGCCATGGAAAGCAGGAAAAAGCAAAAGTTAATAAAAATTCTAGGCCCATGCGAAAAAAAAATGAATAAATATATAATCTTTTTTTCCATCTTTATAAGTATACTGCCTAACATGCCATTATGTTCATAAAACTCAGTAGCATCTTAATATACAATATTATGATATGATACTATGCCATATTACCAGTGAACTTTTTCACTATATTCAACTTACCAGTACAGTCTAAATAAAGCAGTGTACTGAACCTGACTCCATATTGTCTGCATGAGAACACATATATGCGTGTGCTGACTCACAAAGCAATTCTCTCACTGGTGCCAAGTCTTTATGAACTGCTGTAGTGGAAAACATTACTTAATAATGCTATGCTGGCATCACAGAATAAATAGCATCATTAATGGATGAATTAATGTATAAGCTTTAAAAAACAAATCTGATTAGAAAATGGAAATGTTAATTAAATGAAGTTGGTTCTAAATTAGAGAGAAAGGCAAAACAATGAAACAAAAGCTACACTACACTGAGCAGCCAATTTTCCTTTCTGGTTTAATAGGTTACATTATGGCTCATCAATCCCACACCCCCTGATCTCTGATCAGAGGTTATCAATTCACACTGAATATTGCTGTCAGAAGTCACTACCTCACATGGGAAGCAAAATTCCATTAATGAAGCAAACAATATTTAAGAGAAAAGATGCACACTGTTAGTATCCATCTGGCTGCAAGACATGCTAAGTATGGTATGGTCGACTTATTTATTTACTTTACTGACTAGGAATATCAGGTTGGGAAGATTCCATTTTCAGCCCAACCCCAGGGAGAAATAACTTTAAAATGTACAAAGAATGCAACATAAACTGAGAAAGTACACCCAAAAAACTGTCAGGCATATTCAGAAATCTCAGAATGGAAAAAGGACAACCCTGCAGATACATATATAATACAAAAGGCTAACCTGATTTTTTCTACCTAATAAGAAATGTTTGGATCATAGATTTTAACAAATAGTAAAGATATTAAGAACTGGAAGAGGAACAATCAACATTATAGAGCAAAGTTCCTTTAGATATAAGCACGCAATGGAATTATCTTAAGTTATACCACAAGTGTATTTCTACTGCACTGACAACTGTTCCTTTAATGCATACTTACATGTATCTCTATCTGAAATGAGCCTTAAAGTAAAGGGAAGAGTATTCCAGAGCTTAATGGTGTCATTCCAAGGTGATCCAGTACCTGACAGCCTGGGATGACATGACTGACAAACCAAGATGCTTAGGCAGAGATGGCCTGCATCTGTCTCCCTTGGGCTTCAGGGTCCTGGCAAAGGCTCTTGCCTCCCCCATAGTGCCTTTTTTAGGTAATGCCATGAGATCAAAACTACCAACATGAAAATTTCATCAAAACGTAAATTAAAGGTCATGCTGCTAAACGCTAGGAGTCTAAACATGAAACTGCACTCAGTACAAGCATTCTTAACCTGGAAGATGCTGACATCAGTGCAGTCACAGAAACCTGGTTCAAAGCTCTGGAGAGCACCCCAGCCATGCCAGGTTACTCATCCTATCATACATTCAGACCCCAAACCATGGACAGCAAAGCAAAAGGAGGTAGAGTTGCAATATATATAAAAGACATACACGCCTCCAGGCTGGTCAAATAGTATGACGCACAGAAAATATTCCAGGTGCTGTTAACAATTGTCAAGACCCCTATTCAAATCATAGCTAGTTATAGGCCTCCAACTTTGACTCAAGATGCCCATTCCACCTATCTGAACCTCTTCGAATCTATCAAGATTCAACCCTTTACCCTGATCCTGGGTGACGTTAACTATCCAACCATAGATTGGAAGAAATACTCATGCCAAAACACAAATGCCCAGAGATTCTTTGATTTCATTAACGCAAATGCCTAGGACCAGTTGGATGACACCCCCACAAGAGGTGAAATATCTTGGCCTTGGTATTAACCAACATCAGTAACCACTGCAGCATCCCTACAGTGTCATCATCCCTGGTAAGATCCGATCACAAAGCGGTCACTTTTAAAGTCAACATCTTCCCCGACCCCCCCAGCTAGTTTAAAGCAAAAAAACTTCTCCAAAGTTGATTACAACCTCCTGAGGGAAGGTATAAACAGCTTCACAACACCCTCCCCCTCTATAGGAACTGGTACATATGTCCAAACTTACACCAACATGCATACAGTATATGAGCATTTATATAGCTGCATGGAATCAGGAATATCTGACAGGACGAAATCATCCTTCTCAACTCAAGGAAGGGTAAACCTGTCTGATGGAGATCTACAATAAATAAAATCTATAATAAAAGGAAAAAAGTTGCTGTCTAGGACCAAGAAGGAGCAGGTGCCTAATTGAAAGCAGTCTCTCCTTAGCCTGAACAAGCAAATAAGAGCATTAGTGAAATCCTCCAAAGCAAACTTCAAGTCCAAACTGGCTACATCTACTAAAGGCAATCATAAGACCTTCTTCACATATGTACACAGTCTCAAGGGAAGCACCCAGATCTGCTCAGAACTGGTAGCCAAGAACACCACATACACAAACGCTGTATATATAGCCAACCTACTGGCAGACAGTTTCATTGAAAACTTCACCTCTCTATCTCCCCATCACTAAAACAGGACATCCCCAGTACCTGACCTCCTGCCCTTATCTCTATGGAGCAAGTCATCACTGCCCTCTCAAAGGCAAAAAAAACAGCCTCCATGGGACCTGATAACAGCCCAGGCTGCATCCTACATGAACTCAGACAAGAACTTGCAGCAGCATTAGGCACCCTATTCAACCAAAGCCTGAGTACCTGCTCCGTCCCAGCCAAGTGGAGGACAGCCACTGTCATGCCTTTGCACAAAGGTGGAGCGTCCACCGATCCAAGAAATTATAGACCCATCAGCCTAACTAGCCTGATCTGAAAGACCATGGAGCAGATTATCATGGACATGGATTATCATTAACAAGGACATTGGCAACCTCCAGAAACTTGATCCCACTCAGTTTGGTTTCATCAAGGGGAGGTCATGCCTGTTAAATTTGGTCAACTTCTTAGAGACAGTCACCAAGGCCATGGAAGAGGGGATGACAGTGCACATCATCTACCTTGACCTTGCCAAAGTCTTTGATAATATTCCCCTCTCAGGTATAATAGATAAACTCTCTCAACCAGGCATCAATCCATATGTTACCAGATGGGTAGCAAACTAGCTCACTGATAGAACCCACGTAGTCAAAATAGGGGAAGCCACCTCAAGCAGTAGAACTGTAATGAGCGGTGTACCCCAGGGATCAGTCTTGGGGCCTCTGCTGTTTGGGATATACTTTTCTGAGGTACAGGCCAAAACCAGTGGGATATGGCTGACCAAGATTGCAGATGACTGCATGCTGGGTGCTGTCATCAATTCTCCTAGTGATGCAGACATCCTTTAAGAGGAGCTCACTCAAACAAATGACTGGTGCCAGAAACATGGCCTCAAACTGAATGCCAAAAATGCATCATCATCCCCTTTGGGGAGAGTGATGTCCCCACAAATTATCACATAGATAATAAGGTCCTAAGCACACAATCATCGTGAGGGACTTGAGCACCCAGGTTGATAGGAAACTGACTTTTGACCACCATATTGCCTCTGTTGTACAGAAAGATTTCTACATAGACCATCTCATTAGTAAGAGTATCTCACCCAGGGACAAGGTGGTCATAACATCCCTGTATTCTTCCTTTATAAGACACATTATTGAGTACAATGCCCCTTTTGGCATGTACCTCACAAAGCACATGCAGCAGCTGGAAAGACCACAGAGGTTCCTCACCAGGAGAATCCAGGGCCTCAAACATCTACCCTACACAGATAGGCTAAAGGTCCTGTCCCTCTAGACATACAAAGCAATCGCAGACCCCGCCCCGATGGGACAGCTACATATCCGCAAGTCAAGCTCCACTCGAGTAACCCACATGCACGACCTCAGCCTGGTCTGTGACATCAATAGGACTTATTGGCAAAACAGATTTGCATATCAGAGACTCCTCCTTTTGTGGAATAGAATCCCTCTTCATGTCAAGCAGAGTACCTCATTAACCCTTTTTAAGCGCAACCTGGATAACTGTATGGGGAACAGAAAATACACCCCTGGGATTCCACCTGTGTCCCTGCTGGACAGTGGCATAGGGTGCTGACTTGTTGCAACATGGGCTAAATTCTTGGGTAGGCTTGTAAGGGCCTCAGGGTCAATAGTCTAGTAACTTCCTATGATCCTATGATCCTATTAATCTATGAAGTTCAGACAGCAAGCATCACAAAATGTATTTGAGGTTTTACATGTGTGTTAGGCAAGTAACAGATATCTGCTCGCACTTGGGTGAACTCTACACTACTCTAGTGATTGCATACACAACAGCTGTTTCTTCATGCCCCACACAATCCCCTTCTTCTTCATCTGGCTCACAAGCGACCCCAGTCCATTCTATAATTTTGGTATCAGAGATAGGCATACAGCCATTGCAGAGTCAGGCAGCCACATAAAATATGGTATAACCTATTTCTCTACAGTAGTTGTTACAAAACTGTGATCCACTAATGCATGCTTTAACAAGCTTTACTGTCTGAAAAGTGATTTAGTGTCCCAACACCATTAAAGAGTAAGCCAGTCCTCTACATGCAGTTGCACTACCCTCCATTACTATGCCTCTGATATCTGAATCATAGTTAAACAGTACTTTTCACTGTGTGGACAGCCATACTGACAAGAGGAGAGCTAAGCTAGCTGATGGCCTTCCATTAGTGTTTAGTGACTGAAAGAGATGTACATGGCTTTGTTTAATTGTGTAATGTGATTCCAGTGTTAATGCTACTGAACAGTGGTGATTGGTGGATCAGTAAAATCAGTGCAATGTTGCATCAGCTGTTGATTGCCATGAGGGCAGACGGAGATAGCCTTTCTAATCTGCATTTAGTGCATTTTAACATTCTATCCCTTTTTTTCCCTCTCTCATACCTCTTATCCTTTTTTCACCTGTACTATGCTGTACTGAATACCTCCACAGATTAACTTCTATATGATCCATTCTGACAGTCCATTCCATGGGTCCATGACATACTCTAGAAAGACGCATATTAAGTGATCCAAGGAGGTTCCCCCATGCTTCCTGCTTCCTCTGGACAACCTCTTCACATCTATGTAACATGACATCCATCTCTTATCTTTTTAGTTAGAAGAACTCCAATGTCTCTAGTTTCCGGTAATATCATTTCTCCTTCATCTCATACACCCTTCTGATGGCTTTCTTCTGTATTCCTTCCTACGGACTGATGAGAGATGCTGTTCTCCTTTTATAGCCTCATAGCCTCCAGAACTGCTCAAAGTACTCAAGGTGAGTCTTGAACTAAGGTTGGAACTGTGCAAGCATTTCTGTTTTGCTTCTGATATGTCTTCTGTAAAAGTATATCACAATGTTCTGTTTTCTGCTGCCAATGTCCCCTCACTTTATTCCATATAGACCACTCCAGGTGTTATCAGTACCTTTAGATTCCTACCCCCAACCCAGGGCTGTTGTGACCCAAGTGCAGTATTTTGCATTGGTCTGCAAAGGACCTGAAACTGACAGGATGGGCCTAAGGGGACAGCCACTTTGTGTACAAGATATCAAGGGGTGTGATCAGTGGATCTGTCCCCCCCCCCAATGTTTTCCCCTTTCTTAAATGTGCAATAAAGCATGGTGCTCTCTTTTGGAGAGAAGGAACACCAGATTGGAGAATGGGCCTTTCTTCCCCCCCCCCTTAAAACTTGCATTGAGGGACGCCAGATCAAGGAGCAACACTACTGACCAAATGAGCCAGCTATGGTTCTGTTTCTGCCCACTTTGCTAGACTTTCCAGATCCTTCACTAGACTCTTCTTCTAATCCTTCCCTGTTGTATCTATTGTTTTTTCAAACTTAGAGGATGACCCTTTTCTTTATTCCCTTAAGTATGCCAGAAACAACTACACTGAATAGTTTTGAACTTAGAGCAGCCCTTGTGGTACTCCATTAGTCACTTCTCTCTCTACCCTACTTTCAACCATGCAGTAATCTAGTTTCTCTGTCTTGTTACCTCCATCCCCTACAGTTATTATATAACCTACTTGTACAGGACTTAGTCAAATACCCTGGTTATGTCCACATAGATTATATCAGATATTTGTCCCTTGTTAAGTTCTCTTACAATCAAGTCATAAAAGTGGGTCCATCTTGACTGACAGCTCTTTCTGACCAAGAACCAGTATTGATTGCTGTCCTGGAGATTATAGTCCTCTAAGAAAGGAAACATCTTTCCATAAAGATTCTGTCCATGTCTTTTCCTAGTCCTGTAGCCCGCAACAATTTTTCTGCCCCCCTTTGTACAAGAGTACCAGACTTGTCTTCTGCCCTCAGACAGTTCTGATGTGTTGAAGATCTTCTTCAGGAAAGCCACCAGCCCAATGATCATACTCCTACAGACTCTGTGAGGAAGCACACCAGGATACTGTGCCTTATCCTCCCTTAAGAGTCAGTTTCCTCCCTGTCTCCTCCCACTTTACCCCAGCATCTATCCACTACTAATCCTACTCTGCTCTACGTCTTCCTAGGATGGCATCCTCTCCTGCCTTTACTTCCCAAAAACTAAGGTGAAATATTATTTCATTGCTTGTACGTTTTTCCCCTGCTTCCTGTGACCTCCTTCCCATTTTCACTCAGCTTGACCAAGCCTGTCTTCCATTTTTCCTTTCTGCTGTATCTAAAAAGAAAAAAGATGTTTTTTCCTCTTTTTAGCCAATCCTGTCAAGTCCACATTGACTTAGGCCTTTGCTACCCTCACCTCCTTTGTTGCTGGGCTGATAGAAATTTTATGTGCAGCTTTTTAGTGTATACATATATGCAGTACATATGTAAATGGGCTTCTACCTTTAAGACTCCTGAGTACATAAATGTAAACCTTTGTTATTTGTATATTGCACATTGTTTTATTATAGCATGATGTAAAAAACAGGTTGAGTCTGTAATTTGTCATTGTTTAATCTGTGTTCTACCCTGGTAAACAAAATTAAATAAATAAAGATCCACAATGCATACAGTTCTTAAATCAGTTGAGAAGAATATGCTGAGATGATAATAGCATTCTGCATTTGTTGCCATTTTGTGCAGAATTGAAGCTGTATCATGTTTTTGAAAACCTGACTCTTGTGTCCTTATTGATCAGTACAGTTAACAGCATGGTAGTCTGGCTAGGGTCATGACATGAGCTCAGAAGCCAGATATTTTTCACTCTAAAAAAACTAATTTAATTGCAAAAAATCCCAGCAAGCTAGAATAGAAACAATTCCAAGCAGCCAAGGAAATGTCAAGGAGCTCAGGGGAGCCATTTTTACTGGAAAGTTTCTTTTTGCCTCTGCAGAAAAGTATTTTTACAGATGTTCAGCCATGAAGCCAAAATCAACAGCAAATTAACCAAAGATGACAAAATTCAGCTTTCTAATGCCATTTGCCTGGTGTTCATTGAGGCAGATATCTGCTCTCTTTCAAATAGTATCAAAACTTGATAAAGAAAGTGAAAAAATACACTATGTCATGGACAAAGAAGTGAGATCTGTTTAATTTTCACTTTCATCTTCTGAGGGACAGAGTGTTTGCTTGTTCATTTACTGACTGATATACACACACACACACACACATATATATATATATATATATATATATATATATATATATATATATATATATGGGTGTACTTTCCTACAACGAAAATTCACTTTTTCGAAATGGGAAAGTACATCCCCACTTAAGCGAAAGTGCACTTTAACAAAAGTGCAGTTTCGCTTAAGCTCACTAGACTGAACCTACCGCACCAGAATGGAGGACATTGAAAAACGGGCTATGTCCTCCACTGTGGTGCAATAGTCACGGCCCTTAGGGTTATGGCACGGGTCAAGGTAAGGGGATAGTTAGTACGGCTCTAACCCTAACGTCCGTGACTATCGCACCACAGTGGAGGACATATCCCGATTTGGAATGTCTTCTACTATGGTGCGATAGTCACGGACCTTAGGGTTAGGGCATGGATCAAGGTAAGGGGACAGCCTCACTAACTATCCCCTTACCCTAACCCATGCCCTAACCCTAAGGTCCGTGACTATCGCACCACAGTGGAGGACATAGCCCGATTTGGAATGTCTTCTACTATGGTGCGATAGTCACGGACCTTAGGGTTAGGGCATGGATCAAGGTAAGGGGACAGCCTCACTAACTATCCCCTTACCCTAACCCATGCCCTAACCCTAAGGTCCGTGACTATCGCACCACAGTGGAGGACATAGCCCGATTTGGAATGTCTTCCACTGTGGTACGATAGTCATGGATCTTAGGGTTAGGGCACAGGTCAAGGTAAGGTTATAACCCTTTTTCAATTTTTTATAATTAAATAGGGCTTTATATTCTAGCAGCTAATAGTATATATTGGTATCGTAGAAAAGGCTTGTGAATGAAATTCATGAATTATTATTTGTTATATGGTTTTAATGTGACAAGCGACTGCATTTATTTATTTATTTATCTGCATATTTAATACCTATAAGAGTTTGTATAGATGCAATTTTGCACATTTTTAAAATATTTTTATTAACATTTATTTGTGCAATGAATTTCACTAGCTTGTTGCTAGATTTGATGTTACGGATGACACTGGTGCTTTAAATCTGTAATTAATACAACCGTAATTGAAGATGAACTAATTAGTTATTTACTCTAAGTGGTATATAACAATCTAGTTTTGTGATGGTTCTTTATCTTGATAAAGCCTGGTAGGAACCAGGCGAAAGCACTTGACTGATTTTTTACCTTTTTATTATTTTTAAAGATTAAAAGTTGTTGAATATCTCTCAGCTATTTTGCTCGTTATTTTCTTCAGTTGGACACATACTGCATCCTTCGAACCAAGTCTTATCACCCGTGGAGTTTTTTTGCTAAGGTTATAACCCTTCTAACTATCCCCCTTACCCTAACCTGTGCCCTAACCCTAAGGTCTGTGACTGCTAGCCCGTTCGGTCTAGCAGGTTCACGAAAGTGCACTTTTGTAAAAGTGCACTTTCGCGTTAGTGCGGGTTTACTTTTGAAGTTCGAAGTAGTGAACTTTCGTTCTTCAAAAGTACACCCATATATATATATATATATATATATATATGTATATATATATATATATATATTTATATATACGTATATATATATATATATATATGTATATATATATATATATATATATATATATATATATACACGCATACATACATATATATATATATATATATGTATATATATATATATATATATATATATATATATATATATACACGTGTATATATATATATATATATATATATATATATATATATATATATATATATACATATATATACATATATATACATATATATATATATATGTATACATATGTTGTCAGTTCATTGATGTTCCATGCCCCTAGCCTCAGCCTAGCTCTTTGTTATGGGTTGTTGCTGAAGTCATTAATCTGTCTATACTGCTCCCTTTTTCATAAAAAAAGTCTACCATTAATCTTTGGAGCTTCCAATTTATAATCTTTCCACTACTCACTTGTTTCCTGACATCCATTAAACATCTTAGATCACATCCATACATACTCCCTACAGTCTCAAAAAGATCTGCCAACCTCAGGCCACACAGGATATTTTCCAAATGATGTTCCCTTCCAATTATTTTGAAATTTATATTAACAACGATATATATAATAACCGGCACTAGGTACCTGATTTAACGTTTTAATTTCACACAAATCGGAAGCTCATCTTTTTCTGTACTACATGCTAGTACTAATGAAGGCGTGGCTCCTCCAACAAGGTCCACTGCCATTGAAGTCCCTGCCCAGCAAATAAAGAAAACATAAAATCTGCACCACTAGCTCAATATAGAAATAGCTATACACGTGGGGTATACATTAAAATGTTGGAGAAGCTAAAGCCCGGATTAAATATTGTGGCGGCTTTCATTTAAATACCGGTAAAAAAACACAGTTTAACGTCGGCAATAGTCATTATATACTGGGAGACAGGCAACGAAAATTACAATCGTCATTAAACATCAACCATCTGCAAAAACACTTCAACTAGGAGGGAAATGCGTGCCAGGTATAACGTCAGAACGCATGATTCACGTGCTACAGGGACGTATGCTAGGTCCTTTTCTCTCATAGGACCTTTTCTTTTAGGTGCTTGTTTTATTCGTGTCGTTGTGGATAGAGTGTGTTCGAACGTCTTTTGCATTTCGCGGTAGTTTGCTTAACCTTCAAGGTTGGGAAATTACATGTGAAAGAATGAAAGCAAACATGTCATCTGTCAGCTAGTATAGCGTGTGGTACGTTGTCAGTATCATTTCAGTGGAAGTTTGCTGCATGTGAATTGTGGTTATGTACATACCCAAGGATCAAGGCACTTACTTGCTGCATGTGGAGTGATTAACGAGCTGATTAGATAAGGTAAATGCTATTTGCAGTAGAGGCTTGGTTGGCATTATCTAATTCTAGACCGTATTGTCATTGCTGATGTTCATGTACTTTATTTATAATTATCGGTTCTGAGTAATATGCACTTTAAGTGTGTCTTATCATATTGCTTGTCTATACTGCAGTCTGTTTTTTTCTACGTGTTCAGTGCTGTGCAGTTTAACGGTTTTGATTTCTATATGTCTATAGTTAGCTATATAAACTCCTGTATAGGTGACCATTTTAGTATCTTTGATCTTTTTTCTGTTTTTGCCTTGTCAGTATATTTTGATCAGTGTACTCTGTGATCTTCAAATCTCTATACCCCTCATCCATGCATCTGCTTCAATGTGCTGCGATTTTATACGAATACCTGTTGCAGTTTTATATGCAGCATTAGTGTGATAAACGCTCACAGAAATACAACACATTTATTTACATGAACTGCAACTTTGTATCTGCTTTACTTCGCTCTGCCCACTTGCTCGTCTGTTCCAAGGCACTGTAGATCCAGAAACCCTTTCGCAGTTTTCACGTATAAACAAGTTTTTGAAGTAAAACACTAAATAATTTCAAATATTATTTAGTGTACGTTTAGAGTATTAAATCTATAGGATGATGAAATTACTCTTGTTTTTTTCACGAGTTTTTCTGTGTCTTGAGCAGCAAAGCCATTCATTGAATGCAAATTGTAAAGAGTGATCAAGTCATGTGTTATTCCTTTGATTAAGTACGTTGAAATGGGACCCGTGTGGGGTATTATGACTTGCTAAATTACATATTTTCAAAACATTGAGTATGAATATGTAAACCACACAGTGTATATTGTGAACAGATATCTTGTAATATGCCAGTGTAATTAAAGTGTTTACTGACCACCTCTCAACTTTTGCGTCTTGAGTTAAAGACAAAGCACAAAATAATTAAGAAGGCCCCACATTAGGAGCAGTTTTAAAGTACTCTTACTAATGTCTGAGAATTTCTGAAAATAATTCTCAATTTTAGGAGGGATGGTGCAAAAGTTTGAGAACAAGTTAGTGGCATCCCTCCAAAATCTGGACAATTGACCAACTCTAGCAGTGTGTTTTTCTTTTTTTGTAGTTGAAAGAATATAAGTGGCAAAAGTAAGTGCTCATTTGAGGACTACAGACTTTAAATATTAATTTAAGTGACTATCCAGCTTGTGACTGTCAGTGGTGTGATTGTTGTATATGACTTGATGGTCTAGCGAGTGTATTTTAATTTGATGAAGTTTCCATAGTATGAAAATATCATCTGGAGAAAGAGGGAGGTTTGATAGGATGCTAGTGGATGTGTAGAATAGTCCTTTTCGGTTGAACTCCATTTTGTTCTGTGTGATGATATGTAGATTAAGTGGCACCAGTGCATGTACAGTAAGTCATAATTTGGAAGAGTGATTCTTTCTGCAGTTTCTACATGTGATAACAGTGTTGTGCATATCAAAGAATTTCTAAGAAATGGTTCTTTGGCTTGCAGTAGCAGAAGCTCTTCTTAGCTTCTTAGTTGCATGTAAGCTCAGCAAGTGGCATTAAGCCTGCTAATTGCACCACTAAGTTGTGACTCGGAGCATCTTAAACTGAATGAAACATGCTGGCTGTCCATTTCTTCAGAATCCTTGGCTTAACTGTGTTGTCATGTCTTCATATTACCACATCAAAATGACTAAATTTTGCCGTTCATTGATACACTACTCATTTATGCAAACAAGTGTAGTGACTTCCATGTCGTTTGCAGGAATGGGACTGTACTCTAGAGAGAAGCATCGAACAATGGCAGGAATATTTTTTAGGAAGGATTGCTGCAGCAGAATTAGAAATATACAGGAGCTGACTCAGTAATGTGTGGTGTATTTTTCAAGTTGGTATTTTAAATTTTCTAGTACATTAATAGTGCAAGAAAATGTTGGAATGTGATTTTTGAGGCTATCAGCATGAGAAGGACAGAGTGCAGAAAAGACAGACTTATTAGAATGAATTATTGTTAAGGACTAAGGGACCACATATTGCATCTAAATGGCAAATGCATTCAAAGATGAAGAGCAAGTATCCTGGATCACTATAGTAAAAAGAAATAAATGAGTGAAAATTGTATGATAAATCTTAGCAGATCACTTCACGATGTCAGGCTCTGCAAGTCTGGAAACACAAATTCAACATTTTAGTAAAGGAAAAAAGTGATACCTGGATATTAGTAAAACTGAGTTTTATTTTGTAGTAACTTGTCCTTTGCAAGCAGACTTAAAATGTTTTTTTTTTTTTTTTTTTTAACTGTTTCAAGTGAAAATGAAAGACTTTGAAAGAGTGAGTGTCTCCTGTCTTGATTTCAACAAGTGTCTGGAGCCCGTTTTAGACAGATGATTTATTAAGCTGGTTCTTCAGGGAGTGAAAGATAGATGGCCATTTGGTTAGAGTGCGGGCTAAATGACTCTAACAACTGAAAGTGTACAGTAGAATTGATGTTCAATGTGCTTAATTAAGTACTCTTTCTTGTTTGAGGTGCAGTAGAGGAAGGAAGGTGAGCTGTAATCTGTTGAGCATATTTGTGTTCCACTTAATTTAGAGTTTAGAAATGAAGCACATTTTTTTTGTTTTGTATATTAAAAGCCAGAAGATGATAAACCGCCGTAACTGGTCAAAGGAGAAATCTCTGTAGCAGTCTGTTTGTTTTACTTTCGCTTTCATTTGAAGTGGCCTAAAATGTTGAAGGAGCTTTATTTGAAATGATCAGTTTTGAGTTTTGTGAGTCTCTTCTTTTGCCTTGCTCTTCTTTCCCCATCTTACCTGCTATCAGTAGAAAATGTTTCTGCTGCTGGACCATCTGATTTCATTTTCAAGTTGTATCTCCTGACTTTTCTAATCTTAGTCTTCCATTTGCAGATCTGGTAGTGTTGTATGATTCTGTTGCAATATTCCTTGCCTGTGCTCATTTTTTCCAGCATTCTTTACCTTGTATTTTCGAAGGTATTTTGCTTTAAGCATTTGTCCCAAGTTTAACTGGTTTCCTCGTGAGATTCTTCATCATTTAGATCTGTTCATTTGATTTATAGATTCTGTAGATGGGATATATATTTGAAATTCCCATTCCAGCACAGCTCATCTCAATTCTTAACTTGTGTTTTACACCATAATTGGATATGACAACATTAGGTACTGATCAACCTTGCAGTTTGAATTGAAACTGCATCATATGCTCGCCTTATTCTGTGCAGAGCCTGCTACTGGATATTGTCACTTCTTCCTTTCGGATTGTTGAAGTGGACATAGCATACGGTACAGCTCTGCACTACTTGTTCTATTTCAGTTATCTTTCCTGGCCAATATATTACATTTATTGTTGTGTCTTTGAACTTATTTTCAGATGTGATTTATCTGTCTTCTTGAGCATCTGCCTTCACATTTGATTTGGGAACCGTTACATTGTCTGCTTTGAACCTTAAGCTTGGACTCCATACCCATAGATTCCACACATTTCTTACTTGAAATAAAAGACAATTTATTTTCATTCTGATAGTTTTTGCTCAGGCTAACCTCTTTCAGTAACTAAAATTAATCACTGATTTATTTTTCTTCTAGCATTTATTTGTGATTTTATTGGTAAATATGCTCTACTTGGCATATCTATTGTATGTTTTTTTTCTTGCCTGTATTCTGTAGGTTAAGTAGTGTACTCTGCAGTCTTGGAGATGGCCTGTATGTGTACTTTCTGAACATGTTTTGCAATGGTTTATGATCTTTTGCCATATGATCAACTCTACCAGTGACCTATTCCTGAAATTTCTCACAATGATAAACACTTTCTGACCCTGACATTTTCTTTTTTATCTGTGCATTTCTCTGTTTTCCTACATCTGTAAATAATTTTGACATACAAGTTGCTGGTCTTCAAAGTTGTATGACTACAGATCCTATTCTTTTTTCAGACTAGCATGTGCATGTGGCACAACAAGGTTGAGTTTTATATTATTTTTAATGCTGGTCTTTCTATAATGGCTCCATTCCCAGGCTGTACCACGTGCGGACAGCTTTCATAGAGGCATATTTATCTTGGACATGTCATGTGCAAGCTTTGCAAGATAATACAGTGCTCATTGAAACCTTCTGTAATGCCTGCTTTGATTATGGCTTTGACATTTGTATCAGGTCTTTTGACATTAGAATGTGGCCCACATGTTAGATTTTTAGCACTTTTAATGTGCATTTCCCATGTTTAACTTGAAACCGTGTTGTCTCAGTCTGTTAGCAACTGCACAAGTCTCTTTCATCTAAAACAACGCTGATAAGTTAGCACTTATGTTTTCAATGTCTTCCAAGTATTGTGTGACCTAAGCAGCAACTCTATGAAATGTTTCTAGTGCTGATGAAATGCCAAAACTAATTCTAAGGAATCTGTAGCTTCCCAACTTAATATTAAGCATTCACAGTTTGGAGCTTTATTAGTGTCGCTTTATATGTGGAAAACAGATTTGTGTTTTGCATTTAACATTTTAGGATAACTTTTTCATGTCTAAGCAATTTGAAATATTCCTTTTTGAATAAAATTGTTTCGAACTTGTGGATCATATCTTGATTCAGATCTTGCTTAACTGCGCTATTGATATTTTCTTTGGATGGATATTCAGCCATTGCTTCAGGATTTATTTTAATGTGTCATTCTTCTGGTAGTCTCCTAAGCTTGTAAATAAACTGGTATAGTCTTGCAGGACATCATTACTGCTGCTCTGTACAGTGTCTGGGATGTCTTTTTATGATGGTATAACTGTAGCCGTATGCATTCACTCTGTTTTTCCTTTATGTTAAATTTCACGTCTCACAAACCAAACTACAGAGAATGTTAGAAGAATTAGTATCTTTAAATGTTGCAATTTAAGACTGGATTTTGTGCACTTCCTAACTTTTTTTTTTGTCTCCGTTATTTTTTGACAACTTCTCATTTTGTCAGTATACAACATGTGTTGTATGTTATGTACATTTATTTCCTCAGTCATTTCGGTAATGCTGTATGTATGCATAACATTTTATAACCTGCCCCTTGTTTGATTTATTTCTTAAACCCCAAACTATTCTACATTGTATTGACAAAGCTTGCAGCTCACTTAATGCACAGTATTTGGCTTGATTCTTCAGCTTACTAATGTATCTACAAATTCCAGGCTCTGAGTGATTTCTTTTTCAGACTTCTTGGCTAATCCAGTTGAAGTGAGGAATAAATTAAATGTTTGGGTCCAGTATTCATGGTTGTAATTGGGACATTTTTTTTTCACTGTGATTTCTTACTCTGCACTTTTCTTTGTTACTTAAGAAGGTATTTTTCTGACACTGGGTGGCATGTAGATATTTGTCAAGAAGCTTAGTGATGTACTGAATGCTAGAAATTGAAAGGAAGGCACATACAAAAAGAACAAGAGGTCTAAGTAAAAGATGAGCATACTTAGTTTTGAAGAATGGAGCAGAGATGGTTTATGAACATTTAATCTTACGATACATGATGGTCTGTGGGAGATTTAACGAAATACAATTTCACAGAAATGGGAGTGATCAAAATAGCTAACAGGACCAATGAGTGATAAGTAAGAAAATGCATGGAGGAAAGGCAAGTATTGAATAGCTTAATTAGATTCCGCAGTTTGTCCAGATGGTAGGAACTATGGACTATGCAGTCCTTGGCTGTCAAAAGGTTATTTTACCATGCGAACATTTTAACTTTAAGTGTATACACTGAGGTGATGCGTATGTTCTTTGAACCTTAAGAATTACAGTATTAAAGATGAATTGGGTGATGAACAACAAATCTGTTGTCTTAAAATAAGAATTAGAATAATGGAACATTTGTAAGTTATTGTGTTTTCTGATTGTTCATGAAAATAGAAATAAAATAAAAGTGGAAGACTGTTTGTGCGCTGTATGTCTTATTTCAACACAGAACTAAAATGTGTTCTTTAGATGGTGTGTGTTTGTTCATGACTTGGGTGTTTTTAACTGTGTTAGTTTGTGGGGTCAGGTCTTAGTTCTGTTTGCAAAACATGTTTAGTTTAACTGGGCATTTTCTGAATGCTAGTGTGCTATTTTTTTCATAAGTTTACATTTTGAGAAGTGCTTTAATGTAATAGTTTACATCTGTGCAACAATATAACTAGATTGGTAGAGCACCCTGTAATTGTGTAGAATACAACATGATGTACATAGACAAAAGCACATGTATATATTTTTTCTTTAAATTCCATACACTACAGTCAGCTACTACTTCTTGCATATCTCCTGGAGCCAGTGTTTTTGAGATTGTCAGATAAATGCAGTGTTTTAGAAATATTATTAAAGCTTTAGTGTATTCTTGGATGTGTTGCATAAAGTTTTTGCTATTAATTTAGTTCAGTGAGCTGCATTCTACATGTTTATGTCCTGTCTGTGGTTAATTTGCTTGACTTAATTTAGTTTTGAGATGTCACATATGTTTCTGCAAATATATATGCTTGGATCAGTGAACCACACTGTTTTGTTAGGTTATCCTTATTTAAGGGATAAGCTGTTGCAGAAAGAGGTAAATACAACATAGGCATATGTAAGGTATGTGCAAGAGCACACCTTACCCGGACTGCATAATATTACTAGAAACTTCACTGAACTGTATGAGAGATTTTACTGAAAATTTTTACATTTCAGTTATTGGTCTACATTAACCGAAAGCTGTTAGGGTAGTCAGTCCAGGCAAATGTGCTAAACTGAATGTGCTCTTGTTCCTTCTCTGTTTTTCTTGTTTGTAAGCTGTGTGCAGGATAGCACAGTATTGCGATGATTATGGTTGACTAAGAAGTAATAAATATGCTATACTGAACTCTATTTCGATATGTGTAAATTAGTGCTCAGTTTGTATTGATTTTTGGCTTGGTTTGATTATTTTGTTTTTTTATACTGTTTATCAAGAAGTGGTTATTGCTGTTTAGTATTTTACTTTATAAACCTTTTGTTATAGTTAGAGGAAATTATTTGCTTTTGGGCGGCCACGGTGGTGCAGCGGTTAGCGTTGCTGCCTCACAGCAAGAGGTTCTCTGGTTCGATTCTGTGTTGGGGTGCCTTCTGTGCGGAGTCTGCATGTCCTCCCTGTGGTCATGTGGGTTTCCTCCGGGTACTCTGGTTTCCTCCCCCATCCTAAAGACATGCTGTAGGTGGCTTGGACACTCCTAATTGGCCCTAGGTGTGAGCGTGTGCCTTCTGTGGAAGGTTGGGCACCAGGCTGGCACCTTGGCACTGTAAAACTCCACTGCCAGTCATGAGTGGATGGGTGATCCGCTGTGGCGACCCCTAACCGGGAAAAAGCCGAAAGAAGAAGAAGAGGAAATTATTTGCTTTACTTGTTTAGTGTTAGTGAACTCACCAAGGTAATAAACTCTTATTTGGGACTTTCACCTATGACTCTCTCTTTCCCTGTTTAAATTTTACAGAGTTGATATTAATTTGGGAGGTGGAATGAATGTTGTCAGTCACATGAAAGCCTGTTTAAGCCTACAGATGGGAGGGACAATTGAAGGCAATGTTAGATGAAAAGAGATAGGAAAAAGAAGAGGCTTGGAGAGGTTTTGAGTACTGTAATAATAAATGCCAAGTCAACTTTTGGGAGGGGGTGATGTGGGATACAGAAGATTTACACCCCCTAATGAGGAAAAAGACCTTCTCTTGCTTAGGAGGTGTGCTAGACAGCTTTCCTTTTTTTTCTGCCTGAATTCCATAAAAGTTTGGAGACTGGCAGTTCTTTCTCTGTACTCAAGTCTATTATATCTGTGCCTAGCCTTTTGAGCCATGAAAGATCCAATCCTGTTTGAACTCCTGTTTCCTTTGCAGAACTAAAGATACCTCAGGTACTCTGAAGGAACGAAACCTCATCAGCAGGTAAGTAAGACTGTGTGATAGATTTCATATCCCTAAGCTCTGGAACAGGCTTCCACTGCATTGTCCCATGGTCTATCCTGCCTAGCACTTCATGAGGCTAGAAGTGACTTTTGAATAGTGTTGTGTTTTGTTTAGGCTTGTAATGTTGAAAGACTGCCTAGTATTTACTTACCTATGAACCTGTAAGTATTTTCTGCAGTGCTCTGTTGCTATTGCTTTTAAAATATTGACATCTATATTTGTGAACTGATGGCAAGAACAAAGCTTGATGATTATTCTAACACAGATTTCATGCTTTTGCCTTTTAGTGTGTGCCATAATTTATTTTTATATTTTGTTTGAATGTTTCTTAATAGGTAACTACTAGGCTAACAGCATGAAGACTGTTACAAGCCTAGTCAACAATCAAATCCTGTACCTTGTTAACTATCTTGTTTAAAGTGACAAAATTAACTTTTATTTTATGTAAAAAATGTCTTTTTCAATCTAGTTCTTAAAAAGCATTTTGAACACAGGAGTATACGTATGCTCTTTATGCCATATTTACGACATTTATATACTGACAGGCAGCTTGTACTTCACTATGGGGCCAAGTCCATCATAGTGAATTGCTAACCTGTTAAAGTAACAGTTTGTCAAAAAACTTATTTAAAGTTAACAGGCAGGCAATTAAGTATTTTTTTCACACACATTTAATCTTGCTAATCTATTATAATAGACCTGGCACCCACAGTGACCAGCTTCCAAAGCTTCAGGGCACTTTCCACATACCGAAATCATTAGTCGGCTCAAGTTGAGCTGACTAAAAAGACTGGTTTGGGTGCCAAGCCCTTCAGAACTTTTCTGCCAGTGAATAGTGCACTCCTTCTGAGGCTTTTGAGGATTGACTGTCTGATTGTGCTGTTCATTTGCCTGACAGATAAGTTCCTTTTGGGACTGCACTTCCCTTTTAAAAATTGTTTGAAAACACTTTCTTTTTCAGGAAAATTATTTAAAGGCAGTTTTTTTTTTTTTTTTTTAATGGATTTGTCACAAGATTGTATTGGGAGCACTCCCATCCCATCTTCAGGTTAAGTTGTTTAAAAAAATCTGTTCAATTGCCAGCTATAAAAGGTAAAATAAACACAATGTGTTTTAACGTTGTTTTTTTTCCCTGTGGGGGGGGGGGACTTTTAAAGACTACATTTTTGCTGCTTGTTTTCCCTGGGAAAGAGGCACCATTTTCAACTTGACCATGGAACAAAAGATCGGTCTTTCTTTCAGCCACAAAAAGAAAAAAGTAGTGCTGACCCTTTCAATAAGGATAAGAAGTCTTCCAGGAACGGAACAGCAGTAGAATTCCATTTCTGGTAATGCGTTTTGTAGCAGTCGCGGTATTGACCATAGAAGAAACAGATTATGATTATTCAAAGGAAGATCATCATTAACATGAAATAAAATTGAGGTTTTTGTTAATGAGAATGAATCAGAAAACAAAACTTTTAAAAAGTCATCTGTGTCACTCAAAATGTGCAACCAATCTGCTTTACAGATCTGTAAACACCTCCAACAAGAGCTACACTCAAATTTACTTAATTTAGATACCTTATTTGGGGTTAGAAAGACCTGTGTAAAGATTTCCAAGTATTGTGACCATGGTGTGAGTTTGACAGATGGCAAAATGTTAGAATTATATTTTTGAGATAAACGAGGAATATATCCTTTAGTAATATGATAACATTTTTGTGGTGGTTTTATTTTGTAATTTATTAAAATTTTATATAATTCTGAAGTGATATATTGGAATTCTTCAAAATACTTAGTTTATCCTTAAAGGAGGGGTTACTATTTATACTTTGCTATACTTTGCAAAAGTAGCCAATCTTGAGATGCCAAGTTAGTCATACATAAGTTGCTGAATATGTAATACTTTGTGTTCTTCAATATATTGCTGCCAACAAATTACATTTTTGGCTTTCCAAGAAGTAAATGTTTTTCTGCGTATCTTATGAAAAATCTTTGTAATACTAAAGGGTATTAAAAGTTCTAACAAAATTTTAATGTCAGCATTAGCACTAATAAAGTTCTTAAAATTTTTAAAAATAAATTTCATCAAATTAAATTTAGTATGTTGAAAGATAGTGTATTGTGTGATGTAACAAAGAAAAAAAATGTTAGACTGATCATTTAAGGAAAGGTTGGTTAAGAAATTATGTTCATTTAGTAGAATGGTTAAATATAAGCATTTCCAATTAGAGATGTAATTTGGATCTACCAGTTCAAAATGACTTAAGTATTGAGACTTTAATATAAGTTTTGATACCTGGAAAATGCATCCCTCCTTGATCCCTTGGTCTTATTTGAGGTAAAAAAGCAATTCTGTTTCTATTAGGAGAGCAGATAAAATTTAAAAAGAGCTTATTTATGTCCTTGATGAAATGATTTAGAATAAAAAAAAAGGTTTGAGCTATATATAATATTTTGGGAAGAATCATTTTTATTAACTGTAATCTACCTTCAAAGGAAATAAATATTTCAATGTATGACTTTAATATTATTATAATTGGTTATCTTCTCTATGCTGCTACCTAAAATTATACCTAAATAATCAGGAGAATTTGCTTGTGTTTTTTTTCCTTTGTTTAGTAACAAGTATTTAGATTTTAGTTTACTAAATTATAAACAAGAATTGCTTGATTTTTTTTTTTATTGAAGATTCTAATTCAGAGCTATTTCTGAATTAGGTAATGTTAGCAAAATAACCGCAAATAACATAATTTTAGAGCAGTATCGATTAGATATATTACATTAGGTTCATAGGTTAGTACTAAGCTAACTGCCCTTGTGAGCTATTTTAAGCCTAGCCAGTTATCCCTTGTGAGACTCAAACCATGCACCCTGTGCTTGCAAGGCAAACACCTTAACCATTAGGCCACCCTCCCAACCCAGGCCACCCTCCCAATACCATTAATCTTTGGATTATTTCGTATTAATACAGCACAGTTTCAATGGCAGGAGCAAACAGAATAGGAGACAAGTGGCAACCTTATTTAGTATCTCTGGTTAAAGGAATATATTCTGAAATAAAAGGACCTAGTTTAACAAAGTTATGTTTTTAAATATTAATTAAAAGAGAAATAAAGAAGGAAAACCAAAAGATCCAAAGCTTTAAATAAATAATTCCAGTTTAAAGAATCCAAAGCCTTTTCAAAGTCCAAACCAATTATCAGGGCTTCTTCATTTCCTGTATTCAAAAAATTTAATATTCTTTTTGTATTATTGTGTTGTGTCTATTTATAAATCCTGATTGATCATAATTAATTATGAGAGTCAGTGGAACTTTTTTTAATTCTGTCAGCAAAGATGGACAAGTGCGATGGGGCTGTAAGAACTACATATTTTGGGGGTCTTTATCATCTTTTAAAATTGGAGTAATTAATGAGTATTTCCAAGAAGGAGGAATATTATTGTGATAGATGGAGGAAAAAGTTTGTATATTTGTATAATAATGCAATCCATACCTGGAGTTTTATTAGGTTTAAAATTCTTAATCTGTAACTTCTTTATATGAGATTTTTTCCCTAATACTTTTATTAAGGCTAAAATAAGAGAATAAACATTGTCTGATACATTGATTATACTGAACAGACGACTTTTAACAACAATGAAACTAAATCAATTATTTATATTCTTTACATAGGCCTGAAAAATGTGTGAGTAGTCAAATATCATGAGAGAATTTTTCAGTGAAGCAAACAAATAATGATTAAACAGGGTTAAAAATCAGTTCGGAAAATCTCATTTAGGTTTGAAACCTTTGTCCATGGATTATTAGTAAAACTCTGATATATTCTAAGGTTTTTAGTTCTAACTTACTTGTTGTTTGTTTCTTCTAGGAAGGAGAAATTTACCAAGACTCTGAGAGGTTGTAGAGGTGCATTTCCTTGTAATACATTTCCTGGCTACTGCTAATATTGTCCATAATAAGTATGAATCTGATTTATTTAAAGAAAAGGTTTCATCAACATGAAAAATTAAAGTTTTAGTTAATGTGAAGTTATCTGAAAATAAAGCTAAAAGAAAATCCTCAATCTCTCTCCAAAAATTCCTTAGTTTAGAGCAATCCTAATATGGAACTAATCTGTATTACATGATGTTTGACATCTCCAAATTATGTTATTCAAATTTTTTGAATTTAGGAATTTTGTTAGGAGTTAAAGTAAGTACACTCCAATATTTACCCCAAAAAGTGAATTTTACTGAAGATAAAATTTTCAGTTTCTGTCTGGGACAAACTGTGAGGTAGGCTTTTAATCATTGTGTTCAATTGCTTAGTTGTTAAAATGGACCTGTAACTTAACAAAATGGTAATTTGGATACTGAATAGTCAAGCTGTTGATCATTTAAATAATATTTCACATATGAGAGTGATTAAGGGAGATTGATCTAAATATGAATAATTCTGAATAATTCTGCATAAGTCTTGAGAATAAGCAATTACACATTGTAGTAATAACCAATCTTGCAATGATAAGTTATAGTCTTTTGTAATTTTGCTGAAATTGTAAAGTTTCCAAGTCTTTAATACATTGTTTCTAACAAATAAAAATGTTGGTTTCCCATTCATTAAATATGTTAATGTAAAGTTTGTCTGGGAGTTTTTTGTGATTTTTAAAAGGGATTATTGGGTCAAACCAGGGTTTGATATCTGCATTTTAGCATATTATTTTTCTAAAGTTATTAATAGTGTTATTTAGATAATTTAGTTTTGTGGGTTTTGTCACATTATATTGAACAGTGTGACTAAGAAGAAACCAGAACTTAATGAAGGGATGTTTGGAAGGAATTTTACACGGCAGTGAGTTTTCATTCCATTGTTGTTGTCTTTCGGCTTCTTCCTGGTTAGGGGTCGCCACAGCAGAACTCCGGTCCGCTAATGATTGGCAGTAGATTTTCATGAACTCTGAGGTGCCAGCTCGATGATCAACCTTCAACAAAGGCACGCCCATTTACGCATGTCTTTCGAATGCCCACCCAACAGTGGGGAGGACATGCAGACTCCACACAGAAAGCACTCCCTCGCACTCCAGCCGAGAATCGAACGGGAGAACCTCTTGCTGTGAGGCAACAATGCTACCGCTGATATGGAGATCTTTCCAATTTGAGTTGCTTATTTATTTATGTATGTTTACTGGGATAGTCCATTGGGTTGAGAAGAGCCCATTTTCAATGGTGTCCCGGGGAGCTCTATCAGAAATTATACAAATATGAAAAATGCAAAACAAATGAGTAACACAGTAGTAGAATACAGATTCTGCAGATGTAAGAACATTGTACAGATGGAGGAGCTTGTGGAATTTTGTAAAATCAATGACAACGGTGTAATAATACATTTTACAGTAAATTTTTCTTTTTAAAAATTAACATTAGAAAGACTGTTGGTACACATTTAGAAATATTTGCAAATGAGTTTGTACAGTGGGTATGTATCAGTAGGGGATGAAGGAGATATGCAAAGGTATAGTATGAGAGTTATGGTGAGAGCAGGAATAAGTTTTGAGGAAGAAGAGAGAGAATAGTACAAAGATGTAGTGTGTGGAATGTAAAGAGTTGGGAAGAGAGGATGGGAAGAGTTGAGGCAGGTTAGTGGGAAGGTATGAAAGGAGCGAGGGAGGAGTGGGAAATGGGATATAATGCTGAGGATAGTTAAGCAAGGTGAGAATAGGAGCATTCCCAGAGGGATTTGAGATGGGAATGTAGCCAGGATTTAAAGGTGGAGTGGTTATGGGTGGTGTGGATGAGAGGTGGCAGGGAGTTCCAAAGATGTGCTAGAGAGAAGGATAGAAGTTGTTTGCCTGGTGGACGAGCAGGTTTGTGAAGTTCAATTCAATTCTGGTTACTTGATCTCAGAACCTCTGTCAGGTAAATGCAGTTTGAGAAAAGAGGCAAGAGAGGGACAGAGAGATGGATGGAAGATAAGTTTGTGAGCTTGGGTGAGTTGAGTATGGGTAAGGTAATTGGGGAGCTCTAGCCAGTTTAGTTTGCGAAGGGTATTAGTGGTGGGTGGAGGATTTGTTGTAATTTGTAGTTTTGAGTTGTAATTTGAGTCCATCCCATTTAATGTGCTTTTAAGTAATGATGCTTTGATTTATGTTTCCCAGTTAGGGAATCTTAAACCACCACCATCCCAAGATCTAATATGATGCATATATGCAATCCTGTTTTTGCTTGGGTACCATAGGAAGTTTAATATAATTATTCCCCGGATGGGTGTCTAGAAGGAGTGTCATTTTTAATAATTGCAGTCTGTCCTTGAATGACAAAAAAATTGTTCCAGCTACTTGTGTATGTATTTACCTGCGATGTTATGCTTTTATAATGTGTTTCTCTTGTTTTTTCCAAGTTTTTGCATAAGGTTATCCCCAAGTAGTTTTGTGTATTAACTTGTTCTCTTGTAATGCTTTGGTTAACTAGCTGAGATTTCCTTTTGTCATCAAGAATAATATGTTTAGATTCTTACTTAGTAGAGGCCTGAAATTTTTTGAAAGTTATTTATTATTGTGTCTAGTTCTAATAATAATTGATTTGACTTGGGTAAGGTAAGCAGAATATCATCCGCAAATTATGCTGTTTTAGAGTTGTATTGATTATAAATATTAATGCCTTTGAGTTCTTGATTATTTCTTATTGATGATGCTAATATTTATATGACAAGGGCAAATATAATGTTGGGGATAAAGGGCAACCTTGTTTGGTGCCTTTGGTTATGGAAATGTGCTTTAAAGTGAAGGGGCCTAATTTGACGTATGTGAAATTATAAATAGCCTTTATCATGGAGATGAAATATATTGGAAATGAGAATGCTTTTAGTGTTTCAAACAAAAAATCCCAGTTTACAAAGTCAAATGCTTTTTGTGTGTCTAGACTCACCAACAAGGCTTCATTTTCTTTGTTTACGAATTCTGTTAACATTAATACTCTCTTATGATATTATCATGAGTGTGCCTTTTATGAATAAACCCGGTTTGGTCATTATGAGCTTAATGTGAAAGTGGAACCTTTATTTTTCTCCACAAATATAGACATAAATATTTTGTAGTCCATTATTTAATAAGGAAATTGGTCTGTACGATTTACATAGCTGTAAATCTTTGTCAGATTTAACAATAGGGATAATCAAGGAGTATCTCCAAGAGGGAGGGATCAACTTTTTAGTTTGTGCTTCAACCAGGGTCCTATGAACTAAAGATATAATTGAATCTGGAAAAGGCTTTTAAATCTTTGCTATGATGCCATCTATGCCAGGAGCTTTGTTAGGTTTAAGGTTTTGATTTTATGTTTGATTTAATTTAGAGTTGTTTCTTGAGAGTTGTACTAAGATTTTCTGGGATGGCATTCAAATTTAAAGTGATTCATTCTTGGGCTGTAACGTTTTATTTTATTTTATTTTACATATGTTGACCGGGCTAGTCCAACTGGATATATGTCCATTTTTAGTAGAGGCCCGGGGAGAAAAGCTCCACTAAAAGTTACTAGCAATATAGATACAGTACATTCTAAGGCTAGGCAATACACATTAGCTAAGCATCATATAACCAACAAAAGTTTTACAAGATAATGGTGAAAAACATATACAAGAGGTATAGACAAATGGACAAGCTCTATAGTACCTTCTACGATAGTCTAAGCTAGTACCAAACTTTGTTAGCTGATGGCTAATACATTCAGAGGTAAATGGGAAGGAGTACAAAACATAGCAGTAGTGAGAAGTTTAGAACAAGTATGAAGGAAGGAGGTGATTAATCTGGGTTGGTGCATGGACATAGCCATTTATTTTTAAAGTATTCTTTGAGTTGCTTCTTGAAGAGTGGTGTAGAGGAAAGAGATGAGAGATCCCTTGGGAGCAGGTTCCAAGTTTTCCCCACGGTGTTGGAGAACAGAGAGTCCCCAGTCTTATTGTAAGACTTGTGTATTGATACTAGTAGTTTATTTGCTGAGCATAGGGTAGATAGCTTTATGTAGGGGGTAATTAGGCTAGTGAGTATTGGTGTGTTACATGGATGATAGAGGATCTTGTGTGTGATAGTAAGTTGGTAAAAGAGAAGTTTATTATGAAGTTCCAGCCAACCCAATTGTTTAGATTGTGACAATGGTGGGTTATAAATGGGGAACTTGTGGCAAATCTGGCAATGTTGTAAGAGGTTATAGGTTTGTTTAAGGTTGCTTTTGAAAAGATTGGTATAAATGGGTGAGGCATAGAGGAGGGTAGAGGTAAGATGAGTGTGGGCAATACTAGTTCTAGCTGTAGGAGTAAGGAAGGATTTGATCCTGTAACGGGAGCCTAGCTTTCTGTTCACTGATTTTATTGTGTTGTTGTGTGTCAAAGGTCAGGTTATCAATTGTTACTCCTAAGAGTTTGGTAGTTGGGTCAGGAGATATAGAAGTGCCATTACTGGATAACACTGTGAAGTCTGTTTGTGTGGACTTTTTTGTAGGATTAAATATCAATAATTTTGTTTTTTTTTTGGGGGGGTTTCAGGAGTAGGCAGTGCTGTAGGAACCAGTCTTCCACAATGTTCAGTACCTTTTGGGTGAGGGATTGGAGTTCTGATAATGAAGTAGCAGAGTATAGTAATGTTGAATTGTCTGCATATTGTATGCAGGTAGCTGGAGGAATCATTAAGTTGAGGTCATTAATAAAAATTGAGAATAGGAGGGGGTCCAAAATAGAGCCCTGAGGGACACCTAGGGTAACAGGAATATGTGTGGATAGTGTATTATCCCATAGTACAGCTTGTTGATGGTTCTCTATGTAGGAATAGAACCATTTTAGTGCAAGTGTATCAAGAGGGAGGGATTTGAGTAGATCCATAAGAAGCTGATGGTTAACCATATTGAAAGCCTTTAAGAGGTCAATACAAAGTGTGGAAGGTAGTGTTGTTATTACGATTTTTGTTGATGCAGTCAGAAAAGGATAAAAGGGCAGAGGTGGTACTGTGGAATGGCCTAAATCCATGCTGCCAGCTAGCTAGTAAGTTATTTTGGAGAAGGTGGTTGAGTAGTTGTCAGTGGATACATTTTTCCATTATTTTTGCTAAGGGAGAGGTAAGGCTATTGGTCGAAAGATAGAAAGTTCAGTGGAATTACCACCCTTATGTAAAGGGATAATACGGGAGATTTGCCAGATATATGGGATAGTTCCTTCAGAAATTGTCCTATTTATTAGGATGGAAATTGGATATGATATAACTTTGGGTGCTTTTTGCAAATATTCGGCTGGTAGAAGGTCAGCTGAGGGGGTGCATGGCTTTAGTTTTAGGAGAAGGGTGCTAATGAGGGATGTAGGAACTGGTTGTAGGTGGAATGATGGCAGTTAGCTAGTTAAGGTGGATGACAGACTTGGTCTTACAGGGGGTAGAGAATTTGCTAGTGATTGGATGGCCTCAGTAAAGAAGGTATTAAAGGCATTGACAATATGCTTAGGATTGTTACTGGTGGTATCTGATGGGGTTGGTGTTTTGGGGTGACCTGGGTGTAAGAGTTTGTTTATGCCTGACCAGAAGATTTGTGTTTTGTGGGTCTGCTGGAGTTAAAAGATTTAGCCCAGATTTTGTTTCTATGTGAAATTTTCAGTCTGGTTGTATTTGTAAGCCATGGAGCAGATTTAGTCCTAATTCTGAGAATGAGGGCATGGTAGTCTAGAATTTACTATTAAAGTATGACACTGCTTCCTCTAGCTGGAGCTGTTTCAGTGGTGACCAGTCACATGCTTTTAAGTTCAGTCTGGAAGCATTCTAGGTTAAAATTTATTATTGGATCGAGTAGTTCTAAAGAAATAGAGGGATGATTATAACTAAGATCCAGTCTACGGTGCTTTCTTTGTTGTTAGGTTTATTGATTCTAGTGGGGCAGGTAATGATTTGGGAAAAATGATAAATGTTAATATGGGGAATTATGTTTTTTGTTTTATATTATCAGTTTTGTTTGGTGAAATGATATCTAAAGGGTTCTAATATATCTACAGTATCAGAAACTGTCTTAATAGTACCTTCATGTAATATTATTTGCCTTGGAATGTAATTTTGCTCTTAATGACAAATTGTGCATGTGTTTGGGGGTAAGAGCATAGGAGTTTAATTTCATTTTTTTCTAGTGCTAAGTTTTTGTGTGCCAAAATATATAGATATTTCTTGTTTACTGCATCTATTTCTTTTTTATGTTTAATTGTGATGACTTTGCTCTCAAGGAGGTTAATTGAGATTGTAGGTTTTGTAGTTGCGATTTCCATTCCTTAAGTTATAGTTTTACCATAAATACATGATTTTAGAGCATCCCAAACCATAATGTTTGTTTCAAAGTTATTATTTGTTATGAAGAAGTTGTTTAATTCTGATGATAACCATGGTTAGGTCTTTTATTTTGGTGATTATAGACAGGAATTCTAGTAATAGTGTTTAGTTTCGTGAAGTATTTATCTAACCTAAGATAATCCATGGTCTGATAAAAGGGCAAGGAAGGATAGTAAAGGATGTAAGCTTTAATTTTAAATCATTGGAGATGAGGACTTTATCTATTCTGGTTTGAGTTTTAAATCTATGATGAGTGTGTGTATAACAGAGTGATTTGTTATTTTTAGAGTTATATGTATCATACAGATTGAGAATTTTCTTAAGAATTTTAGCAGTGGATGTTAGTCTAAATGGACGACTATTTGTTGCTTAGAATTATCTAATAAGCAGTTACAATTACCCCGTAGAATCAGATTCCCTTTTGATATACTATCAATAAGATTGATCTGTTGTTTATCAGTTGAAGCACCCAGTCCCGGGGAAACCGTAAAGGTCAGCAAGCGTCCAAATTCTGTGATTAAATTTTAGGATAGTGATAGCTAGTAGTCCCTAAGGGTCTTCATGCTTGTATAATATTTGAGGGCAGATATTATTCTTCCATAGGATCATCACTCCTCCTTTTAGACTTATACGATACTAGCTCATGCTTCATTTCAGTGTTTGGTTTCCAAACATCCTTTTCTGTATTTTTAAAATGTGTTTCCTGTAGGAATACCATTTGTGGTTTGTTTATGTTAAGGTATCTCAAAAGATCTGACCTTTTCTTTGAATTATTGATGTCTATATTAAGTCACCCTAAAGACAAAGACATTAGTTATAGGAGTAATTTCTCCAGTGGTCAGTAATAACTGATTTTATTATCTCAAAGCATTCAATGAAAAGTTGAGACTTCCAAACTTTGATTTGTTTAGATGACATGCAAGAATCATGACTGTGAATATGATGTGAAGTATATTATAATCAGGCCTAAGTGCAGAAAGAAACAAGAAAATAATCCATATTAAAACAGAGAAACAAATAATGTAATTCCCCAACACATACATGGAATTAAAAAAATTCCCAGTTTGAAAGATGAGAGAAAATCAATATATTAGTATCTTAAGTTACATATGTAATACTGGATGCTGAGGTTCCTGTCTTTGACATGAATTACTATATGAAATCAAATGAGTTTAAAACAAGTACAACATCTTTATCTAATAGCTAGAGTCAATAAAAATTAGCATTTTAATTGCATTATCCAAACATAAACAGGTAAAAGGAGGTTGGGTTCCCCTTTTATACTATATATAATTTCAAAACATTGGTGCACATGTATTAGAAAATATTGTGAACAACTGTAATTAACATCCAAGGAGGCTATAGCCTGGCTCAGACATTTATGTCTAGTTAGAGTATATGTCAGTCCAACTGAAAGTCTCTCATTTTGTATTTAAAAACATGTTAATTAACGAACAACTTTTGTAAAGAAACTTTGGGACAGTGCCATACATATATAAAAAATGCATAAATGATTGCTTGAGCATAGTTATTCATCTTATTCATCAACACTTAATCTTTTGTTCATCTGTATTGTTCTAATCAAGTAAAAGCTGCATGTAAAAGCTCACAAAGATTTCTCTTAGGTTAACATTAAAGGGCTTCACAGTTACCTCAGTGAAATATATTAAAGTACATTTTGTTAAGATGAATAGATAATTTTGGACTGCATTTATTTTTATAGGATTAAAAGTCTGAATTCATTGTTCTATATTTGTAACAAGAAGTAGTCAATGGCCAAATCAAGAAAGGGAAAGTGAGGTGACTACATTAAAATGTGCTTAATGCTGATTGTTCACCAACACTTTCAAAAATAAAACTTCATGTAGGCTATTATAATGGTAATAATACAGCATCATATAGCTACTAAGCATTGAGTAAAGGTTAGTGTTGATTCTTACATTTCCTGAATTATTAAAACAAACTTCTTTACATCACACTCAATTTCATCTTCTGTTCAGATGCAGATGATTTATTGTGTGTTATATTCTAACCATTCATCTTGCATCTATTTGTTTCTTTTACTTCTGCAAGGTCTTCTTACCTTCTTGTTTTCTAAAACAATCTCAATTGGAGTGTAGCTACTTTAGATATTTTACATATAATAGAGACATTTCAACAAACTTTGTAATAGAGAAGCAAGTTGTATGTTTGTTAAGATGTTAAGAAAAGGAACCTTTATCATTAACTAGGTTGTATTGATGTAACAGTGCTTGCAGTTTTTAAGTTTACCACTAGAGGTCAACTCATGTATTTTAATCTATGTTAAATCTAGTTGTTTACACCTTTTATGAGTGCATGCATACGTGCGCCTTCTGTGGAAGGCTGGGCGCCAGGCTGGCAACTCGACACTGTAAAACTCCACTGCCAGTCATGAGTGGACAGGTGATCCACTGTGGCGACCCCTAACCGGGAAAAGCCTGAAAGAAGAATTCACCTCATAAAAGACATAGGATTCTTAGAAGTTTTTCTTGCTCAAGATTCTTACAGATATAAAAGCTTCTATATAGCCAAAGCCTGCAGACTGGACTTCATGAGGCCACTATCTTACACAGTATCATAATCACATTTAACTGTGTGCTTATTTACCCTAAGAGCTGTCAGCAAAAGATTCAGAGAAGTACTGTTTGACAGTGGCATCCAGGACCATCTCACGAATGTTCTTGTCCCCGTAGTAATGAAGCATGTTTTTTTTTCTTGTAACTGCCTTAATGTCTACAGTTGGCAGGGCTACAACACCATTTTTTGTATGCGACTGCCTTAATGTCTACATTAGCAGAGCTATAACACCTTCTAGTCAAGCATGTTATTAGATGACACCCATTTTAGACTGTCTAGTCTTATGCAGCAGTATGCAAAAACTGTTGACCAGGTTCTGCTGTACAAATACTCTGTACTTGTCTTCAGTCTAATAGAACTTCCTTGGCACTGAAGCTTGAGGGTACAGTTATAACAAAATGTTCTCAAAAGCTTGTACAGTTTGCTGTCTGGACTGATTCAGGTTTATACTTGTTTCTGTCAGATTTAATTTAAATTGGTGCTAGAAAGATGCTTGGTGTGACATCTGGACAGGGGAAGGAGGACAAGGAGACCTGGTGGTGGAATGAGGAGGTACAGGAGAGTATTCGGAGAAAGAGGTTGGCAAAGAAGTGGGATTCTCAGAGAGATGAAAGTAGACAGGAGTATAAGGAGATGAGGCGCATGGTAAAGAGAGAGGTGGCAAAGGATAAGGCTTATAGAGAGTTGTATAAAAGGTTGGACACTAAGGAGGGAGAAAAGGACCTGTACTGATTGGCTAGACAGAGGGACCGAGCTAGGAAAGATGTGCAGCAGGTAAGGGTGATAAAGGATAATGAGAGAAACGTACTCACTAATGTGGAGAATGTGTTGAACAGATGGAAAGAGTACTTTGAGGGGCTGATGAATGAAGAGAATGAGAGAGAGAAGGTTGGATGATATGGGGATAGTGAATCAGGAAGTGTAACGGATTAGCAAGGCGGAAGTAAGGATAGCTATGAAGAGGATGAAGAATGGAAAGGCTGTTGCTCCAGATGACATACCTGTGGGGAAGCATGGAGGTGTTTAGGAGAAATGGTAGTGGAATTTTTAATCAGATTTTTTAATGAAATCTTGGAAAGTGAGAGGATGCCTGAGGAGTGGAGAAAGTGTTTTGGTACCGATTTTTAAGAATAAGGGTGATGTGCAGAGCTGTAGTAACTACAGAGGGGATAAAACTGATCAGTCACAGCATGAAATTATGGGAAAGGGTAGTGGAAGCTAGGTTAAGAAGGGAGGTGATGATCAGTAGTATGGTTTCATGCCAGGAAAGAGCACTACAGATGCGATGTTTGCTCTGAGAGTGTTGATGGAGAAGTACAGAGAAGGTCAGAAGGAGTTGCATTGTGTCTTTGTGGATTTAGAGAAAGCATATGACAGGGTGCCTAGAGAGGAGTTGTGGTATTGTATGAGGAAGGCGGGAGTGTCAGAGAAGTATTTAAGAGTGGTACAGGATATGTACAAGGGTAGTGCAACAGTGGTGAGATCTGCAGTGGGCGTGACAGATGCATTTAAGGTGGAGGTGGGATTACATCAAGGATCAGCTCTGAGCCCTTTCTTATTTGCACTGGTGATGGACAGGTTGACGGACGAGGTCAGACAGGAGTCCCCATGGACTATGATGTTTGCAGATGACATTGTGATATGTAGAGAGAATAGGGAACAGGTTGAGAAGACCCTGGAGAGGTGGAGATGTGCTCTAGAGAGGAGAGGAATGAAGGTCAGCTGGAGTAAGATGGAATATATGTGTGTGAATGAAAGGGGAGGATAGAGGCATGGTGAGGATGCAGGGAGTAGAGGTGGCGAAGGTGGATGAGTTTAAATACTTGGGATCACAGTTCAGAGTAATGGGGAGTGTGGAAGAGAGGTGAAGAAGGGAGTTACAGGCAGGGTGGAGTGGGTGGAGAAGAGTGTTAGGAGTGATTTGTGACAGATGCGTACCAGTAAGAGTAAAAGGCAAGGTCTACAAAAGGGTAGTGAGACCAGCTATGTTATATGGGTTGGAGACGACGGCATTGACAAAAAGGCAGGAGTCCGAGCTGGATGTGGCAGAGTTAAGATTTGCAATGGGTGTGATGAGGGTAGACAGGATTAGGAATGAGTATATTAGAGGGTCAGCCCAGGTTGGACAGTTTGGAGACAAAGCCAGAGAGGCGCGATTGCGTTGATTTGGACATGTGCTGAGGAGGGATGCTTGGTATATTGGGAAAAGGATGCTAATGATGAAGCTGCCAGGTAAGAGGAAAAGAGGAAGGCCTAAAATAAGGTTTATGGATGTTGTGAGAGAGGACATGCATGTGGTTGGTGTGACAGAGCAAGATGCAGAGGACAAGAAGAAATGGAAACCGATGATCCGCTGTGGCGACCCCTAATCGGGAAAAGCTGAAAGAAGAAGAATCATATTAAACTGTTATTTCCAATTTCTAAACATCAGCTTGAAAATAGTAACTTTTTATATAAATAAAAGAATCTAATTTACTTAAATGCAGCAGCCTAAGTGGTTTTAGATTTACTTGAAGTGTGAAGCTAAGGGTGCATCTCCAATACTGTTCCGTATACTTCCTGTAGGGTGCAGCATAGCAGAATGGACCAACAGTTTCCAGAAGCTTTGGGGATTTATATGAGATTTTTGATTGAAGATTCATTTTTAAATTCTCTGGAATTAATTAGGAAAAGCTAGGTCTAATCTTTAAAATTTGACTTCTAAATTACTAATTTATTTTGATCTGTATGATTAAAAGCAACAAGAATACCTCTAATGTCAGATTTTTTTCTCGTACCTTCATGTAATATTTTAATATTGTTAGATTTAGAATGCATTTTAACCATCATTGACAAGTTATGCATATGTTTGGGTGATAAATAATAGGAATTCAATTTTAATCTTTCCAACGCCATGTTTGTCTTATGAGATAAAATATCCAGATATGTCTTATTTAGTTCTGTTCTCTTTTGTCATCAGTTGTATTTTTGGACTCAACTAAAAAAAGTTGAGCTTGGGATTCAGGATTACTAAATATTCATTATTTCATTTTATTTTTAAACCATAAAATAAATTTGCCATAAATGTAAGCTTTTAATGCATCCCAAACCATGACTATATTGATATGTGGAGTATAGTTTGTTTTGAGAAAGTACTGTAACTCTGAGATAAGCCAAGGTTTAAAGTCTTTAATTTAATTTTTTTATATAGATCTGGAATTTTAGAGAGAAGATTTAGCCTTTTAATGCCGGTTTGAAACTTGAGAATGAGAACATCATGATCCGACAGGACAAGGGAGTATGGTGAAATATGAGGTTTTTTAGTATAAATCATGAGAAACCAAGATCCTGTCTATTCTTGTTTTGAGTTCCAAATCTATGATCTTCATGTGAAAATTTGAAAGGAACTTGTGTCTTTAGCATTAAATTAATCCATAAGGTTAAGAGACTCCATCCATCTTCTAAGAATTTTTACTTTGAAGGTTAGTCTTACTTCTCTTATTAGTAGCATCAGAATTATCTAGAATACAATTAAAGTCTTCACCTAATGATATCTTTTTAGGTGTTTGTGATTAATTGTATTCTAGAGAATAGATTTTAAGTATCCACCTAATAATATCTTTATAGGTGTTTGTGATAAAATCTAGATGTTTTTAACCATCTTTACCCCCATGCCAGGAAACCAGTAGAGATTGACTATTGCCCAAATTCATGTCCAGATTCTATTATTGAATTTTAGAGTAACCAGAGAAAAGTCCATCTTGATCCTCATATTTATAGAATATTTGTGAATTAATGAATCACCCCCCCGCCAGTCTTAAGAGGACTGGGCAAGGGTTAAGTAATTGCTAGGATTCCAGATAATCCCTTTCAGTTGTTTTAAAAAGGGTTTCTTGAAGGAAGACTACTTGCTCTTTATTTAATATTCAGATTTCTTATCAAATTTGATCTTTCCTTGGTTTATTTGGTCTTTTACTTGGATTATTTAAACCATCAGTATTTAAGGATAATACATTTAATTCCATAAGTGTGTATAAAAGGATTTTTAAGGTTTTTATTAATATTTATTACTGAATCCCAAGAACTCCCCCTTTACATATTGATGAGTAAATACATAAAAAAAATAATTTAATATGAATAAAGTAAATGTATAGTTAGGAATTAAAAGGTTATTGATTCAGGCCTAAAAGGAAAAAAGGCAAAAATAGAATGTGAAGCATTATGACAATTAATTCATGTTTGAGGTTGAAATTTTATAGTTATCGAAATTCCTAGTCTAATTGATGAGCAAAAATCTGTCCGACTACCCTTCATAACTATTGGTCTATGCCAAGATAAGCTCTGCAGGTAAGACACGCATAATTACTCTTCAAGTTAGTCGTGCATAATTAAGACTATATTAACAGTAATATCTTTTAAAATTATACTATTCAATCAGATCAAAAAAAAGATTTACAAAGTAAAATGTGAAAGACAACCTAAGCTATTGGATCTAAAAAAGATAAAACTTTTAAACATCCACTTAATGTATTTCAGATTATTAGAGACCGTTCTTGAAGGGTGGATATTGCTGATTGTAAATCTTTCCTCAAGGATGTGTCGGTGTGAGAATGCTTAGAGCTGTTTATTTTCAGTTTAGGTGATAGTCTTCAGTAGATTTTGACAAGAAATGTGTATATTCTCAACAACTTTGAGAGAAACAAAGTATATACTGTTATTAATATATTTGATGATAAGTTAATACATAAAAATAGGTATTTTTGCGTAATTAGTTCTGTAGAGCTCTAAATTTCTGCTGTTTTCAATTGGCCATCTTGGCTCCACTTCTTGGGAAAGCCACTCTTGTTGGTTATGGGAGAGGGAACAGGGAAGATTTCCCTGTTTTGTCAAAATGTGTCCATTTCTGGGGAAGCTGATGCCATTAATAACACTGCTGGCTTCACTTTCCAGTCAAAAATAAACAGAAAATTGAACATCTGTGTACTCCTCCTCTTCAAATTTCCTTGGACAGGAGTAATTTACTGGGTCTTGCTCAGGATTTAATTCAGACCATTGATCCTCATAAAGTAGTTTCTGGTAAAAGAAAGAGGGATACCTGTTTTACTGAAGAGAGTTGAAATTCTGAATCTGGTCTGGAAGATGAAGTGACAGATACAGGGTTTTCCCCTCCTCATACCTCTAATTCAGACATAAAGGAGAGCTCAGTTTGAGTCCTCCTGTGAGGGTTTCTCGTTCTCCGAGATCATTTCCAGAATTTTCCAGTGTTTTCAGTGGGAGAACACTGAGGATTCTCAGTCTGTCAGAAAAATACTATGAGCTGTTACAGGAGTTTCCAGAACCTTCAGCTATCCTTCCATTTCTGTCAGCTTTGGTGGACGTGTTACTCACAGCAGTTTTCCTGATAGCCAGCTGCCCTTAAAAAAGGTGTACGGGATGCCTAAAGTTCCTCTGTCTTTTTTTAGTTTTTATACACTTTCCCAAACCTGACCCAGCAGTTATAGTGTTTGTTAATCCTACTTCTAAACATTTATTGAATTCCAATCCTAGTGTTTCTGATAAAGATGTGAAGACTGTTGTTAAGTATGGGGAAAAATTGTATGCTATTCTAACTTGATTTGAATTGTCAAGCTTGTATGTTAAGGTTTGATGCCTTTCTTATCACGGTTGCAATATTCTTTACTCTTGGCACAACCTGGCCTGGATGGCCAAACATCCAGCCAGCATACCAAAGCGTATACATCTTCTGGGTGGTGTATGCCAGACGTGTTCTACGTGCACGGTGTAAGATACATATGTGACGTACAAGTACCTAATCCTCAGAACTTTGCCACCAGTGTGAATATTATGTTTACATTTGGTGTGTAAGCTGTTCAGAGTTGGTTCCACTACCACGCCTTCTACAAATAAGTGACCCATTAATGTCTCTTCCTTTCTTTTTTTCTTAAGACAACCTTAGTTTGTGTTAGCCAGGAAGGCAGAATGTGACTGGGAGGCAGATTCCCATAAAGAGACGCACACTGCCTTTTTGTTTGGGTGCTACCACGACCGTACATAGTGTGAGATTTATCTGGTCTTTTCCCTAAGACACTACACAGTCGTCTGTCATCTCTTTCCATTTGCATAGAGAACCAGCAGTTGAAGCTTTTGGCTCGGGGTACCATGACTGAAACTGCCAGCATTGACTTTCAGACACCTTTAAGAAAGCCAAAAAGGTAAATATTGCTGCTGTCCAGCCTCCACCGGTCACCTCCGGGTTGGATGAAGAACTAATGGATCATCTGGTATCGCTGTCTACTTCCATTGCCATAACCTAGTTCAAGGCTGGCATGGAGCTGCCTACCTGCATGTTTGCTGAGGCTGTGCCTATGTCTGGTGCAGATGTGGAGGAGGAACCACAGCTGATTTTTCAGAGTTTGAGAGATTTCTCAAATACTTGCTAGAGAAGAAGTGCCTTGTAGCGTCTTAGTCTAGGCAGTGGTCTGAATCCCTGTTTTTGTTAATGCTGATGGCCCTTTAAAAAGGTAAAAAACTAAGCATGTGGCCCCTGTGTTTAAGGATCCACACACAGAATGGCAGAATTTTAAAGGGGGGGGGGGCTTTTCAGTTCTCTTATGGCTCTTAAGCCGTATCTGTTGCCTGGTCCTTCCACTCCTTCCAAACACCTTAGGGACTCTGATACCTCTGAAGACTTTAGACTGTGGTGAGAAGTCATTGGCTTATTCCTCTCAGATAGACTCTCCTCTTGCTCTGGGGTCAGAGGAAAGAGGATTCACTTTCTTCTGACTTCCAGTGGAGGAACTGTGTTTAGGGGATATGGTGGTTTATATGAAGGAACACTAAGTGGGACTGTTTCCAGGTTTCTGATTTTTCAAAAATAAAAAAATACTATGAATTCTTGCAAATAGATTTTTCTCAGCCTTCTGTAGTCCCTTCAGGGCTGCCTGCCCTCCTGGATAATTTCACTATAGTTTCTCGGCCCCTGACTCTCTTCATCTTGCCCATTAGAAACCGGACAAGATCTATAAAGTTCTGGAAACTCATCAGTTTTTATGCAAGAGCCCTGCTTCTGATCCTATTATTTCTGTAGCCACTGATAAACCACCAAGTTACTGTCATCTTAGCTTTGTCCTTCTGGTAAAGACAGCTGTGCCATGGACAGGTATGGTAAAAAAAAAGTATATACCTCTGCTACCTTGGCTTTCCAGGGCTATGAATTACCAGACTCATATTATTGAGTACGTTCTTGTTCCCTCTCCCAACTTGGGGGCATTCTGGCCAATTTGTCTGATTTCAGAGGGTAAGACTTGAGTCAGTTCCCTTTTGAACTGTGCTTATTAGGTGGCTCATCATTCTATTTAATGTAGTTATGATGCTGTTGATGTCCCCTCTAGGAGAGCTGCAGCTGTATCTGTTATGAGGAGGTATTCTTGGTTACATTCAGACTGTGCCTGAAGACATCAAGGCCAAACTATTGAATTCTTCAACAACCTGGCGCTGCTGTGTCTGAATTGTTAAATTCCCTTCAGGATGAGGATAATGTTATGCAGGATTTTAAGCAAATCTTCGTTTCTCCTGTTTCCGCGTTTCAGAGCAATTATCTTTTTCTAAGCCTGTTTTGTTCGTAGGCAGCCTAAACAGCCTTCTAGAGGCTCTATGGGTTCTAGAAGAATTTATCCAGACAAGCCTTCCCAGAGTTCTAAGAGTCAGAAGCCTTCTTTCCATGACAAATCTGTTTCTGTTTGACATTCAGCCACTCCTACACCTTGGCCAGATTCCTGACTTTATTTTCCTATTTGGCAACGGATTACCACGGATGCTTGTGCACTTTCCATTATGCAGAATGGTCATTGTATGGCCCAGAAGTCTCTTCTTCCATTCTTAGACCTCCTACTTGTCAGTTCCTTCATTTTCCTTTAGCTCTTCTGGATCTGGAGGTACAGGGAACCATCCATCCTGTCCTCTTGTCTCGGCAGGGGACATGTTTTTATTCCAGGAGGTTTCTAGTTCCCAGTCAAGAGGGGTCGTGGATGCCTATTCTAGACATATCTTTTTCTCAACATCTTTTCTCAAGGTTCTTTCTTTTGGTATGTTGTCTGAACTTTTCCTGTATTACTCCTTCAAGCCTTTTGGGTATCTCTGGGTTCGGAGAATGCTTACCTCTACATTCTTATTCACCCTCTTTTCAGGATATCTTTATGGTTCTCCGTTTCTTCTTTTCATAATCCATTATTTGTTTTGCCTTTTGGTCTTTCTACAGCTTTGAGGGTATTTATCAAATGTTTGCCCCAGCAGTAGCCTTCTGCAGACTTCAAGGAATTAAGTATCCCTTATATGGATGATCTTTTAATTCAAGCCCCGTCTCAGCAGCTCCTGCTTCAGATCTACTCTTCCCTGTGCTGCTTCACCGCAGTGTGGGGTTCACTGTCAGTCTCAGTCTGTGACTCCCTCTGAGGACCAAGCTTTCCTGGGTTGCAGGATTCAACCATTCCAATGTTGGCTTGTCTCCTGCTTCCCAAAGTCCTCTGCTTATTTCAAGTTCTTCCTCTTACAGTCCTTCCTGCAAGGGAATTTCTCTGAGCTTTGGGGTACATGGCATCTGCCATACCCATAGTTCCCTTTGCCAAACTTCACATGAGGAAATGTCAGTGGTATGTCAAGATTGTTTGGTTCCAGCACTGCCACTCTCTGGGGTATCTGGTTCCTCTCTACCCTGGGATTTACCAGATTTCTGAATTCAGTTCTGCCTTTTCAGGAACCTCTTCCCACTCAGGAGCCCCATAGATGGATGCTTCTGACCATTGTTGGGGAGCCTCCACTAACGACCTCCATATCAGTATCAGTGAGATGAAGGCTCTACTGTTAGTTGTCTGGGCTTTTCATTCCCTTTAGATTCCAGCTGCTGTAATTTTTTTTTTTTTTTTTTTTGCAGGCTATCTGTTCAGATATGAGATTTTGCAATTCACCAAAACTTGGCTCTTCAGGCAGAGCACAGTCTGGTGGCAGACTGTGAGCAGGTCCAGGACAAATCCTCACAAATGTATGCTTCACAGGGAAGTGTTTCTGGACATGGATCTTTATTTGCTGTCCCTCTGAACAGACAACTCTCGAGTGCCAAGCCCTCTGGCTTGGGAAATGGATGCCATGTCTTCTTGGAATGGCTGTTTCCTTATGCCTATCCTGCTCTTCCTGTACTACCAAAGGATCTGCTCAAGATTATGTAGGACACGCCCAGAATCTTGCTGGTGACACCCTTTGCCCCAGACAGCACTAAGTTCCCCCTATTTTATCTAGCCAGGGACAGTCCATCGCAAGTTACATTCACAGGACTGATGATCTCGCAGACAACAAGGGGTCTCTCATTCACCTTCAACTACCCACTTCATTTGAGACTTTTTGGATGATTTGAGTTTTGATTCTTTTTGAGCACCAATTTTCTGAGGACGTGTTTTGGGTTTTGCAGCAGGCTAGAGATCCACTACTAGAAAATCGTATGCAACTAAATGGAAGATTTTTCTATTTGGTGCCTCAGGCATGACCTGGACCTTTTTTCTGTGGGAATTCCTATAGTCCTTGTTTGTGTGCGAGTTGTTGAACTCTGGCTTAGCATGTTCATTTCTTAAAGTTCATTTGTTAGCCATTTCTGCTTCTATGCCTGTGAATCCACCTTTGTCTTCTAGTTTTTCAAAGTCATACAGTTTTTAAAAGGCATCCTTGTATTCGGACTCCAAGAAAGCCTATCCCTCCTCCTTGGGACCTTTAATTCAGCCTGCAGTTTCTCCTTCCCTACAACTTTGTATTTGGAAGGCTGTGTTGGTGGTATCGGTTACGTCTGACAAGAGGGTTTCAGAACTTCTGCCATGAGTGCTTGATCTAACTTTTGGGGATTTTTGCAGGGACAGGGTGTCTCTTCTTACCAATCCTTATGCCCAAGGTGGTTGATTTCTCCTTGAATCAGTTCATTCATCTTCCTTCTTTTTTCCCCTTTCTTCACAGAATCCTAGTAAGAGTTCTTCACACCTTGCATTACATAAACTGCTTAGATGAAATCAAAGCAGCTTTTTGTTTCTTTTCTTGCCAGGAAATTGGGTGTTTAGGTTTGGCGGTATCCAAGCAAACCATCTCCTTTCTAAGGTAATTTTTTTTTTTGCTGCTATTTTCGCAGCAAACAGATTTCCTTTTTCTTGTCATACTTTATTCTACTGGGTAGTGGCCTCTTGTGTTTCTTTTAAAGGTTTGGATACTAGATCATCTTGGAAGGTGTTACTTTGGTGAACCAAACATTGCATGTTGGGTGTCATTTCTAGGGCCATGGTGGATTTTGTCTGAGCCATCCGTCATGACTTTTTGGAGGTTTGTTCTGTGGTTTCCTCCTCTCACTTAACGGTAGTTTTTGTACTCTACTCTTGGTAATATGGCAAAATATTGCAGAACTGACCATCCTTCTTTAACTGTAGATGTCCTACTTCTTACTGTTGCAGTAATCTATCTCTCCTTCCTACCCCATGTTTTATTTTACTTCTGGCCTAGGATCTTCCTCCTCCCTTCCTGGATGTATGTGTTGCTTTCCCCTGGGGTTGCTGTAGTTCTTCTGGGCCACCTCAGTTCTGAGAAGTAGGCACTCGTATGTCACATATGTATCTTACACCTTCTACAGAGGACATATGGTACCCAGAACATGTAGAGGCTTTGGTATGCTGGCCAGACATTCTGCTGTCTTTAGCAAAATATCCCAAGAGTGAAGAATACTGAAACAGTGAAAAGTAGGGCATCCAGTGTTAAGTAAGATCTTGCATAACTGTTTTTTCTGACTAATTGTTTAAGTAGGATTAATGGTTTGCCGTCTATATCTGCTTTAAATTTAGTTTCTTCTATTGTGCAAATCATTACTCGTTGCTTACAGTGTGTGTGTCATTCAGTTGATACTGATCCAATGGTTGTGACCAGTGGTACTGTGAGGAGGTTTGCATAGGTGCATTCATAGAACCTCACAGGTAATGAAAAAAATGAGATTTTAAATTTTACTTGGGATAGAGATTTAGTTTTTGGCCCCTCTGCTGCAGAGTCCGTTCAAAAAGTGTAGTGAAATGTTTAAGTTGATACAGGGTATCTTTTTCAAGATTTTTCGTCCCTCCTTTTCCAAATTTTCTAAGGATTCCATAACTTCCTTACACAGTTTTGACAAAAAAAAAAAAAAACTAAATTCAGGTAGACCAGCATTTTTAGAAGAAATGGCAAGGGGGTTCCAAGAAGAATTTGGGAACCCCTGAAAACTAAGGACAGACAAAGAAGTCAGAATGACTGTTTAAGAGACCTAGTCCCTCCAGCCCTTGTAGCCCATTTTCCCTTCCAGAAAGTCTGAATCTCAGCTTTTCTCTCTCACAACAGATAGAACCGATTTGTCTGAAAACTGAAGATCCATCATCTAGGTAACAGATGGCAGTGGGAGGAAATTTCTTCTTTCTAGAGGTAATTCTTCACCCACCTGTCCTTTCACATGCTGTCCCAGGGATTAATGGAACCGGTTCCTCCTTCCAGGTGGGAAAAGTTTTATTCATGGATGTTTTTATTGCCAAAGAAGGAAAATGTTTGGAGACAAGTTCATGGTCTTTATTTCCTAAATCTGGTTGTGGTGGTGCCCATGTTCAAAATTCTATCAGTTGACAACTTGTTGCCTCTTCTTCCTCATTCAAGTTTCCTAGCAACTCTAGATTTAAAAGATCCTTATCACATCCTTGTTCATCGAGACTTCCAGCATTTATTTTAAGGTTTTGTGTGTCTGGATCACAGTATCTTTTTTTTGCATTACCCTTCGGACTATCCACTGCACCAGTAGTGATCAGAGAGTCTAGCTCCAGTTCTAGCTCATTACAAGCTACAGGGTGTCCACATTTAGATGACTTGCTTATCTTTGCAGAGTCTTTTTTCAGAGTTTCAGGAATCTCTCACTTAAGTAAGAGATATCTTGCATAATTTGGGATTCCAAAAGAACATTCAACAGACTTTTTTTTTTTTTTTACTCTCTCATACATGATTGTGTTCCTGGGGTGTCAGATACCTGAGTCCAAACAGATTTTCTTCCACAAGAAAAAAATAGATCTATACCTGTATCTATTTCTAAAGATTTCCAGTCAAACTTCAAGTCAGTGCAAGGAAATACCTCAGGATTTTGGGTCTCGTGGCATCTATGATTCTCATGACATTCCTGGCAAGACTCTACATGAGAAGGATGTATAATGGTGTCTGAAGTCTCTTTGGTCCCAGCACCAACATCCTTTGTTTTTTCAAATCCCAGTGATGGGGTTTGTCAGTAAGGAACTCATTTGGTGGAGTCAACAGATATCCTTAATTCCATGCCATCGCTTTTCTCTCCCAGTTTCAAAGTAGTCAGTCACCAGAGACTCCTCAGACTTTGCATAGGGAGCAGTTTCAAGTCAGATAAAAGTGCAGGTGTGTGGGACACCAAGGACTGATGCAAGCATTTAAAGAGATGCTTGTCCTGATCAAGGCACTCTACTCTCTGAATCAACTTTCGCCCTAAGACCAGTTCAGATTGTTAGACAATATCACAGTCATGCGGTACATCAAGCAAAGGGGAACCAGGCTTTACCCCCTTTGCAGACTAGCCATATTAGCTTGAGGTATAACTTTGTAGCACAATCTCACTACAGGCATCCTACAGTTGTGTGACAGACAGACTGAGCAGCACAAGGGCAGACCCTCACAAATGGAAACTAGATCAGGGAGTCTTCCAAGATTTCCCATTCAGGGTCAGTTGCTCTCTGGTTTTACAATATTTGTGTGTTACTGTCCTGTGGCCTTTCTTACTCCTTCAAAGTTCATTTATTGGCCATTTAAGCATGTCTTCCCATAGATTTTTTTTTTAAATGCATTCTCATGTTAAAATGTCTTTGAAAGAGTTTTTGCATAAGAGACCTTCAGGAAAACAGTGGCCTCTCCCTGTGAGATCTTAATTTTATGTTAGAGAAGCTAACATGGCTGACTTGTCCTTCACATGGAAGACAGTTTTACTGATTGCTGCTACCGCTGCAAGAAGGATATCCTTAGTTGCAAGCTCTTATTGTGAGTCGATCCTACCTCATTTTCCACTGGAACAGGGTTTCCTTGAGAATCGATCCTTCTTTTCTGCTTAAAGTGATATCAAAGTTTACTTTTAAGCCAAACTATCCCTCTCCTGTTTTCTTTCCTGAACCTGAAAATATGGAAGAGAGGATAGGATACGCCATTTCTTGGGTGTCCACAGACAACACTGGTACTACCTTTGACAGAACTAAGTCTTTCAGATCTTTGGATCAGTTGTTAAATTCTTTTGAAGGTAAGAAGGGACAACCTGAGTCAAAACAGACTTTCCAAATGGTTGTCTATGCATATTACCTTGTTGTTATGCTCAGCATAAGAAATCTATTTCAGGCAGGGACAAGGCCCACTCTGCCAATGGCCTTAACTTCAGATCAAGCTTTGCTAAGACCAATCTACCCATGTAGCTAAGGCTACTGCGGCAGTTATCAATATGATGAACCTAGTACAGTTGTGTAACTTGAACATACCATGACAGTAGATGTTTGAATGATCACTGCTGCAGTAGCCACTCCCTCCTGCCATCCCCCTTGTTTTTTGGTGTGTTTTTTTATGCCAGGATGTGGACATTTATTTTTTGTTGTTCCTAGTATCGTCCTTCAGGGCTCAGCCTCTCTCTCTGCTGGCAGGAAAGCTCTGAAGGGCTTTACAATAAAACTTGCCAGTTTGGGGCACGCGGAAGGTGCCCTTGAGCTTTGGAAGCTGTCGGGCTCTTATATCCTTGGCAGGATATAATCCATATAGCTAAGGCTGCTGCAGCAGTGATCATTCTAACATATACTGTTAAGTTCAACTTGAGCAATTGTACTTTTTTGATATTTAGTGTACTGTAAAAAAAAAACAATATATGCAGATATAGGAACACCACCTCCAGAACTTTATCCGGACATAGTTTTACAAATGCTGGTATGCCAGTGTGTATAAAGGTTAACAAAAGTTCAAGTTCATACAGGTTGGTGTACAAAGCACAAACATGTTTGCAGTATGCTTTGACAGTTGGCATCTTGGCTTTGGTGGATGTGAGGGTTAGATGTAGAAGGTAACGTTTGTACTAATGTTAATAACATTGCTAGATAGAAAAATTTCTTTCCAATTCCAATAATGTTCTTTTGAGAGACCAGAGTTATAGGTTCCTAGTTTTTCACTAGGCTAATGACCCACAAGGGCCTTTTTAAGCCTAGCCATGCACCCCAAATCTCTGACAAGTTCTGGTACCCTTGATAAATGTAAGCGGTGGCTTGGGAGATGAAACATTTACAAGCAGGGGCCTGATAGATGAAATATTTACAGGATGCCTGTGTCCATTAGAGACATACGTGCCAGGCCAGGAATGAATTTCCTGTTCCTCATTCAATTGCGCAAGTTGCACTTGAATTGGGTTAGGGAGGAACTCTGCTTTACATGGATGGGGAGATTGTTCCAGAGATGGACAGTCTTTGGGATACATACCTCTCTCCACTGAGTTCTATTTATGTCACAGGCAAGGTTTTAAGGCTTTAGAATAGGTAATTCTGGTACTGTTTTTGTGGATATGCAAGAGGTCCATCAGCGTGGTGTCTGACAATGCCCTGTATGTCAGGCATAGATCTCCCTTCAACAGCCTATAGGAAATGGAATACAGAGGTAGGGCTTTGAGGCGGTCTGCACAGGACATTTTACTTGCGCCCTGTATTCTTGTAGTAAGGAACCTCTGTGGACATTCCATTTGTTGGATATGCCTGGTTAGGTACCTACCAAAGCAGGCATTGTACTCAATGGTAGGTCTGATGAATGCTGAATACAGTGGAACAGTGACTTCCTTGGGCCTAGATGCCATACCTTTCTTTATAAGTTGAGCAACATGGAATGATTTCCTGACTACTGTAGACACGTGATGGTCAAAGGCTAAATTATTGTCTGTGTGCCCCTACGTCCCTGATTACTGGGTCATCTCTGAGAGGTGTGTTTGTCAATATGATAGTTACCAGGGGTAGAAGACTTCCCGAAGAATACATTTAGTTGTAGTCTAGGGCTTTGACACCAGTTTCTGTGTCAGCCCTTCCTGGAGAACTTTTTTGTTAGTGTGGGATTAAATGACAGCTCCTAATTTGCAGAATTAGTAGTGATAGCTTCAGGACTAATGTCCTCAGAGACTTCAGACATTGGGACTGATGACTTCAGCCAAAACAAAATGCTGCTCCTCCCATTACTTGAGCAGTTTCTGCTTTTTCTGTCTCTGATCTCACTGCACTTAATTATGCCATTAGATGTAAAATATAATTGTATTCATTACAGACTAGCATCTCTTGATTGCAGTATGCATCTTTTGAAATTTAAAGCACCTGAATGCCTTTTTAAAACATTTTAAAATTGCTCACCCTTCAAGTAATGTTTAAAAATGTCAGTGGAAGTGTGTCCATTATAATCAACACCTTTTATTGTATTGAAAAATATGTATTATTTTGTTTTTTGACCAGGTTAGCCCTATGCATTGCCCATTTTACAGAAGAGTCCTGAGGTTGAAAAGCCCTGTGGTGAAAAATGCACTGAAATGTAACTGTCAACTTAACAGCATAGTTTCATTAGTATAAAATAGGCTAACGACCACCAGGGCCTTTTATAAGCCTAGCCATGCAATCCAACCCAATCGTGTCCCTTTGTATCAGGAACATGTTTAAGAGGGGGTATGCTAATTAGAAAGTTTCTAGAGGTTATGTGGTAGAGTATGTAAATTTGAGCATTACTGCCTCTATCTCTCAGAGACATGGGCACTAGACACAGGGTGAATTTCCAGTTTCCCAGCTATTGGTCAGGGTTATGCTTAAATAGGGTTAGGGTTGCACTCTGGTTCATATGGATGGGGAACTGATGCAGAGCATGAGGATCCTGTGAGAAACACATCTGTCTTGCTAACATGTCTTTGTCACAAACAAAATTTTAAATCCTTGAATCTAGTGGTTCTGATGCTTTTCATTTTGTGGATATGCAAAAGGTCCAACAGAGCTGCATCAGAGGATGCCTTTTATGTCAGGCATAGATCGCATGTCAGTAACCTGTAGGAGACTGGAATATTAAAATACTTGTCTTCTAATACCTATCGACCTCCCTAAATAAACAACCAAAAATTGCTGAAAACTGAGTTAAAATGTAATATATTAACCAGGGTATAAATTTTAACCCCTACCTAATTTTCTTATATTCTTTTCAAGCTAAACTCACTGCAATACTGCTTGCTGCAGTTAATTTAGATATATCTTAATACTCTAGCAGCTTCTGTTGCTTCCTTTAAAAGTTATCAGGTCTCGTCTTACCTCCTTTCTCATTGCAGTTTTACAAATTTTCCTGATACTTGTTCAATAGAATGCACAAAAATAAAAACAGTGGAATAGCTATAATCATCCCAAATATGCTTGCAGTAACTCCCTATACAGGCACAATCTTAAAATTTGGAAAAGCAGAAATCCTAATCTTATTACTGAAACTTAATAGAGCCATGAACATATGCAGTGTTGTACTATATACCCCTTACGACAGAACATTCCAATACTTGAAAACATACTGTCCTGGATAGCAGATACAATCACAAATTAAATTATTCTTCTGGGTGATGTAAACATTGACTGGAAGTTTTTAACTGCAAATTCAGCAATCAACAGCATGAACCTATTTGGATTCACCCACGTTATTAATACACTGACAAGATATGGCAAAAATAACTCCCAACAATCTGTCCTTTACTGGATTCTGGTTACCCATCTAATTTTTCCTCCTCTGATACCACCTACCAGTTTATACCCACAGGAGTATTACACAATTAATAAAGGAACATAAGCTAAAAACTACCTGTAATCTCTCCATTTTCTCCAAAGAGTTTTTAGTGGAAGCTCTGAAAGCGGTTACGTGGTCCCATCCTAAAAAAGCTCCCCTCAAGTGATGCAGCTGCAGCATTTCTAAATATTCTTAACACCTTAGCCCCACAGTTTATAAAAAGAATTAAAAACTACCATACCCCACGGCTTGCAGACATTTCCCCTCTTCAAACGACTACCTGTTTCAATGTATACATCATAGAATGCATAGCGAACTTAACATCTTACTCCCCTAACACAGCCCCTTCAATGCAGCTAACTTCCCCCCACCATAGACCCTAGCACATCTTTCACAAACCTCACCTAACTGCAGCCTCTTCATTACACAGACAACTCCACCCACTTTACCTTTCAACCAGTTTCTATAATTCTTCTAAAAAGCTTTTACATAAACTAAAATCTTGTTCCTCGTCAAATGATAACTTTCCCCAGGAATACCTAAATGTAGCTGCAGATGCAATAGCATATCCAATTGTCATTATTACTAATAGAGCAGTTACAGAATCCTGTGCCCCTAGTTTATAGAAAAAGCACGTATTATCTCTTTACATAAGAGGTCATTCCAATGACGTTACAAATTTCTGTCCCATAGCTGTACTGTCTTCCCTTTCTAAAACGAAGGGCACATACATCAACAATTTCTCTTACAAAATAAATTAATCACCAATGTGGAGCATGGGTTTTGGCCAGACCACAGCATTTCCACTCATTATTATAACTTACAGACACTGTCAGTAAAGCTCACAACTCTAATAAACTTGTATCTGCAGTATTTCTAGATCTATCAAAAGCCTTTGACATGATTTCTCACAGTAAACTCCTCAATCAACTTTCCACCCTAGGTCAGTTATCTCCATCTATTTAGTGGTTCTTCGACTACCCTGCCAACAGGTAACAAGCTGTAAAATGACAAAGGTCTATCTCTACATACCTTCACACTTCCATAGGAGTCCCACAAGGGTCCATCTTTGACCCTGTACTATTCAATACTTTTCTCAGTAATTTACATTCATCTTCTTGTGAAGACAGCCTGATTCAGTATGCAGATGACTTTACCATTCTCTTCAACACCTTAACTTGCCTACAAGTAATCAATTCAACAAGCTGTTCTCTCCATTGAAACCTGGCTTACAGAAGCCCAACTGTTTCTCCACCCCCCCCCCCAAAGTGAAATTCCTCCAATTTACTCCCAAAACTCACACCCCCCACAACAAAGCATCTTTCAAAATCTTTACGGTAAATTGAATTAATTGTTGATAACAAAGTATTAATAGTCATGATAGATCATCTTAAATTTTGACCTCCACATCCAAAGCAATATCAAGAAAACCCATCAAAAACTAGACATACTATACAGAAACAAACATTTTCTGAGCACACCCACAAAGATTGCTCCAGCCAAAACCTACATTCTGCCCTCACTACTGTATGGAGCCCCAGTTTTAACCAATTTACAATTATCCATACAAAAAAAAATGTGAAAATTGCCAAGTTTGCTACTAATTTATCCTTCCTTACCCATCGCTGTGAAGCTCTTCAAACCCTTAGCTGGCTGAACCCCCCCCCCCCCATCCACCTCTGCTACATTCAACTTCTAACAGTCCATAAAGTCATACATAAACCATTAGCATAATCAACATAAATTTCCTTAAAAGAACTCTCTCAAATCAGAATAATATGATTGATTATTTTTTTACAACCAGTTAGTCCTGATACTAAACAGTGATTTACTTTTATTATGATTTATGATTGTTTAGTATCAGGACTAACTAGTTGTATAATTGATTTACTTCAGTATCGACTAAAATATTTTTTGCAATCATCATATTATTAAGAGTGGTAACTTCCAAAATGTACTTGTTTGTTTAAAGATCTAGGAAGCAAGAACAAAGCACAAGATTCCCATGATCACTCACAAGAGCCACAAAGATGCACCTTTACATCTGGATATTATGTGCTACCACCTACCAGTTTGGAGTGACATTTCCCTTTGGGGGCCAAGTCGCTAATGGAATCTGTTTTTTAAATGATGGGCAAAGTAGCAAAGAATTCTTAAGTTTTAAGGCAGATATCGAACCGTTATAAAACAACACAAAGATCTACACATATTTCATCCTGCAGTGCAGCAGTAGTGAAAACACTACCGTTTATAGTTACTTCAATGAAATGACCCTACCTTGCTCAGCGTCCATTCAGCAATGACGTATCCCTCTTCAGGCTGGGATATCAGGCAAAACTGTTAGCACTGCTCCCCAGATACTACAGGTAGACTAATGAAACCTTCACTTTAAAATAAAGTAGATGTGAGGCAGTTGTAACACACACATCTACTGTTTGTTACAGATAACAATGTAATGTGGATGACTTGTTTACTGAGCGGTAGTAAAGTCATGTAATTGAGCATGATGGCCTTCACAGTACAAATAGTACCGAAGTTTTATAAATTGAACTTTAATAATTTAAACAGCTAAATAACTAGGCTACTGAGGGCATTGAACAAGTTAGAAGTGGTCTCCTCTCTGGTGTAGAGGGATGGAGTCTTGACTATGACCTAGATGACCTGAGATTGATTAGTATGTCAGTCTCTGGAGGAGCTGTTGTGGGTGGTGTAGGAAAGAGTGGCATTTTTGTCATCTGACCCACCCTGAGAGGTAGGAGTGGGACTTTTTTAAGATTAGGTGCTCCCTCGGTGATGGGAGAGGGAAAAGGGGCATACCATGATTACAAGACAGATGATGGTGTGGAGGTGATTATAGTTTGATTAATGGCTTCGGCACATGAGTCCTGGAGGGAGAGTATGGGTGGAGACCATTTTGGGGGGGAGGGGTGAGGGACGTGGCTCTCAGTTGGCTTTGCCTACTGTTGCACTGGTACAACTCAAATTACTGGGCTACTAGAAAGCTAAGAACATGAAGTATGTTCTCACTGTTATGACAAAGTCACCATGCTTATATTAATGTGATGGTGCTAAGAATGGGCAGTTGTGTACAAGACTAATGGAAAGCTCTTAAATCGAATAAATGATGGAGAAAACTGATGAGACTTTGGTAGAAAAGATTGAAATGGTAGGCTACTGAACAATTTGATAAAGGTGTTTCTTGAAGCAAACTTTTTTTCAAAAACATTTTTATTTTGTTTTCATTGTAAACATACGCAAATGTACATATAAAAATATAATAAAACAATAACAAAACTATTTACAATATTTACATTCATCCATGATAAACCATCATTTTATCCATGAGAAGTTATCAGTATTTGTTCAAAAGGTTTTCCAATTTTTGCCATGCTGTTTTTTTATGAGTAATGTTATGAGTTCTATAACAAATGGTTAGCAGTTCCTTTTTTACAAACAACTTTTGCTAAATTAATAAAATCTTTAACCATCAAATCTGGTTTACTTTTCCAGTTCAGAGTAATAACTTTTCTGGCAGTTACAAGAACTGACCAGAGTAACTTGAAGCAAACTTCTAATGGTCTCCTCTGAAATGAGGCTGGTGGTGCTTCTACCTGATGTGGTATCACAGATCATCTACTCTCCCACCTTAGAGTGCTGTTCTAAAAATTTTAGCAAAGAATTATTTGACCTTGTGGGGCTGTGAGGAAATTTGTCAGTTTAGCAAGTGAGAAAATTACTGGCAAACATTTTGTGAAGGAGTATATGAGCAGAAAGATGTTGCTGGTATAGGTTCATAGGTTCATACTAGGCTATCTGCCCTAGGGCATTTATAAGCCTAGCCAGAGTGTGTTTGGCTTTCGCCACCCATTTTAAATTAATTTTGCTATGCCCTTTTTCGAGGTTAGTATACTGTGCCTCTGTCTAACATTGACACAGAAGTGATACCCGGGGTAAACCTACGATCTCCCATCCACTCATCAAGATTCCTCTTGAAGAAAGTCAATGAGGGGCTCTGCCTAACCCGGACTGGTATTTTATTCCAGAGTGAAGGGAGCCTCTGGGTTATTCATCTGTCCCTCCAGCGTGTCCTATTTATTTCAGTGCTGAGGTTCAAGTCTCTCAAGCGTGTAGCTCGATGGGATTTGAATTTTCTGAGATGCAGCATGTCCATTAATTCCGGATTGGACATGGCACTGAGTAGAGCTGGAGTTTCTTTAACTGGGCAGCATATGGCATCTGTTTGAGCCCTTTGATCCTCTTGGTGAGGTACTTTTGGGGTCTTTCCAGTTGCTGCAGGTGTCTAAGGTACATCCCAAAAGGGTCATTGTACTCAATTATGGGCCTGATGAGGGATGAGTAAAGAGGCACAATGACCTCCCCTGATCTAGATGTGAATCCCTTCATGATTAGGTGGGCTATATAAAATGTTTTTCTAACCACTTTGGCCACGTGGTTGTCAAATGAGAGATTGCTATCAACTTGGGTCCCCAGGTCCCTAATTACTTCTTCTGTACTTAATGGATTACCACATATGTGGTAATTTGTGGGCACTTTGTTTTTGCCAAAAGGAATGACTATACACTTTTTGGCGTTTAGCTTGAGGCCATGGCTCTGGCACCAGTTGTCTGTTTCTATGAGGCCCTTTTGGAGGATGCTTGTGTCGGCTAGAGAGTCGATTATGGCACCCAGTTTGCAGTCATCTGCGAACTTGGTCAGCCACAGTCCTTCCGTGTTGGCCTGTACCTCCGAGAAATCTATACCGAACAAGAGAGGTCCCAGGACTTAGCCTTGTGGGACGCCACTTGTAACTGGTTTGGAGTCTGACATAGCTCCAGCAATTCTAACCATGTGGGTTCTGTTCTTGAGCCAGTTTGCAACCCATCTAGTGACATAGGGTTTTATATTTAAGCTGGTGAGCTTATCTATAATGCCCAAGTGGGGTATTGTATCGAAGGCTTTTGCGAGGTCCAGGTAGGCTGTGTGGACCACCTTCCCCTCGTCAATGGCCTTGCTGACAGTTTCAAAGAAAGTGACCAGGTTTAAGAGGCAGGATCTGCCCTTAACAAAGCCGAACTGGGTAGGATCCAGTGTCTGTAGGTCCCCAATATCTTTATGAGGTTCATGATGATCCTTTCCATAGCTTTGCAGACCAAGCTGGTCAGGCTTACGGGGCGATAGTTTCCAGGATCCGTTGAGGCACCACCTTTGTGGAGAGGGACCACTGTTGTTGTACGCCACTCTTTGGGTACATATCCTGTAGTAAGGCTGAGATTGAACAGTAGTTTTATGTTTGGGTTTAACTCTTCTTGGAGTTCATGTAGGACGCAGCCTGGGACACCGTCTGGTCCCATTGATGCTGTGTTTTTTGCTTTGGAGAGGGCGGCTGTTAGCTGAGCATCTGAGATGTCAGGGGGGCAGCACTCTGCTGGGATAGATATTTGCCCTTTTGGTAAGGGGGGGGGAGAAGTTTGCGCTGAACCGGTCAGCTAGGATGTTGGCAATGTCTGTGGGTTCGATGTATTTTTTGTCATTTTGGACTAATTCTGAGCATATCTGGGAATTCCCACCCAGGTTCCTAACATAACTAAAGAAAGCCTTGTGATTATCCTTAATGTCCTGTGCAATTTTTCTCTCTAAGCTGGCCTTAGACGATTTTATGAGTGCCCATAGTTTTTTGCTAATACTGATCAGAGATGCCTTCCCTTTTTGGGATTTTGCTCTATCATGTAGTAGCTTCCTCCTTCTATTGTATAGTTTGTTTATGGCTGGGGTCCACCAGACAGGATGTCTGCCTTTGGAGGATTGGGTCTTGGTTTTATTTGGGATTGCATGATCCATGCATTCCTGAAGGTGTTCATAGAATGCGTTTATAAAGGATTCTGCGGTTTGGGCCGTATTTCCACAGGCTCGGGGGCTTTGAAGGATTCCACCTCGGTTTTGTGGAGTGTGAAATTTGCTTTAGAGAAGTTTTTCACTGTGGTTTTCTGGGCAGGGGGTGGGGTCGGGGTGTGAATATCCAGTGAAATTAGTTTATGGTCTGATCTTACCAATGAGGAATACACTTCTGGTCCGGAGCATAGAGTCCCCATTTTGGTGATGATCAGGTCCAGTATGTTTTCCCCTCTTGTGGGAGTGGTAACAAGTTGTTCCATAGCATTTGAGTTTATAAATTCTAGGAACCTTTGGGCTAGGGTAATGCTCCCAGTCTATGTTTGGGTAGTTGAAGTCGCCCAATATAATGGTGTTTGGGGAGACCTTCATATTTTCCAGTGTTCTCAGGAAGGCCGAGTGGGGTTCCTGGGTTTGGGAGGGTGGTCTGTAGCAGGCTATAAACTGGAAAGCAGTTTTACCCACTGTTAGTTGCACATGGATAGTCTCTGATGCTTCGTGCTGTGCCACCAACCTGGAGGTGTGGGTATCTTTGAAGAATATTGATACTCCCCCTCCTTTTGTGGTTCGGTCCAAGTTTTGGGGCCGAAAAGCATGGTATGAGGTATAACCTGGTAGTGCTGGGGTGCTCTCGGGAGCCTTGAACCAGGTTTCTGTTACTGCACAGATATCTATGTTCTCCATGCTAAGGAGAGTTTCGAGTGTGTGCATCTTGAGGTTTAGACTTCTGGCGTTGAGTAGCATTACTCTTAGTTTCTTATCCCTTGTGATACCTATGGAGGTGGGTTGGTCTTTTGAGCCTTACTTAAAATAAAAGGCACTATGAGGGAAGCAAGAGCCTTTGCCAATATCCGAAAGCCCAGGGGTGACAGGTGCAAGCTGTCCCTAGTGAAGCATCGTGGCTTGTCGAGCATGTCATCCCAGGCTGACAGGCATTGGATCCCCTTTGAATGACACCAATACTTAACCCAGTTGTTGAAATTGATCATCTTGTCTTCATATTGTGGCATCTTTCTTGGTGAGGGTAAGATGCTACTCAAGGTCAGGGTCATACCGGCCTGGGCTACATGCTCAGAGAGCTCCTCTATGTCTCTCTTCATGTAGTCCAGGGAAGTACGTCTCAGGTCATTCACACCAGCATGGACAATGACAGAGTCATATTTGTACTTGCCTTAGACTGACCTGAGTGCTTGTGTTATGTGGCGGATCCTAGCGCCCAACAGACAGCTCACCGTGACCTTCTCCTTGTTCAGCCTGGTGAGCGGGACATCAGTGTGCCTGACGATAGTCACCTATTACAAGAGTATCAGGTGTGTTGTTTAGCCTTAAGGGCTGTGACTGTTCGGCACACCGGCTTTGTGAGCTATGTGTTGCACGTGTTTTGTTTTGGGGTAGCGGTTGCTTGGGTGTCTGCTTTGGAGGTCTCTGCTGCTTACGCAGATTTTTATTTAGAGCCTCCGAGTATGTTTTTGTGTGTTTATGCGTTTGGTCTGCTGTCGTGGTAGGTCTGTGTGAGACTGGAATCGTAGTGAGTGTGGTTTCCTTCTCCTCCTGACTGGTTACGCCAGTACTGAGTTGAGAGAGCTTAGCCTCCAGTTTGGCTATATGGTTGCATCTCTCACATGTGTTGGAATTTGTTGGGAAGAGGAGAGGGTTGTCTGTGTACATGAGGCAGTTGTAACATTGTCTCAAGATTCCCAGATTCACCAGCTGGACCGGAGAGGAGATTGACAACTGACCTTTGGACATGCTAGAATAGTAATTGGAATTCCTTTATAATTGAAAAAAAGGGCCAATGGGGAACTAGGTACTCAAGGGGAGTTTGTGAGGGTGTAGTGCTTTTAATTTTTTAGTGCTGACTTATATAATTGCTTTAGTGAGCCGGTGCCAGGTAACTTAAATGCAATGTGTTACAGGTAACTTAAATACAAAAATGACAAACAGTAACTTTCTTTCAAGTGAAACAAGGAAATAAGTGCAGTAAGCAATGCAGATATCACTAGGGATCCACAGAAGCGCTGAAAAGCCGCATTTTAGGTGGAATTAGCGTTTCAGGGAAATAACAAGCATACAAACAAAGCTAGATTCAGCAGGCCTGGATCTAGTCTATGCTACAGCAAACAAGGTGTACCAATTTCAGTAAGAAACAGTTCAGATATGCAGGCACTATAAGCCTTTAACCAGAAATTCCCAGCTCAGAAGGGCAGAGTCCAGCCTCTCCTCCCACAAGAGTGCAGACCACAAACCTTCTTAATGTAAAATAACTGGCCTGAAGCCCAAGTGCTTAAACCAGAACTAATACACTTTTAGAATAACAGACACTGAGCCCTCAATCAGCAGTTCCCAACTTAGAAGGATGTAAGCTACCTGTCCTGCCACCACAGTGCAGGCCACAAACCTTCCTAATGTAAAACAACTGGTCTGAAGCCCAAGTGCTTAATCCAAAAGACTTAGAATTATAGCTACACTTTAATCAAGTTACTACCAAGCAGTAATAAATGCAGTGGAATACTTTAAATAATGCCTGGATTAGTGCTCAAGTTATACAAACAAAGCTAGATTCAGCAGGCTTGGATCTAGTCTATGCTACAGCAAACAAGATGTACCAATTTCAGTAAGAAGCAGTTCAAATATGCAGGCACTATAAGCCTTTAACCAGAAATTCCCAGCTCAGAAGGGCAGAGTCCAGCCTCTCCTCCCACAAGAGTGCAGACCACGAACCCTCTTAATGTAAAATAACTGGCCTGAAGCCCAAGTGCTTAAACCAGAATTAATACACTTTTAGGATAACAGACACTGAGCCCTCAATCAGCAGTTCCCAACTTAGAAGGATGTAAGCTACCTGTTCTGCCACTACAGTACATACCACAAACCTTCTTAATGTAAAACAACTGGTTTGAAGCCCAAGTGCTTAAACTAAAAGGCTTGGAATGAGTTACACCAAGCAGTAATAAATACAATTGAGTACTATTAAGATGATGCAAAAGCAAAATAAAGTAGGAATAAACACAAATACAGTAAAAGCAGATACATTTTTTTTTTGAGTGAGCAAATGAGATGGGCCCAGGAGTTACAGGACAGAAACAAGTGCAAATGCAGGCCTTCAAATCAGAAAGTTGAGAGAGATGGAAGACCGCCCAAACGGCATATAACTACAAATTCTGTGCCAGAACCACTCCTTATGTGGTAGACAGGTTACCTAATGCTTACCACTCCCACTGATAAGCTAGAAGGCGTCCCTCCAACACAGAAAGGCTTGGGGGGCTCAGAAGCTTACAAACAGTCCTGGATACAGCAAATCTGTATCTGGAACACTAATTACAGGAAAGGTAGGAAACAGGCTTACAATTTTTTTTTTCAGAAAAGTAGCAAAAACAGTAATAAAAACAATTCACATGCAGTGCAAGCTGGCACACTTGAGTATGTAGCAGTATTAGTCCACACACAGTTTGAAAAAATGTAATTAAATTAAAAAGGACTAAAAGCAGGTGCAGAAAGGGTTTATTAGGTAGAATGCGGTAAAGAGATGGGACTGGGGGAGTGTCCTAGATCAAATCTACAGTGGGGCGGGCACTGTAAAAGCCACCAAATTTAAACTACAACCAAGAACAGGGAGGGGGGTGGGGAAGACAGTTTCAACAGAGATGTGAGGAATCACAGTGCAAATTATAAAACCAAAAAAATATATACTGATCTATGTATATTTGCAGAACAGTAAGACAACAGATATCTAAGCAACCATTTAGCTCTATAATACAGAAAAATATACTCAGCTCTATATATTTGCAGATAGTCTTGTAAGGCTCTCTCTCAGTGCACAGGTTCCAATTTAAATTTAGTTACAATTTAATCAGGCTACTAACAAGCAGTAATAAAGGCAGCAGAATAAATTTAATTGAGTACTTTTAAAAGAGGCAAAAGCAAAATAAGGTAATAAAGGAGGAAGGAAACACAAATACAGTAAGGCAGATAAAGTGCAAAAAAAAATTTTTTTTTTCTTTCTTTTTTTTTTTTTTTTTTTTTTTGAGATTGAGGAAACAGAGCAGATTAAGATACTATAGGGGGATGCCCTTCCCAAGTGCTCTCTCTGTACACTGCAGAGGAGATGGGACAGGTAAGAGTATCCAAAATCAAAATATGATCTCACTGTACTCCAGTTGAGTGACCGAATGAGATGGGTCCAGGAGGAGTGTGCAAAAAGAGATTTACAGCAGGGGTGGGCTCCAGGAGGAGTGTGCAAAAAGAGATTTACAGCAGGGGTGGGCAATTCCAAAGCCACCAAGATTAACACCACAACAAGAAACAAGGAGGGTGGATGGGGAACTACTGCAGAGATTCACACAATATTTACTGAATCCAAGACGCACAATATTTACTCACTCAAATCTTAAATAAGTGCAGAAAATATACTTAAATCAGCTCATGTCCAGTTGATATATGCAGACAAGTATCAGTAGCCAGCAACTCGATGTAAAATGATTACTAGAAATGTAACCAACACAGATTTTAATGTTAGCAGAAACCCCCAAGCTAATTAACACTAACAAAGGAATTTCTAAGCAGTCTAACAACTTTCAGTGAGCTCAGATGGCTAACTGCAGAGATTCAGAGAGAGACACGATATTTACTGAATCCAAGACGCACAATATTTACTCACTCAAATCTTAAAATAAGTGCAGAAAATCTACTTAAATCAGCTAGAATAGAATAATATTTCTTGTATTCTTCTATCATTTTTACTACCGTGCAGTGATGCATACTAGATAGTAGGTTGGCAGCAAAGAGGAGTATTTGGTGTAAAGTTGTTTCAGGTTCTAGTTCACCTTATTGCTTAGTTCTTCATATACTATTAGAAACCTACAGGACCTTAGTCTAATAAAACATGCCTGAGTACAGTATGCTCTGATAAGGAGGTTAATTCCATTCTCAGCAACTCATATGATTAATGCCATAAGTATTAGGATTAATTGGTAAACCAAATTTCCCAGGCTCCGTAAGTACCTTCCCTTCTCTCATGATGCTATGCTTGGCTCTCCCTCTCTAGACCTTTATTGCTACACACAGTTTGGACAAAATTCTAAAAATGGCACCAGGTGTTTTTTTCTATTTATCTTGTGTTTTGGAGGGTTTATCGGTGATTTAACTCATTTTTCAGTATGTAAGCTGTTGATAGCCATTTTGTTTGCTGCTTTCTTCTTCTTCTTTCGGCTTTTCCTGGTTAGGGGTCGCCACAGCAGATCATTGTCCGCTCTTGATTGGCAGTGGAGTTTTATGGTGTTGAGTTGCCAGCCTGGCACCCAACCTTCCACAGAAGACAGACACACACACACACACACACACACACACACACACACACACACACACACACACACACACACACACACACACAATTTAGTGTGTTCTTTTTTTCTCTCTACATGCTTCTTTGAGAAATTTTTGTGCTTTTTTTTGGTTAGGGACTGTTTCAAACAGTTGCCACATTTTCCTTATTTCATTTTATTTATCTTCAGGGCTGTGATCCTTCAAGTCTGTATGCGTTTTCTTTATCTTGTTAAATTTGTTAACGTTTTGTTGCATGCTTCTTAAATTGACGAAGAAAGAAACAGGCGTGCTCTGGTCCCTTATTTTATGTATTGGAATTTGTTGTGCTTTACCATGCTGGCTTTGGGCAGTTATCTGCAGTTCAGGTTGGACAGAAAATGTCATAACTGCAGCTGTGTGGACCCCCCCCCCCCAGGGCAGACAAATCCAGCATGTGTTTTGTATGAGTTTACATCCCTTAGTAAGTGCTGTCTCTAGAGTTTTCTTCCTCCACTGTCATGGTACAGAAAAGACCAGTAGCCATTATGTTGAAAGTCTTTCTTCAGGAGCCTTGTGGTCCTAAAGATGTTATTAAGTCAAACATTTCCTGTCAGTGGATCCTGCCTGTTGAAGTAGTTAAAAGGAAGTGCAAGCTTCAAAAATGTCCAAGAATCTCTTCTCCAGAATCTGAGGTAGCTTTTGAGGTTGTGAAGCTTGTGGTTAAGGCAGTTCTAGTAACTGGGTGGGAGTTGTTTTTCTTTCACAAAGAAGTAATTACGAAGTCTGAAGACTCCATGCTGAAACTTGCTGTGCAAAGGCAAGGTCCCCTCCCACTTGTCTTTGATCTTGACTGTGACAAGTTTGTGGTGGCATTCTTCAAAGCTCAGAAATGTTTTCTGACATTCCTCCACTTTTATGATATTTGTAGAGGATAGGGAGCCAGTTAGACCAATACTTAAAGCTTTTCTCACTGGTTCCCATTTTTGTTGAACTAGTCCGAGATTGCCAGTACAGCATTTGGTTTGATGCTGTAACCTTGATCGGTCACTGAGAATTTGCTAGCATCAGCCCTAGCACTGTTTACCTCAATCCTGTAGTCAATATCTGCAATAATTATTTAAAATCTTGATCTAGATAGCAACCTTAGGACTGAAACTCATTTGGACTAAAGCTATTGATGCTGATGTCTGCTGTTTATATTTTTTGTACTGATGTGTGTGGCACTGATCTCATTTCTGGAGTATTCAACATAGCTTATCCCACAAGATAGGGCATAAAGGTGACATATGGACATAAATGCCCCAGAACAACTTTTCCGCAGTCCAAATGCCATCTTCTATTGTCTGTCTGAATGCTCCTTCATTTGTACTGGTTATCAAGCCGTTTTCATGTAAGTGTCCCATTGAGGTTTTCTTCTTGTCGCATCTCATTTGCATTTGGTTTGCAAGTTTACATTATCATCCAGAAAGGGAAAATGTCAGTGTGGGAGACTTGATTCCCCATAAGGACCATCATGAGCGGTGTCTTTTTTTTTTTTTTTTGCTTGGGTTCTTCTCACAACCATACTAAGAGCTCGATTTTTGTCAAGTGTTTGTCCCTAAGACCCTTTGTAGTTGTTTCTCCTTCTTCCCTATGTACCTGGAGAACCAACATCTAAGTTGTTGATGTGGGATGCTATGGCATAATTGTCCCATCTCGAGGGTCAGCAATCTGCCCAGAAGACCAAAAAAAGTTGAGTTTGATTTGGCTGCTGTACCACCTCCCCTGGACATCTCTCTGAGGCTGGTGAAAGCCTGGAGTATCATTCGGCTGTTCTGTTGGATTCCTCTGCCATGACTGCATAGGAGGCTGGTATGAATCCAGCTTCTCGTAGATCCTTGGAGGCTCTGCAGATGTCTGTTGTGGATGTTGAGGCAACTCCCTTTTGGGAATACTGTCTCTTGTATGATGGAATTCTTTAACTGGGACTGGTCTCAGGTTTTTGATATCCAGAAGAGGTATTATGAACTTCTCCAGATGGAGTCCCCTAAGCCCTCTCCTGTGGTCCTTGCTGACGTGTTGGGACACTTTTTTTTTTTTTTTTCCAGCAGCTTCTCAGGCTCCTGATATCTAGCATTCAACCCCCATAAAGCCTGAAAGCTTTTATAAGGTGCCTGATAAATGTAAGTTTCTGTACAAATGTCCCTCTGTTGTGTGTGTGTCTCTCTCTCTCTCTCTCTCTCTCTTTTCACAAACCTTACAGGCACTAGCCTTCTACTAATTTGCTTCCTTCTGACAAGGACAGTAGGGCCATGGAATGGCTGGGCAAAAAGGTGTATACTGCTGCTACTTGAAGGCTTGTTGGTCGAGGTTCTAGAGTGTAATAAATTCTGCTTTTTTCCTGTGGCTGTTTCTTTTTATTATTTTTTCATAGTTGGTGGTTTTGTATATTGCTGTTAAGTAATGGCCCGAAATGCCAGGTTATCAGACCCATAAGATCAGATATGTCTTGGCTCTTCTTTCTTAGGCCTCTCAGGTTGTCTCTGGCCTACCTGATTCTGAGGGGAAGGTTTCTGCCCTCTCTTTATTGGACTCCTCTTCCCAAGTGGCTTGTCATTCTATTAAATATAGTTGTGATGCAGCTGATACTTTGCTGCTTTTGGTTTTGTGTTGAGGTGTTACTCTTGGCTTTGTCCTCAGCCTTTGCTCTTGGTTTCATCTTCAACTTTTGCCTGATGATAGTATTAAGGCTAAATTGAGGGATGCTCCCCTTGATAATGAAAATCTCTTTGTTACTGCGGCTGTTGAGCTTTTAAGTCCTTGCAAGAATTGAAACATATTTTTGTTTCCCCTATTCCTAAACTTCATAGGAATTATCTTTCTAAGCTTGCCTTTGTGTATTAGATGGTCTTGCCCTCCTCCCAAAGATAAGCAGAGTTCTAGATGGGCTTCTCCTGTTAAGTCTTCTCAGAAGCCTCCTTTTCAAGACAAACCAGGTTCTGTCTTGACCGTCTGCTTCCATCCATCCTAAGACAGGTCCCATTATCTCTTTGTCTTTCCATGTCTCTTCCCAGTTGGTTAAGGATCACTCGGGATTCTTGGGTTCTGTTCGTCATCCATCAGGGTTACCTCATGGTGTGGAAATCCCTTCCTCCTTTTACGGGCATTCACCAACCTCCTCAGGAGCAGCTACCTTTCTTTTTGGATGTATTTAAGGGCCTTTTGTCTCAAGACACTATCTAAGCAGTTTCTTCTCATCAGGAGGGAAGGGGGTTTATTCCCAAATTTTTTGGTTCCCAGGAAAGAAGGCACCCAGAGGCCCATTCTAGACCTTTCTCAGCTCAACGCCTTGCTGAAAATCCCTTCTTTTTGGATGCTGTCCCTTCAGACTCTGTTTCCTCTTCTTCCTCAGGCTTTCCTGGTCCATCTGGATCTCAGGGATGCTTATCTTCACATCCCTATTCGTCCCTGTTTCAGGAAATATTTGTGTTTCTCTGTTTGTTCCCTGCATTTTCAGTTCTCTGCTTTGCCCTTTGGCCTCTGTTACCCCAAGGATTTTCACTAAATGCCTTATTGCTGTGATTGCCTTTTGCAGGATGAGGGGGATGCAAATATTTTCTTACCTTGATAACCTGCTCATTCAGGCTTCCTCCCCAGAGATCATGCTTCAGCACCTTCACTATACTGCTAACCTCTTGGAAAGCCTGACATTATGATACATTTCCAGAAATCCATCCTGACTCCTTCTCAGGATCATGGTTTATCAGTTGCAGGCTCCAGACCTTCACTAATTGCCTTTTTTCATTCTTTCTTCCTTGAGTCTGTTACAGCCAGTGGGTTTCTAAGGACTCTAACCAGACTCCATATGAGGAAGCTATAGTGGTTCCTAAAGTCAGTATAGCTCCAACACTGTCATCCTGTAGACTTTCTTGTCCCTCTTCTTCCATGCCTCAAACTAGAGCTTCAGTGGTGGACTCCTCAGTTGTCTCTCAACCCAGGGATTCCTTTTCATCCCCCAGTCCCCTCTCGGAAACCTTTTTTTTTTTTCCTGATGCCGGGTGGGGTATTTCTTTTGGCCCTCTCATTTCAGGGCCTTTGACCCAATCATCAGAGGTCAGACAACATCAACATCATGGAGATAAACGCGCTCCTCCTTGGTCTTCAGAGCTTTCATACACTTTTTTTTTTCTTCCAACACCTCTCAAATTCTTTACAGACAATACCATAATGATGTGGTACATCACAAAGCAAGTGATCCCTTTTGTGCGGACTAATTCATGTTTGGGATCTAGCTGTCCAATATCAAATGACCTTTCAGAGCAAAATGTTGTGGCAGACTCTCTGAACAGGTCCGTAACACAGTTTCACAAGTGGATGCTTCACCGAGATATGTTTTTGGAGATTGTCCACCAGTAGGGTAATCCTGAGGTAGAACTTTATTGCCTCCCATCTGAATAGATGGTCCTTCTTTGCACGAGAGGCCCAAGTCCTCTGGCTTGGAAGGTGGATGTGGATGCCCACTCTTTTTCTTGGAAGGGGATGTTTCTGTATGCCTTTCCTCCCCTTCCTCTCATAGTGAGTGTTTTGCTGAAGATAGAGCAAGACTTCCCCCCAAGATCTTCCTAGTTACTCCCTTTGGGCTCAGACAGCATTGGTTCCCTCTTCCTTCTACACCTAGCCAAGGGCAATCACCACAAGTTACCTGACCAGAGTGAACCTACTTACACAAGACCAAGGGGTCTCTTATCGCTCCACACTTGTCCACTCTTCAACTGACACTGTGGGTGATAGGTTTTGATCCCTTTTAGGCACCTTTTTTTCTGAAGATGTGCTTTGGGTTCTGCAGGAAGCCAGAAAACCCTCTACCAGGAAACCCCACATGTCCAAATGGAATATGTTTTGTGTCTGTTGCCTTGCTTGTAACCAGGATCCCCTTTCTCTGGAGATTCCACTGGTTCTCTTATTTGCATGAATTTCTCCATGCTGGGTTGGTGTATTCTTCAGTTAAAGCTCACATTAACCTGTTTTGCTTGTCTGCCTTTGATTCCTTCTCTGACCTCTAAATTTGAGGTCAAACAATTTCTTAAAGGCATCCTTCATATTAAGCCTGCCAGGCAAGCTATTCCTCCTTCGTGGGACCTTAATTTTGTTCTTGAAAAATTGACTGTTGCTCCTTTTGAGTCTGCACCTTTAGCTACCTTGTAGCATTGCACATGGAAGACTGTGTTCTTGTTTTGGACCTTACTTCAGCTAAGAGAGTGTCTGAGCTTCAGGCCCTTATGGGTGTTCCTCCTTTTTTTGTTTTTTTTTTTCATAGGGACAGGGTGTCTCTTCATACTAATCCTCCTTTTATGCCAAAGATGGTTAATGAATTGTCTCTTAATCAGTCTATTAATCTGTCCACCTTTTTTTATTCTTTACAGTCTGCTAGTGAGAAAGTTCTTCATACCTTTGATTTGCATATACACATCTGGTATTATTTAGGTAAGACTAAGGCCATTTACAGGTCTGTGCAACTTTTTATTTCTTTCCATCCCAGATATCTAGGTTTGGCTGTTTTTCAAGCAAACAATTTCTTCATGGAACTCTTAAGGCAATTTCTTTGTTACTCTTTTCTTTGGAAAAGCCTTCCTGCTTCAGTTAAGGTTCATTCTACCAGGGCTGTGGCTTCTTTTTGGTGCTTTTTTCAAAGGTTTAGATACCAGTTACATCCTTGATGTTGCTACTTGGACATTTGTCCATACCTTTACTAATCATTGCAAATTAGTTGGTGTTTCCAGGGCTACAGCTGACTTTGACAGAGCTATCCTGCATGGGTTTCTTATGGTCTCTACTAGGCCTTCCTTCTTCCCGAATATCTTCTTCAGCTTGTATACTCTCCTTTTACTGAAGAATACTGCAACAGTGATACGGAAGGACATAGTCCAGTTGTGTAGAATCTTATCATAACAGTAGATGTCCTTCTCTTCACTGTTGCAGTATTTGCTCCATGCGTACTCCTCCTTTTTCCTTCTGGATGCACACGTTCCTCCTTTTTCTCTTTGAACTGTTGTTCCTCCTGGAGCTATTCATTTTTGAGGTATGTATGTCTGCATATCACCTTTATGCCCTACACCTTAAGCGGGGAGCATACGCGTGACATACGATGTCCTTGAAAACCTAAGGCTTCAGTATACTGGCTGGATGTTGGACTAACCTTGACAGGTGTTAAAGTCCTAAATAAATAACATTAAGAATTTACCTTGTATGCCTTTAGTCAGGAACAACACTTCAGGATGCGCAAACAGAAATTTTATTCTTACAGCGCTGGGAGTTATTCTTCATTATTCTTGATGAAGCATTCTCACTTTACATACAAAAACTGTAATTTTATACATTTTCTTATCAAACTGCTCATGCAGTTTCATGATGTTATAATGACTTTGTCCTATAGAAAACTTTGCAAATGTTCTCATCCCTCATGATTTTCACTTTAGACTTCACGTGAACACCTTCCTGTACATGATTCACCTGCTTCCAAAGGGTCTTATTTCTGACCTTGGATGTTTCAAACCTGCCCTAGCAACAACACACTCTTAGCCTGGAGGACTCAGGCTTAACAAATTCCTTTTTGTATAGCTACATGCCTCACTTCATGCTACACGTACTATTCTGTCTTATTAGATACTAAAAGAATGCAGTTTAAAATGAACAGTAATACTGTGGCTTATGAAGCTGTATTTTTCCCAGCCCTGCATACAAATTATATTTGCTTTTTAACAATCATATTATAGCATCATTAATAAGCTGGTCTTGTCCCATAACACAGGGGATCCCTTTAGTGAAGAATACTGCAACAGTGAAGAGAAGAAAATCTACTGTTATGGTAAGATTTTACACAACTGTACTTTCTTCACCTATGGGAAATTGGCTAAACTTAATATGACCCGCAAGGGCCATTAGCCTATTAATTACCTGTGAAGACTCAGATTCTCTGGGTCTGCTGAAAGCATGCAAGTCTTTCTTCACAGGCACATTTTTTTGTTGAGCCCTCTGCTGATTGATCCATTACTTGCATGATATTTTTGAAAGGATCCACACTTTTTGCAAAAGTAAATCTGTGGATTCAGTTACTTAGAAGACATTTTTCCTATAGCTATTGCATTAACCTGACGAATTTCAGAACATGCTGTTGGGATTAACCCAGTGAAGTTTGCCATTAATGTGGTAACGTTTTTGCAATGTTGAGAACCTTTATTTTGCTTAGTTGAGCATTTCTTGCTGTTAAGACATTGGTTGACTTAAGAATGACTAAGGCTGCTGCTGCTACTACTGCTTGGTTTGTCTTGGGGCTTTACTGCAGTAAGCAAATCACTCATGCTGAGAGTAATATCAAATGTGTTTTTCATTTAGGCCATCCGCACTTGTCCAAGTTCTATAATTGTGCTATAGTAGTGTCCTAATTTTGCTAGAGTGCCAGGTTCAGCTCCTGTCATTTGTATGGTGTCTGTGAACAGGTAGACGGCCTCTTCATCTGGTCTCCCCTCTTAGGTTTTTCAGTATTCTGATTACACATTCAAGAAGTCATTCTTTGCCAAGTTTGCAAAGTCTGTCAAATAGTTGCCCATTATTATAAATGCATGCATCAAATTTATGCTTTCTTCTAAGGTACAGTTGTTCAAGCCTTTGTGAGGAAGAGTCCCTCACCCTCTCTGTTTCATACCCTTTTATTAAATACCTTTATTGTGATATAAGCAAACTTACGTTTATATAAAAGCAACAAAGCTATATTAAGTTCACTTTTACAAAAATATATTACATATTGTTAAATATCATGTAATCTAAGCAACATTACATAAATTATTCAATTTGTCCCTTCTTTTAAGTCTCATTTTTTATCCAAAACATTTTTCTGCATGTATTGTTCCCACAATGTCTATGTTGTCTATATAATTTACTCCTACACTTTTCTAAAGACCTCCCTTTCTGTTCTTTTAGCTATTACAATGTTCACTCCTTCAAGTGTTGTTGGTTTAGATTTTGATTTCCATTTTCTAGCAGTTGCTTTTGGCAGCCACCAGAATTAAATTTAACAAGGCATTACTGTGTCTGGCAATTCGTGTCTACATTATATTCTCGAAAGCCGACAATGTCGAATCTGACATTGTCGACACGAGAATATCGAACGTTCAGAATCTCGAGCGTGTAAACGGAAATCTCAGTAAGGGGAGATTTCCATTTACTGCAATGTAGTGCGGTCTCGGAGTTGGTATATTTAAGTAGAGGGGAGTGTGGGGGGTGCAGGGGGGCTTGCCCCCTGCCTAAAACCGTTGGGGTACTTTTTTCTTTTTTGTTTTTTTATAAGGTCGATGTTTGAAGACGTCAACCATATGTTATTCAATGTTTTCAAACGTTGATCTTATAATATAGACCCGGCAATTCGTATCCTGTACCGCAGCTCATTTCCTTAGTTACAGTCATTTGCTCACCCAGTATTCTTGATGGAGTACTCTCTAGGGAATTGCTCATTACACTAAGATATGTTCCCAGTTTACTTTCTTCCCCATAACTCCTCCAACATTTGTCATCAACGTGGGAAAAATTCTTTAGAGTTTGCTTGCTTGGGGTGTAGAAGTATCTCTGCAAACACTTTCAGGCAAAAATCCTAAATCTTCTAGACTTTGGCAGATGTACACATCCTCCCATTGCTGCTTATGAACTGCATATTCACCCTCCCTTCTCAATCTTTTCTGACCTATTCTGATAGATTCCTATAGTTTATTGTGCAATGTTTTATATGCCCTATGAATTAACCCTTTTTAACAGCAGCTTCTTTTCTAGATTTAATTAAAACTCAACCAGTGCAGGTATTTCATTTAGGATTTCCTTATCCCTTTCTCTTTGTTTTATACTCTATCAATCCCTGATAGGGAAGTCACTAGCCTGCAATCCAAGTTTCATTTTGGTATATTCTCATTCTGTTATCTTTGCTTCTCTGATTATTTTTTTCCCAACACGTTGGTTCCTTTGCCTTTCATTACCCTGCATTTCCCTGCATTTTTATCTCGACACTTGTTAACAGAGGGGGTGGAGCTAGGAACTAAAATTTCTATTTAAGGAGTAAACTAAAACATTTCAGAGCTTTACAAGAAAGGCTCATCCAGACTCTGCTACACTTTGCTGTGAAGGAAAGGTTAGTTTGCTTTTATTTTTTGTATTACTGTATTGCCTTTCTATATTTTGAATACTGTAGTTTGTTTTCTTTACCTTGTGTTTTGCTTGCATTCTGTTTTAACACAAAAGAGACCACAGCTCTTCCCGCCCTCCCACCCATTTAAGTTGTCTTGTTAAATACCACTGTCTTTCTAGTTGCCCACCTCTTATGTTAATCTGACCATATATCTCATTTCTCTCTACTTTCACTGGCTTATGTGAGTAATCACAAAATCATCATTTTTGAAATCCCACCCCTTCAATTATTTAAATTTATTGGCCATCCTACAGTATTTCATAGTACCAAAATACAAAAGTGACCACCCCTTTCAATCCATCTTGCTGTTTTAAAAATAGTAACTCTCCACTAAACCTTAACTTTTTAAACGGGTAAAACTCAAGTTACCTACTTTCACATCTAACTTCTCTAGTGCACACTGCAGAGTGCATTCTTTTCAATCTTACCTTTAAGCATCCCTGTGACTAGCACTTTCTCTAATACCTGCTGGAAAGCACTAGGAAGCCTTAAACTCATACAAACACTGAACTCTCCTTGTTAACAAGGAGAAATTAATAGTAGGCACTAAACAGCCTATAATTGCAAAGTACCTTGCTAAGGAAACAGCTCCTATACTTTACAAAAAAAAAAAAGCCCCAAACCAGGCATGTCCAAGGGTCAGCTTCCAGTGATTTCTCCTGTCCACCTGGTGAATCTTGGCATACTGGGGCAATGCAGCAATTGCCTCATGTACACAGACAATCCTCTCCTCCTACCACCCAACACTACAACCTGTGAGAGATGCACTTAAATAGCCAAAATGGAAGCAAAGCTGTCTCCACCCAAGATTTTGCTAAACAGTCAAGAGGAGAAGGTTAACACCCACACTACACCTCAAGCAACACATAGCCCTTCTAAACCCGCACCACCAACACCCACATATAGCAACACTAAATCCACATATGCAGAGGCCCTTAACTGTAACCTGCCCAAGCAACAAAGACCTCTGAAGCTGAAACGCAAACAAACACCAATCACAACCAATGTGTCACAACACCAGTGTGCCACCCAGCAACAGCCCCTAAGGCAAGACAATGTACCTAACACTTTAGTCATAGGTGACTCTATAGTCCGGCACACTGATGTCCCTCTCACCAGGTTGAATAAGGAGAAAATTACGGTCAGCTGCCTGTCGGGTGCCAGGATCTGCCACATAACGCATGCACTCAAGTCACTCCACAACAAGTACAAATATGATGTCATTGTCCATGTTGGAGTGAATGACTTGAGACGTACCTCCCTGGACTACATGAAAAGAGACATGGAAGAGCTCTCGGATCATGTGGCCCAGGCAGGTATAACCCTAGCCCTGAGTAGCATCCTGCCTTCGCCCAGAATGATACCACAATGTAAGGATAAAATGATTGACTTCAACAATTGGCTAAGCTTATGGTGTCATTCAAAGGGGATCCAGTATCTGTCTTCCTGGGATGACATGATTGACAGACCACGATGCTTTGCTAGAGATGGTCTGCACCTGTCGCCCCTGGGATTCAGGTTACTGGCTAAGGCTCTTGCCACCCCTATAGTGCCTTTTGTAGGCAAACTTCAAAGGACAAAACCACCACCGTAACAAGTACAAGCATGCAAAATCTGAAGGTAATGCTACTCAATGCTAGAAGTCTAAACCTCAAAATGCACTCTCTCGAGGCACTCCTAAAATGGAGAACATCGATATCTGTGCAGTAACTGAGACCTGGTTCAAGGCTCCAGAGAGCACCCCTGCAATACCAGCCTACAACTCTTACCACACTTTTCGGCCACCAAACCAGGACCGAAACACTAAAGGTGGAGGAGTGTCAATATTCACCAAGGATATTCACACCACCAGGCTATTTGGCCAACACAATGTGTCTGAAATTCTCCAAGTGCAACTAACACTAGGTAAGACTGCAATCCAAATTGTAGCTTGCTACAGATCCCCCACCATACCCCAAGATTCTCACTACACCTTTCTAAACATACTGGAAAATATTAAGATAGAACCAAACACCCTAATACTGGGTGATTTTAACTACCCTGCCATTAACTGGGAAAACTACTCATGTCCCAACACCTTTGCGTAACGGTTCTTGGAATTCATAAATTCCAACGCCCTGGATCAACTAATCCATAGTCCCACCAGGGGCTCCAATATCCTAAACCTGGTCATTACCAACATGGAAAATCAATGCTCCATACCTATGGTCACCACCTCGTTAGTCAGGTCTGACCATAAGCTAATCACCCTTAACATCCACATCCCACCCCCCAGTAAAGAAACCACCATTAAAAAACTTCTCCAAAGCCAACTTCATGCTACTCAAGTCAGAAGTGACAAACTTCATGACACCCATGCAGACGGGAACTGAAAGTTCAACTGCTGAATCCTACACTTAAGACACTGTACGAGCACATCCACTCATGCATGAATCGTGCCATCCCAAATAGAACCAAAATGCTCTCATCCAAAAAAGGAAGCCAATCTGGTGGTCTCCTGCCATAAACAAACTTTACAACAAAAGGAAGAAACTTTTGCAGAAAAGAGGAAAATCCCAGGATGCAAAAAACTCCCTTACTAGCCTCGGTAAGAAACTGAGATGCCTCATAAAATCATCCAAAGCTAGTTACGAAAATAAAATTGCCAAAGATTCCAAAAACAACCGCAAAGCATTCTATAACTATGTCAAGAATCTAAATGGCAATGCTCAGATCTGCTCTGAGCTAAAACAGAATGGCATTAAATATACTGATCCGAAGGATATTGCCAGTATCCTGGCAGATCGATTCAGTGCCAACTTCACCCCCCTCTCACCCCCTAAATGGCCCATCTCAATACTGGAAGATTGCCAAATTCCAGTAATAACTGCCACACAGGTACAAAACACACTCTCTAAAGCCAAGAATACAGCATCCATGGGACCAGATGACATCCCGGGCTGTGTACTACATGAACTACAATATGATCTGGCACCTCACCTAAGTGTCATGTTTAATCATAGCCTCACCTCAGGTTTCGTGCCCACTGAGTGGCGCAGAGCTACAGTTATCCCAATCCACAAGGGGGGATCCACCTTAGATCCCGGAAACTACCGTCCCATCAGTCTGACAAGCCTTATCTGCAAGGCCATGGAGCGTATTATCATGGAACTTATAAACAAAAACATTGGCAACCTTCAAACACTGGACCCCACCCAGTTTGGGTTTGTGAAGGGCCGATCTTGTCTCCTGAACCTGATTGACTTCTTTGAATCAGTCTCCAGAGCCATGGACAAGGGTAAGGTGGTCCACACAGCCTATCTAGACCTTGCCAAGGCCTTTGACACCATCCCCCACTCTGGAATCCTAGATAAACTTACTAAGTTGGGCATTAATCCCTAGGTCACCCAATGGGTTGAGAAATGGCTTACTGATAGAACCCACACTGTAAAAGTAGCAGACTCCAAATCCAGCTCCAGACAAGTGACAAGTGGAGTACCTTGGGGTTCAGTCCTGGGACCGCTCTTGTTTGGCATCTACTTCTCTGAAGTACAGGTCAACACTAAGGGACTCTGGCTAACAAAGTTTGCAGATGACTGCAAACTGGGAGCAATTATTGAATCCCCAAATGATGTGGATACTCTACAAAAGGGCCTTACAGAAACAGATGCTTGGTGCCAGAGCCATGGGCTCAAGCTCAATGCCAAGAAATGTATTGTTATCCCCTTTGGCAAAAAACATGTATCCTTCAATTACCATATAGGTGGCAGTACACTAAACACAGAAAGTGTGATAAGAGACTTAGGGACACAGGTGGACAGTGGTCTCACCGTCGATAACCACATCGCCACAACAGTCAGGAAATCCTTCTATGTGGCACACCTCATCACGAAGGGCTTTTCATCCAGAAAAAAGGAGGTCATTGTCCCACTGTACTCGTCCCTCATTAGACCCATTATAGAATACAACGCCCCATTTGGTATGTACCTCTCAAGGCATCTGCAACAACTGGAAAGGCCTCAGAAATACCTCACTAAAAGAATCACAGGCCTAAAGCAGATGCCCTACGCTGACCGCCTTAAAAAACTCCAGCTATACTCTGTCGCATATCGTCTACTCGGAGGCGATCTCTGCTTAACATACAAGGCCATGTCAAACCCAGAGCTGTTGGACATGCTACACTTAAAGAAATCCCAATCCCTCAGAGCTACATGCTCCAGGGATCTAAATCTTGTCATCACAATAAACAAAACATGCTGGAGGGATAGGTTCCTGACCCAGAGACTCCCCAGACTTTGGAATAGATTGCCCATACATGTCAAGCAGAGTGCCTCGTTGGACCTCTTCAAGAGGAACCTTGACGATTGGATGGGAGAAAGGAAATTCACCCCAGGGATCACGTCATTCGCCCTGCTAGACAGGGGTCCATGAAAGTAAATAATGTGGGAAGAAATAGCCAGGGAACTGTTATGGCTAGGCTTGTGTAGGCCCTAGGGCTGATAGCCTAGTACCAACCTATGAACCAGTTATTGGCGCATGATCTGAAAGAGTTATTGAATATGTATCCGTGTTCTCAATTAGTTGGACATATTCCTATGAAGTATAATTTTTGTCAAGTCTAGCCAGTTATTGTATCTTGGGGAATAAGTGGAATATAAATACATGCCAGTGTAATCCTCATCCTTTCCCAGTAGCCCCTTACAACTACAAATCTGCCATAGTTATATATTTTCCCCCTCTTCTATCACTACTGGAGCTCCTCTAGCAATTGATATGCATGCTCTTGTTTTCCTTTGTCCCTGATATTCTTCTGCAGAATATCCATTCTGAAATCCTTTCTTCATCAAATTCACATTCTTGGTTCCTTTCCAAATACATCTCCTGCAGCATTGCAGTTTTCACTATGCATTTCTTAATATAATTATTCTTTCCTTTTTGTCTATACCTGTGAGACCATTCACATTCCAAGATAATAGGGAAAGTATCGCCATAATAAAATAAGTCATTGTTCCCACTATTTCTAGCTTTTTCTGATACATGCACCCACTAATGTTTGGCAGGTTAATCCTTTATACATTTTTTTATCAACACTGGAACCCATATCACATTTTACAAGAGTTTTTATTAACTTAATACAAGCAGACATACCTATGTTTAATTTTTCTAATAGGAGCATTTGTGCCAAGTAGACAGTTGCTAACACAGGCTGTAATTAACCTGAAGTTAAGGTTATCTATGCTAAGACTCATTATCGCCTGTACTTCTACTTACACTAATTGGTGTCTGTTCATTTTAGAGTTATCTTTTATTCCCCCTCCTCTGATATGAAAATGAATTCTGAAAGTATGCAAATATTTAACTTTTAGCCTTGAAGAAACCAGCTTTTTGTCTTTTGTCATCCTATTATCAGTTTTCTTCCATGGAAAAGTAAACGAAAAAAGAAAAATGTAGTCATCTGTTTCTGCTTGAAAGACGAGCTGAAACATTTGAGGAGGAGCAGGATTATAAAAAACGCAATTGATATTGTGAAGAATTGAATAGAAAAACTGTTAGGAAAATTGTTTTACTTAGTTACCTTTTTCCTTCTTTCACCCTCCCCTCAGTGTCCTTCCAAACATAAATGACATGAAGAGAGGCAAGTGCGTGTAAGTTCCTCACAAGTTTAACAAAGTCAACAAAAGTCCACTCTTTCCAGTTATTCTTAAACAGCCATATTTCGCAAATATGACTGATCCTTTCTAGTCTCATGTTTATTCACTAATTTTCATGTTGCTCTTCTTCTTCCTACTCATCTCCAGATTTTGATTCAATTCTGTGGTCTTCCTGATTCTTCTGATCAATTTCTGTGTTTTTCTCTGTCTGTCCTTTGGGACAATGGAAAAGGATTCCTTAGCAAATTCTCTGTGTGGTTCATTATCAGAAGAATGAGAAACATAGTCCTCTTCAGCTTGCTGGCTCACTTTTTGTTGGGCAGGGTTTTATATTTCCTCCGTGGCTTGTTTTGCATCGAAAAATGACTTGCATCTTCCAGGAAAAAAAAATTCTGAAGATGACTGGTACAGCAGCTTAAAACCTCACACCATTACTTTATTACTGGAATAAATGTGTTTTCTTCAGCCTGGAATAAATGTGTTTTCTTCAGCCTGGTCGACAGTGAATACTCATTTTCCACAAACACACTGCTGTCTCCATCTTTTCATACTTTGCCCTTTTGTCACAGTTTTGTTAGGTTCAACTCTTTCTGCTGGTAGGTTTACATCATTAGTAATAAAGGTCTTGACTGCTTTCTCATGGCCAGATTTGGAGCATACACACAGTATGCTGTTTCAATTAACAACTCCTGCAGTGGAATACCAGTCTGGTTTTGTATTTGTGCCTTCATAAAATTAATACAGTCTGTTCCTTCTATTTTCTCTGTCACAGCAGAAAATCTCAGATTTTCCCAATGCTCTGTCATATAATTCTACCATTTTTTAAACATTTCTTCTTGAGCAGTCTCGTACTCAGTCAGCCTTTTCTTCATTTCAGACTCTGATTTTTTTCAGTTTTATCAGCTCATATGAATGTCTTTTTATAAGCTTTTTATTTGAGTTGATCTACTCCTTCACTGTTTTGTTTATTTTTAATTGGCTCTGAGCACATTTGAATTAGTTTTTCTTCTAGATTACTGGAAGTCGCGTCTTGCACCAAAGATGAGCTTGATCTGCTTTTGCTGAACAGCTGCAGATTTCTTTCCATTCACTGTTTTCTTTTCTAGTTGATTTTTTTTCAGGTTCCCTTAGTTTCTTCTTTGCATGCATCTAGGCAGTGTACTTACTAGCAAGTAACTGAATTGTACTCAAGCTGACAATATAATTGGCTATTTCTCAGTTTGTTTTCACATTGGGGGAGCTGAAGTTAATCTTGTTGATCAGTGTACAGCCATCTTGGAAGTCCTACTTCATGCCCTTCTTGGTGGGTATCACATGTTGGTCCCTGCTTCTGCATTGCCTCTGAATACCTCACTTTGCAGGACCTTTTGCTGAACCTCTCTGGTCTAGATGTCCTACTGTTTCTACCATTATTTAAACTGTTTGGTAAAGCCTTTGCGAATCTTCATTACAATCTTAAGGTTTCTTTCCCTCCTCATTCTAAACTGTTTGAGAGGTGTGAAGGTGAATCCGACGTGAGCATTCGTTTTTCTCCTGGTCAAATGGGTTTTGAGTTCACCCTTTTGTAAACTGTTATTTTCCATTGTTGGTCCCTGTGTTGTTGAGTGGTCCGATGCCATTTTTCCTCCAACTGGCTTTGCTCTACCCTTAGAGAGGGTTCAACTTTTGTTGTTATGACTTGGGGTGGTCCTTCTGTACGAATTGTGACTTTGTCATGGGCCCCTCCATTCGCTCCTTCAGTTTCCATGCCATCTCGGCTGGTACTTAATCCGTGTTCCAATTGACAGATTATGGATCTAGCTACTAACCACCCAGTGCTGGATAAATGCCACCCCCCTGTATAGACTCCCATGATATTCATGAACCCAAATGGTTTAGGGGGCGTGGCTAGGCTTGTAAGAGAACTAGGGATGTTCATCGTGTTTCACTGTTGCAGTCATTACAATTGGGTTATCCTGCTGGCAGGCTACCCGCAGTCAGCCTGAGTTCCAAAGTCTAGGTCCGGCATCGGTTGCTGTCTCCTCTTCCCTGACATCAGTGCATCAGGGGTATAAAAGATGCAGCCGACGCCATTTTCTTCAGTCTTTCTTGCCGTGCGATGCCCGAAGCAAAAGCAGTTTGCAAGTGCCGGTCGGCCGACTTCTGAAGTTTTCAAATTCGAATTTCAGATCCGAAGTCTTCATTAAAGCTAAGTACCCCGTTGGGGAAACTTTTTTTCTTGCTCCAGACCGATGTCAGAAAAAGTTAATAACTGTATTTCTTGTGTGTAGCAAATACCTCCATAAGGATTTTCATTCTTACTGTATTCCTTGCCTAGACCCTGACCATAACGTTGCTAGTTGTTGGTTTTGTGCTAGATTTAACCAGCACACTATTAAGCGTCTGTACGATTGTGCATTCCATTACTTTGGCAGAAGATTTAATTATATAATGCCATCGGATCAGCTGACTACCGGAGTTTACAAAAAACGAAAAGAAAAAGAAAAGGACCGGCATCCGAGATCCAAAACAGATGAGGCTTCTTCTAGGCCTGTCGCCGGTTCGCTGGTTCTCAGTGAGGCGCTTTCGCAGCCCCTGACGCCCGCTACCTCAGAGCCACAGGCGCTTCCGACTCCAATGTGGAGGCAACTGGGCCTCTGGAAACTCAAGGTATTGGACATTCGGAAACTATTCCCTCAGATGGGTCTGGAGCCGCTGAGCAGGCATCGGCTTCTGAGGGTGTTTTCAGGCCTACACAGTTATATGTGAAACCTACTTCAGCTACAAAGGCAAAGACTAAAGCAGCTCTAAAGACAATGAAACAAGTACAGCATTCACCTGGACAGGCCTCCATGCCTAAAAAACAGATGCTTAAAATGGCCGAAGGCCTTATTACTTTGATCAGGGGTTCCCGTCCCCCTCCTGAAAAGAGGCCTAGGCAGGAGTTAGAATATGAATCTTCAGACCAGGTTTCCATTTCCTCTGATTCCTCCTCTGAACAGGATTACTCTATTCCTCCCTATGAGGATTCTGATGCTGAAGAATCTATCCCTTCAGCCTCTCATCCTGAGGAAACACTGCATACTATGTGGGAACATTTCCACTGGGAGAGCCAAGACTACTCAGAATCCAAGAAAAGGCTCAGAGATTTCCTTTTATTGCCCCAGCACAGGCCCCTTGCTATCCCGCCTGTTTTAGACATTGTAGATGATGTATTTTCAGAGTCCAGTTTTTCTCCAGACTCTTTAGCACCAGTCCCTGTTAAGCCAGATGGATACTATAGGGTTCCTGATTCACATAAATGTCTCTATAAGAACCCTGCAGCTGACCCAGAAACCAACTCTCAGGGTCCCAAAGGGGGTCAAGGCTTCCACTGCAAAAAAAACTATCCCCTCTGATAGGGATTCTAGGGCCCTAGACAGATGGGGCAAAAAGATTTATACCTCTGCTACCTTGGCTGTAAGTGCCTTAAATTGCCAATTTCATATGCTTAAGTATCAGCAATATCTTATGTCTTTGTTTAAACAGAAAATGTCAGCAAATACAGAATGTGCAGACAATAAAGAAATGCAAGATTTACTGCATGCAGCTGAACAAGTTGGAAAGCATACCTTGCAATGTGGTTTTGATTCTCTTGAGGCCTCCTGCAGGACCACTGTTACAGGTTCTGTCATTAGGAGGCATGCTTGGTTAAAAGAACAAAATTTGCCGGATCATGTTAAAGCAAAACTATTAGACGCTCCTTTACAGCATGATACTTTGTTTGGTGCTAAAGCAGAAGAGGTGTTGAAGAAAATGGAGGACAAAGCTAAATCTATGCAAACAGCAAAACTATTAGACACTCCTTTACAGCATGATACTTTGTTTGGTGCTAAAGCAGAAGAGGTGTTGAAGAAAATGGAGGACAAAGCTAAATCTATGCAAACAATCAAGGATTTCTTGCAGGTACAGCCCCCCAAATTTAGCAGGAACTGGCCTACAAAAAATTGGTCCTTTCCAGTGTCAGACCACAAAGGGGCAGATACAGACGCCGCAGAGGCAGATCACAGCCCCAAGGCTCATACAGGCCTAAACAATGGGGTGCTTCTACCTCCAAGAGCGAAGAGGAAAAATCACAGCCATACAGGAAACAGTCTCAATGACTTTCCACTTCCAGCACCAAGCACTTATCTTTTGGCAGACCCTTTAGGGGGAAAGCTAGCACTTTTTTCACAAAATTGGCACATGATCACCCATGACAAATGGGTTCTAAATATAGTTTCACAAGGCTACAGGTTTCACTTTCACACCCTGCCAAGGCAAAACGGTATGCCAGACCTGCCACGCAATCAATGGGCAGAGACACAAAAACAAGTTTCATCCCTCATGGACATGAGGGCCATTCAACAAGTACCAGAACAAGAGCAGGGTCAATGATTCTAGTCAAGACTGTTCTTGGTACCCAGAAAAGACGAAGCCTGGAGACCAGTACTGGACCCATCTATTCTAAACACATATCTGGATATTCCAAAATTCAAAATGTTGACTCTACAGCAGCTTCTGCCCATGTTGAGCAAGAAGGCTTGGCTTGTGACTTTTTAGATCTAAAAGAGGCATACCTGCATGTCCCAATCAGACAAACGTGCAGAAGATACCTCAGATTCAAAGCTGGCTCAATGCACTACCAATTCTCTGCACTGCCCTTTGGCTTATCTACTGCGCCCAGGGTCTTCACAAAGTGCCTGGCACCAGTAATTGCATTTTGCAGACAAAGAGGAATACAAATATATCCTTACTTGGATGACTGCCTTATTCAAGCGGAGAACAAGGACATTCTACTACAGCATTTGGCGTTTGTAAAAAGATTACTGACAAGTCTAGGGTACACAGTAAACGAGAAGAAATCAAAACTCGTACCCTCTCGAGATAATATTCCTGGGTGCAAGCTTAAATACAACTGCCCAGATGGCTTATCTCACGCCAGACAAACACAGACAACTGACTACTTATGTCAAAATGTTGGCAACAAAGACCCAGTTATCTGCAAGAAAAATTCTGCAGGCCTTGGGTTTCATGGCATCCTGCTAATTCTATATGCAAGACTGCATATGAGGAAACTTCAGTGGTATCTAAAAAGTGTTTGGACTCGTTGCCACAGCCTGGAAACAATAATTACCCTCATTCCCTGCCTGCAACAGGAGTTTTGATGGTGGGCAAAAGCCTGTCACCACAACATGGGACAGCCATTCACCTTACCCACAGCCAGGCAGACATTGACAACAGATGCATCAGATTACGCCTGGGGGGCCCATATGGCAGGAAGATGTATTCAGTGCACATGGTCCGCAAGTCAAATGCATCTACATATCAATCAAAAAGATATGCTAACTGTTCAGAATGCCCCAACAGCCTTCAAGGATCAACTTCATCCAGGACAACTACTAATAAAGACGGACAATACTACAGCCATGTGGTATATAAACAAGCAGGGAGGCACACATGCCTACCCCCTCTGCAGGCTAGCCATGAACTTGTGGCACACAGCATTGACTTACCAAGTACAATTCCTGCCAGGAAGGAAAAATACTCTGGCAGACGAACTAAGCAGAAACCTAATGGATCCCCACGAGTGGAAATTGAATCCACAAGTCTTCAGCTTGATAACAAGGACCTGGGGATGCCCGGACATAGACTTATTTGCCTCCCCTCACAACTACCAACTACAAAGATTCTGAACAAGGACTTATCACAAGCAAGCATGGAAAGTGGATGCTCTATCTTTCAGCTGGAAAAATCTAGCAGTATATGCCTTTCCTCCTCTGCCTCTTCTCCCCAAGGTACTCCTCAAGGTCAGACAAGAGAAACCAAAAATGATACTGATTGCCCCAGACTGGCCCCGCCAGCACTGGTACCCAATCCTAAAGAGCTTGTCTCACTGCCCAGCCTGGACATTACCTCAAATTCCTCACTTATTGACCCAACAAGACAGTCCGATACTGCACAGCCAACTCAAAACCTTAAACCTGATGGCAATGCAGATAATATAGCCTCTCAAGACACATCTCTCTCTAAAGCAGTGATGGATGTTCTTTTGGCGGCCAGGAGGCCTAGCACCAGAAAATATGCAGACAAATGGAAGGGATTCTGTGCTTGGAACCAAGCACAAGGTATTGACACGATTGTTCCAAATATTCCTCAGATTGTGCAATACTTAACTGAGATGCTGGATAAAGGCCTTTCCTTTTCATCAATTAAAATTCATGCCTCTGCCATTTCAGCTCATTACAATACAGAACCACCTATTTTTTCTCATCAGTTACTAAGGCAGTACCTCAGAGGGGCCAAAAACATAAGACCTCCAAAGAGAGCACCAATACCTGCATGGGACCTCAACTACATCTTGGAAAAACTCGCACTGCCTCCGTTTGAGCCAGCCTCTCCAGCTGATATAAAATTCTTATCTTGGAAAACAGCTCTGCTTCTAGCAATAACCTCCGCTAGAAGAGTCTCAGAGTTACAGGCACTCATGGCTGTGGAACCTTTTATCATTTTCCATCCTGACAGGGTTTCGCTGAGGACAAACCCTACATTTATGCCTAAGGTAGTGTTCAGTGTGGCCCTTAACCAAACAATTAATTTGCCTACTTTTTATCCAAACCCACAGAATAAGGGTGAGAGAATTCTGCATTCTTTGGACATTCACGGACAGCCACGCTTCTACTTGGACAGAACTAAAGCTTTCAGAAAGTCTGATCAACTTCTAGTGGCATATGCTGCAGCATCACAAGGAAAGCCTATCTCAAAACGGGCTATTTCAAAGTGGATAGACCATTGCAATTTGTTTATGCTATTCACAGCATGGCAAATCTGTGCCTAAGGGCATTAGGCCACATTCAGCCAGAGCAGCAGCCACTTCAGCAGCCTTCCTCAAAGGAGTACCAACCAAAGACATCTTAGAGGCTGCAACTTGGAGTTCAGTGCATACCTTTACAAAGCACCATCACTTACCTTTCTACTCTAAATCCAGGGCAGGCTTTGCCACTGCAGTTCTACAGGGCCTTATAGCCTCTCCTAATCCTATTTAGCTCCAGCCTCCCAACCTTAGCTTTGGGATTCAACCCAATTGTAATGACTGCAACAGTGAAACACGATGAACGTAGTACAGTTGTGTACCTACCATAAATGTAGATGTTCGAGTGTATTCACTATTGCAGTCCAGGTTACCCTCCCACCATCCCCCTTTTTTCTTTGCCGGGACCTATGTGGTGTATTTGCTTGTAGGTGAAGGAAAAGTTGTTTTGTGCATGCTTGATATTGGCATAATTTAGCCTACCATTTTAGGGGCACCTGACATCTGGGGCAAGAAAAACTGAAGAAAATGGCGTTGGCTGCATCTTTTATACTCCTGGCGCACTGACATCGGGGAAGAGGCGACGGCAACTGACGTCGGACCTAGACTTTGGAACTCAGGCCGACTGCGGGTAGCCTGCCAGCAGGATAACCCAATTGTAATGACTGCAACAGTGAATACACTCTAATATCTACATTTATGGTAGGTACGCAACTGTACTGTCATTAGCCTTTTAACAACCTGTAAACCCATAAGAAACATTAAGGTCATTCTTAAGGAAGTTCTTGTCTTTTCTGACTGTTACTCAATTTTTTTTTCCACCTGTCTAAATATTGCAAGGTATGTAAAGAGAGAGAAGGAGATGGGCGTGGAGGTAATCGGAAATGGCTCCTTCGCATGAAAGCCCAAGACCATAGTGCCAGTCACTTCCTTGGCCAGATGTGTCACCTCATCAGAAAGTACAAGTGAGAAAGGAAGTTAATAAAAATGGCTGCCTAATAGGTCCCAGTAGTTCGGCACAGAAAAGTATCTTACGGGAAATCTTTCTTTTTTTTCGGTACTCAAGAAGCATGCAGGACTTCAGGCACATGTTAAATATCAGCTGTCTAAATGCCTTCATCCCAAAAGATGGGCATGGGCACACTGTGGTCTGTCTTCCTCTGTATGTTAGATGTCACTGGATATGATGATTCATCCTTCCAAGATGCTTATGTGTACATAAATTGCTGTAGTTTCCAGGAGGCTCCTTGAGGTTCAGAATATGGGCCAGTCATTATTAGCTTTGGTTTGTGCAATTTTGTCTTTTGTGCCACCCCAGAACTTCCATATATGCATGACAGTAGTGGTGGCTTATCTCTCTGAACTTTCTGCTCTGAAATTAACATTTTGTCTGTTACCTTGACCTCTGGTTTTCAAAGGAAGTGAATTTTTGAAAAGGGTGATAGATATCTTGTCATCATAATCAAAGAAACTCTCAACATCAAAAAAAGGCTTTTCAATGTAGGCTGTGCGTCCCATTCTGGATTCCTTTTCAGCACCTGCGCAGACATAGTTCTTGCATCAAGTTTTTGAACAAGTATCTGTGTTTAAGCCATTCATCAGTTATGGTACATTTTGCTGACATATTCCATTTTTCAAGCTGAGCAGGATTTGCTTTCCTTAAAGTGGGCGAAGCTGTCCTTAAGGGTGCTTTCCTCTTGTGTCCTCCTCAGAGAACCCCTTTCCCCGGATTTGTATTTATTCTGGAGAAACTAAGTTTTCCTCAATTTGGAATCCTTTCTAAAGTCCTGTTTGGATTTCCATGTCAAAAACTTCAAATCTTTGAATGCCACTGTTTCAGAGTTACTGAGCTTGTGTCTCTACACTCAGTATTTGGCTTTCCATATAGAAAGGGTTTTTTTGGGGACCAAATCACTCATTGATGTGGAAGGTTGCTTTTGAGCATAAGCTCAGCCAGTCTGTTGAACTTTAGTGTTCTGTAGAGATTATTCTAAGCAAGGAAGAGTACCTACTGCATTGTATCGGCATCCACAGGTAACTCTTCTATTACGTGGACAGGGCCAAAACCTTCAGAAAGGATAAATGGCTTTTATTGCATTTAGTTCATATATACTAAGGCAAAAGGTCAACAGACACTAGCTTATTTGCTTTCTAGTTGGTTCCTTCATGTGTTGTAATTATGGGAAGAGTTGCCAAGTATGCTTGAAGATCACTCTGTTAGAGCTGTTTCTACTTTAGCTGCTTTTTTCTTTATGTAGGTGATATCTGTGCAGCACCAACTTCATCAGCTTCATCTTTACTGAATACTTTTGCTAGACATTGCTTCATCCAGGCATCTGTCTGAGGCTGTGACTAAGGCACGTTCCAGCAAGCCAAACACCGAGGAAGATCAGCTAGAGACTTTTTTTGTTTGTTCTTGAGGTTAACCAAGGCTGAATCTTAAGAGATGCAAAAGTTACGTACTTGCCACTTTACATTTGCTTGGACAATTCTGATGTTCATCGTGTTACCCTGCTGCAGTCATCACACTTGGGTTATCCTGCCGTCAGGCAGTCCCGCAGTCGGCCAGAATTCCAAAGTCTTGGTCCGGCGTCGGTTGTTGTCGCTTCTTCCCTGATGTCAGTGCACCAGGGGTATATATACTGCAACCGACACTATTTCTTCTGTCTTTCTTGCCACGCGGTGCCCAAAGCAGAAGCAGTTCACAAGTGCCGGTTGGCCAACTCCTGAGATTTTCGAATTCGAATTTCAGACCGAAGTCTTCTATAAGCTAAGTACCCCGTTGGGGAAGCTTTTCTTGCCTCAGACCGATGTCAGAAAAAGTTAACAATTGTATTTCTTGTGGGAAGCAAATACCTCATAGGGATTTTCATTCTTATTGCATACCTTGCCTAGGCCCAGACCACGACGTCACTAGTTGTCGTTTTTGTGCTAGGTTTAATAAACGTACTATTAAAAGTCGCTTTGATTTCGCACGACACTACTTCGGTAGAAAATTTAATTACAATATGCCGTCGGAGCAACAGACTACCAGCGTGCACAAAAAACGCAAGGATAAGGACAGACAGCCCAGGCCTAAGCCAGATTCTGAGGCCTCGGCTGGTCCGGTCTCCGTTCTTCGGTCCTCAGTGAGGCTCTAACGCAGCCCCCGACTACTGCAGATTTGGAACCCGAGACCGCTTCGGAACTTTTGACGGAATGCACCAGGCCGACGCAACCATTTTGTTCAGGCCCTACCGACGACTTTGCTGATAAAGATGCCGGTGCTGCTGAAACGCCTTCGGTTTCTGAAGGTGTTTTCAGACCGACGACGCTTACCATTAAAACGTATCCTAAGACGAAGACTCCTATTAAATCTAAAAGGACTGCATTTCAGTCCCCTGTTCAAGGCCCCATGCCTAAGAAACAGATGCTCAAAATGGCTGAAGATTTGATTTCTTTAATCAGGGGTTCCCAGCCTCCTCCTGACAAAAGGCCTAGACAAGAGGAAGATTATGCAACCTCTGAACAAGTGTCCATTTCTTCAGCCTCTTCTGAAGACAAAATTACTCCTTCTCTCCTTATGAAGATTCTGATGCTGAGGATTCCATTCCCTCAGCTTCTCCTCCTGAAGACTATTCCTTTGGGGAAACTTTACACACTATGAGGGAACATTTCCACTAGGAAGGTCAGGACTACTCTGACTCGAAGAAAAGGCTCAGAGAGTTTCTTTTACTCCCCCAGCACAGACCACTTGCCATCCCACCCGTGTTCGATATTGTGGATGATGTTTACTTAGAATCCAGTTTGAACCCAGACTCTCTACCACCTGCTCCGGCCAAGCCTGACAGATACTATAGAGTGCCTGATTCTCATAAATTTCTATATAAAAGTCCTGTTGCTGACCCAGAGACAATTTCTCAGGGTCCCAAAGGGGCTAAGGCTTCTATGGCTAAAAATCCTGTACCCTCTGAAAGGGATTCCAGAGCACTAGACAGATAGGGGTAAAAGGTTTACACCTCAGCCACTCTAGCTATGAGGGCACTAAATTGCCAATTTCACATGCTTAAGTATCAGCAATTTCTAATCTCACAGTTAAAGCAAAGAATCACCACTCTTCCTCAACAGTCTGAATTGAAAGAAATGCAGGATCTGTTGCATGCAACTGAACAGTTGGGCAAACACACCTTACAATGTGGGTTTGATTCTCTGGAGGCCTCCTGCAGAGCAGCTGTCACTGGGTCTGTTATACGTAGACATGCTTGGTTAAAGGAACAAACTCTGCCTGATCATGTTAAAGCAAAGATTCTAGATGCTCCCTTACAGCAGGATGTTCTTTTTGGAGTTAAAGCAGAAGAAGTCTTAAAGAAAATGGAGGATAAGGCAAAATCTATGCAGACAGTCAAAGATTTCCTACAGGTACAGCCCCCTCGCTTCAGCAGAAATTGACCAACAAAAAATTGGTCCTTTCCAGCTACTGACAGACCTCACAGGGGTAAATACAGACGTCCAAGAGGCAGAGGACAACCACAAGCCCAGTACAAACCTCGACACTGCATCACAGAAGGGAGGAGAAGACGGGTCCCAACCTACCAGAAGGCAAACTCAATGACTTGCACCTCATCTGGCCAAGCAACACTCTCTTGGCAGCCCCCTTGGGAGGAAAACTCACACTTTTTTCAGACAACTGGCACATTGTCATAAAGGACAAATGGGTCCTAGACATAATTTCACGAGGATACAGATTCCATTTTCACACCTTGCCAATGAAAAGAGGAATGCCAAACCTGCCACAAAATCAATGGGCAGAGGCACAAAAACAAATTACAGCTCTCATGGACATGAAAGCCATTCAACTGGTACCTACTCGAGAGCAAGGCCAAGGATTTTACTCAAGACTCTTTCTAGTTCCCAGAAAGGACAATGCCTGGAGACCAATTCTGGACCTTTCAATTCTAAACACCTTCTTACAAGTACCCAAATTCAAGATGCTAACACTACAGCAGCTTCTTCTCATGCTGTGCAAGAAAGCATGGCTAGTAATGTTGGACCTCAAGGAGGCATACCTGCATGTCCCTATCAGACAAAGTTGCAGAAGATACCTCCGTTTCATTGCAGGTTCAACCCATTACCAATTCTCTGCACTGCCCTTTGGCTTATCTACTGCGCCCAGGGTCTTCACAAAATGCCTGGCACCAGTAATTGCATACTGTAGACAAAGAGGAATTCAAATATACCCATACCTGGACGACTGCCTCATCTAAGCAGAAAGCAAAGACATCCTCTTACAACATCTGGCTTTTGTAAAACATCTTATAAGTTGCCTAGGGTACACAGTAAACGAAAAGAAATCAAAACTAGTACCCTCACAAAATATGACATTCCTGGGTGCCAGCTTGAATACAATGGCCCAGAAGGCTTATCTGACGCCAGACAAACAACTACAACTGACTCAATATTTCAAAACAGTGGCAACAAAGACCCAATTACCTGCAAGAAAAATTCTGCAGACCTTGGGCTTCATGGCATCTTGCATACTACTAATACCATTTGCAAGGTACCTAAAAAGCGTATGGTCTCAACACAGCCACAGCTTGGACACAATGATATCTCTCATTCCCTGCCTACAACAGGAGTTTCTATGATGGTCACAGGCATGTCACCTCAACAAGGGTCAGCCTTTCACCTTGCCCCCAGCCAGGCAAACTATGACAACAGATGCATCGGACTACGCCTGGGGGGGCACACATGGCAGGACAGTGCATTCAAGGCGTATGGACTGCAGATCAAAGGAATCTGCACATCAATCAAAAAGAGATGCTAGCTGTACAGAATGCACTGACAGTCTTCAAGAATCTATTACAACCAGGACAACTTACAATAAGGACGGACAACACCACATTAATGTGGTACATAAACAAGGGGATACACACTCCTACCCACTATGCAGGCAAGCAATGACCTTGTGGAACACAGCTCTGGCTTACCAAGTTCAGTTACAAGCTCAATTCCTGCCAGGAAAAAAGAACACATTGGCTGACGACCTCAGCAGAAACATCATGGATCCCCACGAGTGGAAACTGGATCCACAAGCATTTGCAATAACTCAAAAATGGGGCCTTCCAGACATAGACCTGTTTGCCAGACATAGACCCGTTTGCCAGTCCTCAAAAGTATCTACTAACAAAATTTTGTACAAGGACACTGCACCACCAAGCTTGGAAAGTGGACGCACTCTCTTTCAGTTGGAAAAACCTGACAGTATATGCCTTCCCTCCATTGCCTCTCCTCACAAAGGTGCTTTTGAAAATCAGAAAGGAGAGACCACGCCTGATACTCATAGCCCCAGACTGGCCACGCCAGCACTGGTACCCACTTTTGAAGAATATGGCCCAGGGCCCACCTTGAATTCTACCACAAATTGCCCATTTGCTCACACAGCAAAACAATCAGATTCTTCACAGCCAGCTCAAAACCTTAAATCTGGCTGCATGGCAAATCACCTAAGCATTCAGCCAGCTCCTCTTTCCCAAGCTGTTATGGATGTTATTCTGGAAGCTATGAGACCCAGCACCAGGAAGGCCTATTCGGACAAATGGAAAAGGTTTTGTGCCTGGAACCAAGCTAAAGACCAAGACACACTTCAGCCTCACATGCCTCAGATTCTACAGTACTTAACTGAGATGTTGAACAAAGGACTTTCTTTTTCTTCCATTAAAATCCATGCATCAGCTATTTCAGCCCACTACAACACGGATCCACCCTTATTTTTGCATCCACTTCTAAGACAGTTCCTCAGAGGGGCAAAAAACATTAGACCCCCTAAGAGAGCACCTACACCAACATGGGACCTCAATTTTGTTCTGGAAAAACTTACGTTACCTCCCTTTGAACCAGCTTTCTCTGCAGATCTACAGTTTCTATCATGGAAGACGGCCCTGCTGCTAGCAATAACTTCAGCTAGAAGAGTCTCAGAGCTACAGGCACTAATGACAGTGGAACCTTTCCTCATTTTCCATCAAGACAGAGTTTCTCTATGAACTAATCCTTCCTTCATGCCTAAGGTGGTTTCCAGTGTGGCTTTAAATCAGACCATCCACTTACCCACCTTCTTCCCAAATCCACAGAACAAAGGAGAAAGACTCCTGCATTCCTTGAACATTCACAGGCCACTTCGTTACTACTTGGATAAAAACTAAGGTTTTCAGAAAATCTGACCAGCTCTTTGTATCCTATGCTACAGCTTCTCAAGGGAAGGCTATATCAAAACAAACCATTTCCAAATGGATAGGACATTGCATTCGGTTTTGCTATACCCATCATGGAAAACCAGTTCCTGCTACCATTAGGGCCCACTCTACCAGGGCAACAGCTACATCTACAGCCTTCCAACCAAGGAGATTTTGGAAGCTGCAACTTGGAGTTCAGTACACACCTTTACCAAACACTATCACTTACCTCTTTACTCTAAGACTAGAGCTGGCTTTGCCACTGCAGTTCTGCAGGGCCTTCTAGCCTCCAATAACCCTCTATGATTCCTCCACCCATCCTTAGCTTTGGGATTCAACCCAAGTGTGATGACTGCAGCAGGGTAACACGATGAACATAGTACAGTTTTGTACCTACCATAAATGTAGATGTTCGTGTGTACACCCTGCTGCAGTCCAGGTTACCCTCCCTCTATCCCCTCTGAACTAACTGGCTAAAATCTCCACAATGCCTTCCTGATGTATTTGCTTATAGCTGGAGGGATTTTGTGTTTTTACAAAATGTACTCAATTTGGTACTAATTACTGACCACCTTTTTGGGGGCACCTGACATCTGGGGCAAGAAAAACTGAAGAAAATGGTGTCGGTTGCAGTATATATACCCCTGGTGCACTGACGTCAGGGAAGAAGCGACAACAACCGACGCCTGACCAAGACTTTGGAATTCCGGCCGACTGCGGGACCGCCTGACGGCAGGATAACCCAAGTGTGATGACTGCAGCAGGGTGTACACTCGAACATCTACATTTATGGTAGGTACAAAACTGTACTTTCTCGTTAACGATCCCATTTTCCATCCCTGTGTATCTGGTTGTGCATTAGTTCTGAGCAAGCTACATGCACCAACGGAACACTTAGAAACTGGAAATGGAGGTGAGAGTAGCAGAAGTTAAGTAGGACGAAGTACAAGAGAAGCCTCAGAAAGCTTTATCTGATGAGCTAAGCATGCATGAAGCATGCGAGCCCAAGGGCTAAGGAAATGCTGAATGCTCTGTGCAAGTCTGACGTTATGGTAAGTTCTTAACTTTTTCTACGCTTACATGCAGGTTAGTTGTATGACTCTGGCTGTATCTGAATCAATGTCTGCTGTAAACTACAATGAATATTTCCGTTTGCTTTCAGCTACATTAAGTATTGGTGAATGCAGAGGACCAGAAACCATCTGAGAGAGCAGCCCTGTTTAGCTGCAGACCAATGTGCACCATGAAGAGAAGTAAGTTTCACTGGGTTTCTGAATTGTAGCTAAAATGGCTACGTGTGGAATACCTCGTGTTCTTTGTTTTTAATGTTTTGTTAAAAAAGTACTCCTTGATATGCCATGGAAATCTGCCAATGTAGCTCTATTACCAAGTGGTTGTGTGGTTATTAGGCAAGGGCTGACAGATTACACATACAAAGTAGTCGGCTGGCAACTTGGATAGTTACCATAAAAGACAAAAAAAATATATCCCCATGATATCCAGGTGCCTTTGTATAAGTAGAAAAGTCCAATTGCAGAAAACAAACTAAGGCAAAGCTCCAGGTTTTCCAACCGTTTAAAAGAACAAACACAATCACTTTCACAATAATGCTTCTTCAGGTGTATAGGTACAATCTAAATAACACCATTCTTATACCATTTAAATCCAGTTACATGATTAACCATTCAAACTCTTAAAGGTAAAACTATATTTTAATGTAAAATAGTTAGTTCATGCACACCATGTCTTGGTATGGTACCTCAAGTCCTTTGAACCTATTTGAAGTAGTTTTGGCAGGCTAATAGTGTGGCTTTTTAATCTCTGTAAAATTTATATTGTAAACATAGACTCATTTCCACGTTTGCAGCTACTTTTAAAAATGCCATTCTACACTCCCATGAGTTCTGTGGTGAACGTAAGAAGAGCTTGGGAACTTGCTGCATTGAATGAGGTGTATATAATGGCATTTTATATGCTAGGTTATTTTCATTGTATGTATTTTTTAAGTAGCCAAGGGTGTTGGTTATCTAACAGTTGACTTGTTTAGATGATCAGTCCCCTTGATAGGTCTTTATGTCACAATGTAGGACAGAGTTTTAATAATAGCAAATGTGAAAAATATGCTTTCCTGAAATATGTTATAAAGCATTTTACAAAGTGACAACATATTACTTTGGGCTAAAACTATTGAAGGACTCTAGGCATCACACAAAGCCTTTGAGAAGGTAATTTAAAGTTGGGGTAATGTGTATGCTCCTTATAGAGCAGTGGAGTAGATTCTTTGCCTAACGGTTTGAGATCTGATTGCTTTTGATTCTATTCGTTTTGGATAATTTTGTCATTGTAACGAAGGTGAACACTATGTGCTTGTAAAAGGTGGCAAGAACTTCTAAGTATCGTATCATTCCTGTGATCACTTGCCTAATTTTGTTCCTTTGTTTTTAAAAGTATTCAAGCTTAGCTTTTTGTAATTTTTTCCCCCTTAAACTGCAGGTTGATCATGATTTAACATATTGTAATGCTACTTTTTTCTTTTGTGGGCTTACTGCGACACACAAACTTCTAGACCTGTACTTGTTCGACTGCAGTAATAGACATTTTTCTCTCTTGCTTTTCTTTTTATATTACAAGAGTAATAACGGCTGAACTGATTTTGTTAACAGATTATAAACCACTTAGGGTTAATGACAATAAATGCATTTTTAATGGCTTTAATGCAGCCAGAGCTCCATGCGTCACACAGATTAGAAAATAATCTTAATGAATTTATTAAGCTTGCTGAAAGGGGGATGTTATATAACCATAGTGGAGCAATGTAAAGCAGAAATGTTCTAGCAGCACTTTGATTTGATTCTGTGTTTGATGTAGGTCTTGTGTGGTGGTTATATAAAAAAAATGCGTATGTAGTAAGGGGTATCCGTGCATTCCTCTTTATTTGCAGTGAATTGCATTTCTATGACCTGTGCGTTATGCTGTAAATGGAAAGAGATATATTTTTTAATTACTTTACTGGTACATAAAAGTTCAAAGTTGCAGTTGCGTAACTGGGGCATTATTCTGATGTGTGTATTCACTACAGCTGAACTTTTTTTTTCCCTCATTGTGTTTTCGCCAGATGAGAAGGCTAGTTGCTTAACTTTAACTGAATAACCTGGAGAACGTGGTTTTAGTCTCAAATGTTTACTACTTTTTTAAATTTGATTTTCAGTATTGCAGCTTAATTCATATTAAGATCTTTGGTAGAGTGAATACTATCATTTTTAAAGACGGGAAGTATTAAATTTTGTTTGACAGTGGATTAAAAATGTAACTAATACAAGTTGCTTTAAATGTTTTCCTGTTTTAACATGTTATTTCTGATGCAAGTATAGTAGTAGTAATTTTTAAATAGGGGGTGTTGTAACAATTGTGGTATGATATTATGAATGTGTTTTAATTTGTCTTGGTATGGATGCTGTAACAAATGTGGTCAGATACATTGACCATGTTTTAATTTGTCTTTGTGGAATGCTGATTTAGCAAATACCATATTAAGCACTGCCATCACCTGACATTGGTCTGTCTGCGGTGGCCAATATGACAGAGTACCACTGCTTTGCATCAGCTTTGGTTTGCATTGGTGTGTAATAGGAAATGATGGTGAAATCCGTTCTTGCCACTTTTTTGAACTGAGCGATTTGAATATTTGGCATTTGGCTTGTTTAGGTTTTTTAGTTTTATATTTGGTTATTTGCTAGTTTTCTGACCATCTTTGCTCCTTTACTTATACATTAACAAGACTTTCATAGTTTTATGTTTCTAGACATTAATTGGTACCGAATTGAGCCATGTAGGGTCTTGAATAATGTCACTTCCTAAGGGATTTCACAGTATGCAGTGCTTTTATATCTCACCTGACTGAAAGCCTTGTGATACAATGTAGAAGAATGCAGGAAAGGAAACTGGGGAAACAAAGCACTCTCTAGACCTCTGTGAAGAGATGTGGAAAATTAAAGTACAGCACCAGTCTGCCATAGGTGGATTTGTTTGGCTTTGGGGACCTCTGTGTTTCAGTGTAGGCAAGGAGAAAGCCCTTGCTAATTCATAGACAGTAATGGAATTTTCGTTCTAACTAACTTGTGTCAAGTGTATGCCACAATATGCATGGCCATGCTGCCTCAACCTGTTATTAATTCTGTATGGGTAAATTCTGACCACTGGATAGTATTCATATATTATGTGCACATAGCTTCTTTTTGTTAGCTTCAGTGAGTGAGCCTAATGTACACTGGTGGAACTACAGCAGATGTTCTGTAGCTAGCTTTATGACGGGGAACACCTGGCGAGAAAAGCTCCACCACCAGTACCAGATTCAATACATAGCTGAATTATAGTATCACCAGGCATAGAAAAATGGTTACATGCACAGAAATGTATCCATTTTCAATGCACGGAAGCTATAAGACATTGCTGTACTGCAGTTTAAATATGTATAAATAAAATGTATCCGTTTTCCATACGTAAAAGTATTTCAGGGCATCACTAGGCAATAGTACATGTGTAGGAAAAGATTGTTTTCTCAAATCCTACAGTGTTAAAGGTATAGAAATGCATCAGTTTACAGTACATGCCAATTTACAGACTTAATATGAGCTATGGATAGAGATTTGCATCGTTTTTGCAGTACTGGTAAAGCAGTACTGAGCACAAAGCAGAATTATTGTAACTGGGTTTTGTAATAAAAAAGGAAATGTATGTGAAGATATGCAAGGTGTAGGTGGAGTTACTTCACTGAGATTTAATAGGCGGCTACTGTCAAAAGAGGTCAAGGATCCAGAAGATATAGTTCTGTGACTATGGTTGCCAGCAGGTGTTCATAGGTGTATGCTTAGGCTAACGACTGTAAGGGGCTTTTTAAGCCTAGCCATACATCCTAAATCTCTAAGTTCTAGTACCCTTGATAAGTGTATGCAGGGGCCTGTGAGATGAACCATTTACAGTCTGCCTCTGTCCATTAGAGACATAGGTGCCAAACCAGGAATGAATTTCCTGTTTCCCATCCAGTTGTCCAACTTGTACTTGAATTGGGTTAGGGAGGAACTCTGCTAAACATGGATGGGGAGCCTGTTCCAGAGAAGGGGTAGTCTCTGGGATAAATACCTGTCCCTCCTACAGGTCCTATTTATATCACAGGCAAGGTTTAAGTCTTTAGAACAAGTAATTCTGGTGCTGTATGTTCTGTGTATTGTGCAGGAGGTCCATCAGAGTGGGATCTGACAGTGTTCTGTATGCCAGGCATAGATCTCCCCTCAACAGTCTGTAGGAGACAGGTTACAGCGATAGGGCCTTGAGGTGGTCTGTGTAGGATGTTACTTCCTGTATTCTTTTTTAGTGAGGAACCTCTGTGGACGTTCCAATTGTTGGATGTGCCTGGTTAGGTACATACCAAAGGAGGGGGTATTGTACTCAATGATAGGGCTGATGAATGCCAAGTACAGTTGGACAATGACATCCATGGAGCTAGATGCCATGTTTTTGTTTATAAGTTGCGCAGTATAGAATTACTTCCTCACTACTGTTGACGTATGATGGTCAAAGGCTAGATTACTGTCTGTGTCCCCAAGTCCTTGAGTACTGGGTCAGTTCTTAGGGGTGTATTGTCAATATGGTAGTTACCAGGGGTGGATGACTTCCCAAAGGATACTATTTTAAGCATTTCTTGGCATTTACTTTTAGTCCACGACTCTGACACCACTGTGTCAGCTTTTCCTGTTGAAAATTTGTTTTGGTGGGGGAATTCTATGGCTGCTCTTAATTTGTAATCTTCTGCAGATTTAGTCAGCCAGAGACCCTTGACATTGGGCTTGACTTTAGAGAAGTAAATGCCAAAAAAGAGAGGTCCCGGGACTGTGCTTGTGATTGGCCTCTTTGCAGAGGTGAAACCCCCCCCCCCCCAATTCTAACTTCCTGGTTTCTGACTGTGAGCCAGCTGGCTATCGACTGGGTAACATAACGGTTTATACCTAACCTCTTGAGTTTGTCAACAATGCCTGAGTGGGGTATTGCATCAAATGCCTTGGCCAGGTCAAGATAGGCAGTGTGAACTAATTTTCCTTCATCCATTGCTTTGCTGACCTTCTCAAAGAAGTCCACCAGGTTTAGTAGGCATGGCCTACTCTTGACAAATCCAGATTTGGTTGGGTCCATTGTCTGGAGGTTTCCTAATGTCATTATTCCATGATAATTCTTTCCATGGCTTTGCATATGAGGCTTGTAGGTCTGCAGTTTCCAGGGTCTGAAGTTGGTCCACATTTTGTGCAGAGGGAAGACTGTTGTTGTTCACCATTCGTGAGGCACAATCCCTGTTTTGGAGGCTACATTTAAATGGCAATTCCAGAGTGTTTGATAGGTCATGTTTCATGTTATTTAGAAGGCATCTTAGGATATTGTCTAGGCCCCTTTTGATGCAGTGTTCTTGGCCTTAGAGGGAGCATTAAAGACCTGTTCCCTAGTGAGAGCCTGGGAATAATATTTGGTATTTGCTGGGGGGGTGGGGTTGAGGGGGAGAGCGAGGTAAAGTTAGAACATAGTTTGTCATCTTCTGGCTCAGTATAGGTGGCTGCATTAACTATGAGCTCCACTCACAATTGTGTATTGCCTTTGATGTTGCACACATAGCTAGAGAATACCTTGCGGTTGTCCTTGGCCAGGGTGGCAAAGTTTACCTCAAATTTGGCTTTGGTAGACTTTATTTTTCTTCTGAGTTGTTTTTTTTCAGTTTGAGGGTGTTTTTATCCTGCTGAGTGCTGCACCTCCTAATTTTTGCCATGATTTTATTTAGGTTCATAGGTTAGTAGTTTAATAGTTTATTTGCTTATACAGCCTACTGACTCTGTGATTCTACCAGGATGGTTTGTTTTTTTGAGTTAGTTCTGTACTTCTTGGTGGGTACAGCTACTGCTATGCAGATATTAACATGTTTGAATAGGGTTTCTGTGAACAGTTCAGTGTAGGCAGTAGTTTGCCCAGAGTTTATGGGGGCTCGAAATTTTACCAGGTTATCTCTTAACAGTAGGAGGTTAGCCTTAGAGTAGTCCCTGAACATTCCAGGGTTAGCTGGGATTCCAGGCTTTATTTTCACTTCAAAGGAGCCTTTTTGTGGTCTCACCTTACCAGGGAAGACATTAAACTAGGAGGTCTGTAGCATTCTCCCATATTAGTGAAGCCCAGATCCATTATACTTGTACCCCTGGTTGGCGTATTCACAGTCTGGTGAATTTGTGTTTACAAAATCCAGAAGACCACTCTTACTGGAATAGTTACTCCTGGTGGTCCAAGTCCAAGTCCTGAAAAGGACTTAGTTGTTCCAGTTCTGGAACTGGTGTGGAGGCAACATTGGCGAACCATGAACCTTCCATAGAGTAGGTTGTTTTAGGTAGCAGATACAGTTCTAGGTGGTTCGTAATGAACCCGCTAACAGAACAGTATTCTTGGTTTTGATTTGTCGGAAGTACTTTCAGTTTATTACCTAAAGAAGGCACTATGTTTTTAGCTAATTTTCAAAAAGCTAGATGGGAGAGGTGGAGCCCATCCTTGGCGCAAAGCAATCTGCTCTGACCATCTCTTCCATGCTGATGGATATTGCATCCCTTTGGAATGACACTAGAAACTAAGCCAGTTATTTAAGACAGCCTTGTTCTATTCGTAGTGTGGCCTCATCCTTTGTGACGGTAATATGCTGCTCAGTGCTAGACTCGTACCAGCCTAGAACATGCATTCTGAGAGCTCCATGATGTCTCTCTTTATATAGTTTAGGGAGGTAAGTTTCAGGTCATTTACTCTCACGTGGATCAGTAACAAGTCATACTGGTACTTGTAGTCAAGTGACCTGAGTGTGTGCATAATGTGGTGGATCCTGGCCCATGATAAGCAACTGACAGTAACTTCTTTCTTACTCAGCCTTGTGAGAGGGACCAGTGTGTCTCACATTGGAGTCTTTAATGACCAGAATGTTGGACTGTGTGGTGACTTGCCTTAGGGGCTTATAAGTAGAGGCTTCATGAGATATGGCTGTATGGGTTGATGTGGGTATTTTGAAAGAATGTTTTTGGAGCTGCTGAGGGTCCTTTATGTGTACTTCATCTAAGAGGTGTTTGGAATTTAGGAAGGTTACATTTTAAATGCCTCAACATATGTGGGACTATGTGTCTGCTTTAAACCGTGTGTGTGATGGGTGCAGCATATGTACTCCTGACAGCCTGATTGACATTAGGTATGATTCTATGTGAGATATTTTCTTCCAGTAACATTGTGTAAATACATCGCTCGCATACAATATCAGTTTGCTTGAGAATCAGCTGGTTGTCAGTAAACATGAGACAATTTCTGCATTGTCTCAGGATGCCCATGTCCACCAAGCTGGTAATGGAGATGGTGGGGAAGTTCATATCCATGGCAACAGGCCTTTTTTTATTAGATGGTTGTAGTGAGAATATAAAGTAATGTCAGGAGTATCCTGGTTGCTACTTTGAAGCAGTGTTTACTACTGCAAACTAGGTCCCCTAAATGCAGCTAGGTATTAACAGTTTTCCTTTAAAAGCACCCTTGAAATTTCAGCAAGTCAAGGTGTAGATATGCAGGGTGTGTATGGAGTGTTTTTAACTAGCTGTTGTATGTGAGCGTAACAACGAGGTGGTTAAGTACTGTTTGACGTTAAAAGGTTTCATTTTATTTGTTGGGTGGAGTGGGATGGTAGTTTTACAGTTTGGGGACTTAGCAGGAGACTCACTTTAACTGTGTTCTTGGGTTTGCTAATGATTAGAAGGACCCCCCCCCCCCGAGAGATTGGTGAGTAATGTAAGGTATTTTGCAGTGTGGGATATTTTATGTTTCTGCATTAGAGTGTGGACTGTGAGGAGTTCTGTGTAGGGATAGGTATTGTGGAAGCCAGTATAGTGCTTTTAAGAGAGATTGGTAGCACATTTTGCAGTCTTGTACCATAGGTTCATAGGTAGGTACTAGGCTATCGGCCCAAGGGCCTACATAAGCCTAGCCAGCAAGGTTCCATGGCTTACGACACCCAGGAAAGTTATTTTCCTGTGCCACTGTCGAGCAGAGACATAGAAGTGCTCCCCGGGGTGTATTTCCTATTTCCCATCCACTCATTAAGATTTTTCTTGAAGAGTGCTAATGAAGAACTTTGCTTGACATGGGTAGCTTGTTCCAGAGTACAGGAAGTCTCTGGGACAGGAATCTATCCCTCCAGTGTGTCCTGTTTATTGTGGTGACAAGGTTTAGGTCCCTAGAGCGTGTAGCTCGGAAGGATTGGGACTTCTTTAAGTGTAGCATGTCCAACAGCTCTGGGTTTGACATAGCTTTATATGTTAGGCAGAGATCACCTCGGAGTAGGCGATATGCTACGGAGTAAAGCTGGAGTTTTTTGAGGCGGTCAATGTAGGGCATTTGTTTGAGGCCAGTAATCCTCTTTGTGAGGTACTTCTGTGGCCTTTCCAGCTGCTGCAGATGTCTTGTGAGGTACATTCCAAAAGGGGGGTTGTATGCTATAATGGGTCTAATGAATGTCGAGTAGAGGGGAAAAACTGTTGTATCCTCTAGACCCTAATAAATGGTGTATATACAAATAGTTGCTAGCGTGGATGTGAAAAGTTTACACACCCCTGTTAAAATAGCAGGTTTTTGTGATATAAAAAATGAAGCCACGATTCATCATTTCAAAACTTTTCTTACCTTTAATGCGACCTATAACCTACACAATTCAATTGAAAACAAACAAATCTGTTAGGAGAAAAAATAAAAAAATGTACAATAAGCTGGTAGCTTAAGTGTGCACACTCTTAAACTAATACTTTTGTGTGTGCACACCCTTAAACTAATACTTTGTTGAAGTACCTTTTGATATGTAGTATATTCTCTGTTCATATGTATGTAAATTAATGTCAATGTGGAGCTTTTCTCCCCGGGCCTCCGCTGAAAATGGACATATATCCAGTCGGACTTTCCCGGTCAACAAATGTAAAATAAAATAAATAAATAAATAAAATTTAATTTAATTACAGCATTCAGTCTTCTTGGGTATTCCGCGGTGGTGCAGCGGTAGCATTGTTGCCTCACAGCAAGAGGTTCTCCCGTTCGATTCTCAGCTAGTGTGCAGGGAGTGCCTTCTGTGTGGAGTCTGCATGTCCTCCCCGTGGGTCGAGTGGCATTCCAAAAGACATGCGTGAATGGGCGTGCCTTCGTTCAAGGTTGGGCGTCGAGTTGGCAGCTCGGCACCGTGAAAATCTACTGCCAATCATTAGCGGACCGGAGTTCCGCTGTGGCGACCCCTAACTGGGAAAAGCCGAAAGACAACAGCATTCAGTCTTCTTGGGTACACACCTGCCATCAATTAAAGAGACTCTGATAAACCCCAAATAAAGTTCAGCTGTCCTAGTAGGGTTTTCCTTACATTTACTCCGTTGCCTGCTACAGCGAAAACCATGGTTCGCATAGCACCATATATCCTTTTTCATAAAGCCACTATATATCCTTAGGACAGACTGTGTTTGTGAATTAATCCAGCCTCATGCCAAAGGGTAGTCCAGACATTAACTTGAACCAGTCTCTCTCAATTTTATAATTTTTCTTCAGTTCTCTAGTAAAGGAGAGCGCTGGCAGCATTGCATTGGCTTTCCTAGTCTGCTTATTTTCTGTTTAGACAGAAATAGACATCATAAATAAAATACTAGCTGTTTGTCCCCTTTCCTTCCAAGCTCACTTTATCTAAGTGGCAGTCTGAATGCATTTTTAATGCGGCTGTTTCTCCCCTTTGCATCATCCTGTGGCTTCCTACCCAGTGCCCCATGTCCATTGCCAGGTCTACTAGCTACCTCCTACCCCTTAAACTTCATCTGTTAAAACCGATGCCTGCACAACACCCAAGAGAGTCCTGGGATTCTGGCCATCACCATCTGCTGGTGGGTTCTTTTACAAATTACGCTATTGCTCTCCCCTTCCTCGTGGTCCTTATGGAAAAGTCTGGGAGCTGGCATGTAATGGGGGGATATGTGATGTTTCATCCTGTCTCCATGGCAGCTCAGTCATGTCCCACCCCACTTTGAATAGTGATGTCCCAGTCTCTCCCAGTAAATGTTGCCAGAGATGGCCACAGGAATGCCCCCCCCCCCCCAATGGTAACACCCAGCCCTCCCTGCCACTCCCTCAGCTGTCGGAGCTGCTAATCAAATCAAGGTTAGCTGGGTTGTGCCACTGGAGCAGCATGTTACTTTTTACAACACAAATCATAACAAAAATTCTGCCACTCTAGCCAAAAGGACCATTCAGCAATGACTTTAGCTTCCTCTTCAGGCTGTAAGGAATTCTTTTGTGGGCTGTCTGTGTGACTGAGACATGGACTTCACTAAACACTTTTGTAAGGTGTGAATGTTATCTCAAGGTCCAGGTTAACCTTTGGGTGGTATTCTGTCCAAAACTTACCCAAGTTCTAGGGAATCTCCCAGGTGTGATTCGGTTAAACTGGATGACGACAGAAATGCACTATCTATAATTTTAGATCTTTATGATCCACATCCTAATCTGAATGCTCCTATAAGTAGGCAAGATTGACTGGACCTTGGGCCTTTGTAAAGAGGGTGTTTTCACAAATTTCCTATCAGAGTAGGTGGTTCAAAGCACTCTTGTTGTTGAGAACTAGGGAAGGTGTGCTGCATTATCAGAGGGAAATGAAGAGTTTTGAGCTTGAGACAGCTTGTTAGATGCCAAGAAGACTACTGCCTGGCTACCAACACTGATTTTTGAAATGGATTAATATATTTATGTACATATAACATTATGTAAGTACATTAACTTTTTCTCTTTTCAGAAACTTATAATGCAACTAGATATTGGGGGTTGGGGAGCAGGGGGAGTATTGGATAATAACTTTCTTTTTTTATTTAAAAACTTCTGCTGTTAGAACCAGAGGAGCCTCAGACTTTCATTGCCATTTCGTCATCAAAACAGTTTAAGGATAAACTGTTCTCCTTCCATAAAATGTATAATTTTATGGAGGAGTCAGGCAAGTTGGATAAAACTAAAAAAAAACTTCAGAACCATGATCTGCCATCCTAGATTTAAGACAACTTAAGGCAGTAATTTCCTAGCTCTGGCTTCTTCAACACCCTTTCATCTGCCTTTGGCTCCTCCAGTGTTTGCACCTGTATTGGTAACCTGCCATGTGCTCCACTGATGCAACTTTGTCCAGTTCCAGCTCATCTGATGCTGGTTGCCCTAATGCCACTCGACCATTATTGCAGCATAGATTGTATCTGGACACTGTGTTGATTTACCTGTCTCAGGTGTACCTAGTGCCTCTCACATGGGCAGTGGTTTTCCTGAAGCCCACACCTCCAGCACCAGCTGAGCAGCTTTCATTTAATAGATGCCTGCAAACCGAATATTCTCCAAGTCCCAATATTTCTGGCAGGACAGCTTTCATCCTCACCATGTCTACGCAAACCTCTTATTCCATAGATGTCGCCATATCTCTGTCAGGGATTCCTACTCAATCTGCCCTTTTTGCTACAGGACATGATTTGGTATAGGTAGATGTTCTTCGTGTTTCACTGTTGCAGTCATCACACTTGGGTTATCCTGCCAGGGGTAGCCCTCACTCTGCCCGAATAGCAGAAGCCTAGTATTTCTGCGTGGGTTGCTGTTGCTTCAGGACTGACGTCAGATCATCAGTGGTATAAAAACAGGCAGCCGACACCATTACGTCAGTCTTGCCGAGGAGCCTGTAGCAGAAGCAGTTTGCATGAGTGCCGGTCGGCCGCTACCTGAGTTTTCATTTCCAGAACTGAAGTTAAAGTCTAGCCTAAAATACACTTTGAGTCAGTGTTAGTCCCGCTCTACTCACCCTCGCTGTGCTCAGGCTTGCTCTGCTCCCCTCCCTGCTCCCAATTCCCACCCACCCCCACTACCTCTACATTTATAAGTACTAAACCACACCTCTGTTACACTATCCTATCAGATTTCTTCTACATATTCTGTCCACCCTGTTTTAAAATCCTATCAGCTTTCAACTAGCATATTATCTCCACCCTCTCTATTATCTCTGAAGTGCCAATCAGATCTTCCTGTTGTGTCATACAAATAACAGATCCTAACTAATACACTCCTTCTCTCATAATGTTACACTATTCTGTAATACCCATTCTGCTGGCTACTTATGTAATCACCTTGTATGAAAACCAGATGCTTATTGATTATCAGTACCCAAATGGCCATACTATCACACCACATGTAAAGCATCCCACCCTTAGACGCACTAATCATAATGGGTCCAACTCAAAGCCTTGTTCACTCTTTCAGTATGCTAACCCCAGGCACATAAGCTCTAGAGTCAAACAATATTACAAACTTTTAAACAAACTCCTGAAGCTTATCACTAAGTATAGTCCTAGCCTTATACTTGGCGGTAACATTCACCCCAACCCTAGCCATCCACCTCTAATATATATACCCCCTCTACCTGTCACTTAAGCCACAAAAACTACAATTAGTAGACCTACCAACTCTCTCCTGGCCTGTCATCTCAGTATTAAAAGCATTAATAACAAGGTACATGAACTGCATGCACTCCTGGTTGTCCATTCCTCTGAGATTATCTGTCTATCTGAAATCTGGTTAAAACCTACCACAACTGACAATGAAGTGTTACCACCTGGGTATAGGTTCATAGGTTCATAGGTTCATACTAGGCTATCTGCCCGAGGGCATTTACAAGCCTAGCCCATAGTTTTGTGGTTTACGCCACCCCTTTAGTATGGGGAACTATACCCATTATTTTGCTGTGCCTCTGTCGAGCAGTGACACTGAGGTAATCCCTGGGGTATATCTGCGATCTCCCATCCATTGGTCAAGATTTCTCTTGAACAAGGCCAGCGAGGTGCTCTGCCTCACATATACCGGGATTTTATTCCACAGCATAGGGAGTCTTTGGGTGATGAATCTATCCCTCCAGCACGTCCTATTAATAGCCGTGTCGAGGTTTAAGTCTCCCGCCCTTGTGGCTCTGACGGATCTGGGTTTGACATGGCCTTGTATGTTAGGCAAAGGTCACCTCTGAGCAAGCGGTAAGCGACTGAATAGAGCTGGAGTTCTTTCAGTCGGGCAGCATAGGACAGATGTTTGAGACCCTTTATCCTTTTGGTGAGGAACTTTTGTGGCCTCTCCAGCTGCTGCAAGTGTCGGGTCAGATACATTCTGAATGGGGCATTGTACTGAATCATTGGTCTGATGAGTGATGAGTATAGGGAGACTATGACCTCCCTTGATCTAGATGAGAATCCCTTCATGATAAGGTGGGCAATGTAGAAGGTCTTCTTAACTACTTTAGCTACATGGGTGTCGAATGACAGACTACTATCAACCTGGGTCCCCAGGTCCCTGATAACTTCTTCTGTGCTCAGTGGATTGCCACCTATTTGGTAGCTAGGGGTAACCTTGTTTTTCCCGAAGGGTATGACTATGCATTTTTTGGCATTTAACTTTAGGCCATGGCTCTGGCACCAGTTATCCGTTTCTGTGAGACCCGTCTGAAGGATATCTGTGTCAGATGTGTTTTCTACTATGGCGCCCAGTTTGCAGTCATCTGCAAACTTTGTCAGCCATAACCCTCCTGTGTTTGCTTGTACTGGAAAAGTAGATGCCAAACAAGAGTGGGCCCAGGACTGAGCCCTGTGGTACACCACTTGTGACAGGCTTTGAGTCTGACATGGCACCAGCAACTCTGACCCTGTGGGTTCTGTCACTCAGCCAGTTTGCAACCCATCTTGTGATGTATGGGTTAACATTTAAGCTGATGAATTTTTCAATGATACCCGAGTGGGGTATTGTATAGAAGGCCTTCGCCAGATCGAGGTAGGCTGTATGGACTGCCTTTCCCTCATCAATGGCTTTGGTGACTGTTTCGAAAAAGTCAACCAAGTTTAGAAGGCATGATCTGCCTTTGACAAAGCCAAACTGGGATGGATCCAAAGTCTACAAATTCCCTATGTCTTTATTTATGAGGTCCATTATGATCCTCTCCATGGCTTTGCAGATAAGGCTTGTCAAGCTAATGGGCCGGTAATTTCCAGGGTCGGTGGAGGCACCGCCTTTGTGAAGTGGGACCACAGTTGCAGTGCGCCACTCCCTGGGTACGTATCCAGAGGTAAGACTATGATTAAACAGCTGTCCTAGCTGTGGGTTTAATTCCTCGTTGAGTTCGTGGAGCACACAGCCGGGGACACCATCAGGTCCCATGGATGCTGTGTTTTTTGCTTTGCAGAGAGCAGTTCTCACTTGGGCGTTGGAGATGTTTGGGGGGCTGCAATCGCTTGGTATAGATATCTCTCCTTTTGGGGAGGGGAGAAGTTTGCACTGAACCTGTCAGCCAGTATGTTGGCAATGTCTGTAGGATCAGTAATCTTCACATCATTTTGAACTAGTTCTGAGCATATCTGGGAGTTTCCTCCCAGGTTTCTAACATAGCTAAAGAAGGCCTTATGATTGTCTTTTGAGTCTTTAGCTATTTTTCTCTCAAAATTTGCTTTGAATGATTTTATGAGAGCTCTTAGTTTTTTACTTATAGTGATCAAGGGTGTCTTACCTTTTAAGGATTTTGCTCTATCTTGTAGTAGCTTCCTCCTTTTGTTGTAGAGTTTGTTTATGGCTGGGGTCCACCAGACTGGACGCTTGCCTTTGGTACAAAGAGTCTTTGTTTTGCTTGGGATTGCCTTATCCATGCAGTCCTGCAGGTGCTGGTAGAAGGCATTTGTAAGTGATTCAGCGGCTTGAGTACTGTTTTCCGCTGGCTCGGGGCCTTAAAGGAGACCACACTAGTCTTTAGAAGTGTGAAGTCGGCTTTCGAGAAGTTCTTTACTGTGGTCTTTTTATTTCAGGTGGGGGTGGGATGAGGACCTCCAGCGAGATTAGTTTGTGATCTGATCTCACCAGTGAGGGGTATACTTCGGTGTTGAACATTGTGCTCCCATGTTCGTGATGATGAGATCAAGTATGTTTTCTCCTCTTGTGGGGATGGTGACTAGTTGTTCCATGGCATTTGAGTTTATGAATTCCAGGAACTTTTGGGCTAGGGTGTTTGGGCTTGAGTAGTGTTCCCAGTCTATATTGGGGTAATTGAAGTCACCTAGTATGATGGTGTTTGGTGATGCATTTATCCCCTCTAGTGTTTTCAGGAAGGCCATGTGAGGTTCCTGAGTTTGTGAGGGTGGCCTGTAACATGCTACAATTTGCAGAGCAGTCTTGCCTATGGTTAATTGCACCTGGATGGTCTCCGATGCATCGTGCATTGCCACCAGTCTTGAGGTGTGGGTGTCCTTGATGAATATGGATACCCCCCCTCCTTTCTTGGTATTGTCCGGATTTTGGGGCCAGAACGCATGATAAGAGGTAAAACCTGATAGTGCTGGGTTGCTCTCAGGAGCCTTGAACCAGGTTTCTGTCACTGCACAGACATCGATGTTCTCCATACTGAGAAGGGCCTCGAGTGCATGCATTTTGAGATTTAGACTTCTGGCATTGAGCTGCATTACCCTTAGTTTTTTTCCTTTTTTGTGTTCTAGGGTGGTAGGTTTAGAATTTGAGCCTTGCCTAAAAAAGGCACTATGGGGTGGCAAGAGCCTTTGCCAATATCCGGAATCCCAGGGTGACAGGTGCAAGCCGTCCCTCATGAAGCAGCGTGGCTTGTCCAGCATGTCATCCCAGGCAGACAGACATTGGATCCCCTTTGAATGACACCAGAGTTTAAGCCAATTGTTAAAGCTGATCATCTTATCTCTGTATTGTGGCATCATTCTTGGTGAAGGTAGGATACTGCTCAAGGTCAGGGTCATACCTGCCTGGGCTACATAATCAGAGAGCTCCTCAATGTCTCTTTTCATGTAGTCCAAGGAGGTACGTCTCAGGTCGTTTACACCAGCGTGGACAATGACTGAGTTGTATTTGTACCTGCTGTTGAGAGACCTGAGTGCTTGCGTTATGTGGCGGATTCTAGCGCCCGACAGGCAGCTTACTGTGACCTTCTCCTTACTCAGTCTGGTGAGCGGGACGTCAGTGTGTCTGACTATGGAGTCACCAATGACTAGTGTGTCTGGCATTGTGTTTGGCCTTATAACATATACAGGCTGGACCATGTTTCCAGGAAGGGGGGGCAGGGTAGCTATACTCTACAGATCTGAATTGAATGTGACCATAGATGTTAATAAACTACCTCAAATTAATAAATCATAAGTCCTGGCCACTAAATTGCAAATTAACAAAAGTAAATGCATCAACATTATCTGTATGTATATTCCCCCGGGTAATAATATAGCCACACTCGAAGATACCCTACACTGGCTTTCATGTCATTACCCTCAAGAAACCCTATTACTTGGTGACTTTAATATAGACTGGGGCACCTGTTCCTCAGAATTCCTTTCCACCCACATTAACCTGCATGCATTTACTCGAATCATAACCACCCCTACCAGGCTAGGTAAGCCCAAACATAAAGAAAGCATACTCAACTGGGTACCCACTGTTCACTGTTGGTACCGTCCCCGATGACCTGAGTGACCACCTTCTCACTTACATAGTTAAGCAAAAAGTCATTATTAGAACACAGCGCTTCTCTGGCACAATAAAGGCTGCCCCTTTACCCACGAACCAAACTGCTGTTGCAATCACAAAGTGAAACGATTTTCAAACGGATAATTTAAATATATTTAATGAAAATAAAAATAAAAGACAAAAAAGTAACCGATTAAGCGCTTTCGTCTCCTTAACGGAGACTTCTTCAGAATCCTGTTACTCTTACCAATTCATACATTTTATATCACAGCATTGGTAGCCTATTGGCTAAAATTTAACAATTTCTTTAATTGAACAATCAATTCATTTATAACAAAATTAATTGATAGCAAATAAATAACATATTTTAATATTTTGGATTTTTTAACCTTTAAGCTTTATAGTTTATAGACATAGTAATAGTAAGAGGTTCTCATTGATCAACTGTATAGTTTTCTATTTTATCTGTAGTTTTTATTCATTTATATACTTTTTTAAAAAAAATTTTCAAATATATTTAAAATATTATATGTAAGTAAATGGTATGTAGGCATATGTATATATATATATATATATATATATATTTATCATGGGTTATTATATCGATATTATATATATATATATATGTATTTATATACACATATATATATAATTTTTCATACATTTTTATATATTTTTTCATATATATATATTTTTATAAATGTATTTATATTTATTATACATATTTGACTTTTTATACACATGTTTACAGATTTACGGAATATTTTTAGTAATAACAACAATGAAATACTGTTTATAATTAGTATTGACTGCTGTTTTATGGTTACAAGACAAGTAATATGGAATGTTGAGCGATTTGGGGGTTCGTATTATTTGTATTCATGATGTTTTGAACCTGTATTTGTGTTTTTGTTCACCACTATTTTAAAGAATGTAATGTCCCAAATAGTTGTGTACTGACTTTTAACTAGGAGCTAGCCCTTTTAATTTGCTATCAATTAATTTTGTTATAAATGAATTGATTGTTCAATTAAAGAAATTGTTGAATTTTAGCCAATAGGCTACCAATGCTGTGATATAAAATGTATGAATTGGTAAGAGTAACTGGATTCTGAAGAAGTCTCCGTTAAGGAGACGAAAGCGCTTAATCAGTTACTTTTTTGTCTTTTATTTTTATTTTCATTAAATATATTTAAATTATCCGTTTGAACATCGTTTCACTTTGTGATTGCAACAGCAGTTTGGTTCGTGGGTAAAGGGGCAGCCTTTATTGTGCTGGAGCAGCACTGTGTTCTAATTGTGTTTTGTGCTACAACTTTGGACTGCGTGGTTACTAGTTAAAAAGTCATTATTCCTTATCAATCCTTACTCAGGAAAGTCAGAAACAAAAAAAAACTTTGACCTTGTCAAATTCCAACAGGAACTTAACTCCTGTAACTGGTCTATGCTAAAACACCTCCCCTTAGAAGAGGCAGTTGCATATTTTAACAACAAATTTCTTAAATCCTTGACTTGCATGCACCTGCCCATTCTAAGTGAACAAAGGCAAAAACTGTCCCATGGCTCTCTAAAGAATCTAGACTAAAAATTTCCAGCAGAAACAAAATTAAAGACCCCTACAATCATGTTAAATACAGGCAAGCTAGGAGTGAGACTAAAAAATCCATTTTACAAGACAAAAAATAATACTACTGTAATTTACAGACAGCAAACCAGAACAATCCTCAGAAGTTCTGGGCAGGTCTGAATAATCTGCTTCATCCTGGAAAAATATCTACCCTTATCCCCAACGCTACCATTGATAAATCCCCTGAGGATGTCTTAGTTTTAACCATTTCTTTACAGAGACCATTCAAGCCCTAGCTAGCCAACTACCTCCCAGCTCCCCTGGCCCTGATAGTACCACCCCTATAAACCTACTGTCATTCAGCTTCCATCCAGTGTCCACATCACTTATCCATACCTTGATCAAAAAATTAAAACCTACCACACTCTCAGCTGACCACCTCCCTGCTGAGTACCTTCAAAAATCAGCTGATGCCATTTCCTATCCATTGTCAATACTAATTAACCACACCATAGCAGAGGCTAAAATTCCCACCATTTGGAAAACATCCTATGTAACCCCACTACATAAAGGAGGTTCCTCCACTGAATTCTCCAACTATAGACCAACAGCTGTACTTTCTCCGCTAGCTAAGATTATGGAAAAATGTATACACAAACAACTCCTGCACCACTTAACTCAGAATCACCTCATGGCCGATACCCAACATGGCTTCCATCCACACCACAGCACAACTTCAGCCCTACTAGCGTTTACCAATACCATAAAAAATAATCATAACAATAATCTATCCTTAGCCCTCTCCTTGGATCTTTCCAAGGCATTTGACATTGTGGATCACCAACTTTTGATTCACACCCTGTAATCTTTCTGTCTAAATTCCAGTGTCATTCAGTGGTTTAAATCCTACCTCAGTGGGAGGCAGCAGGCTGTTCTCTGGCAGAACAAGTTCTCCAACCTATTACCCAACACCCTTGGAGTGCCACAAGGCTCCATATTAGGACCGACCCCTACTGTTTTCCATCTTTATAAACAACTTCTGTACAGTCATCCCAAATGTCAACTGTATCCAATACGCTGATGATTCCACCCTGATTTGCTCAGCCACATCTCCTTCAGACTTAAGTTTTGTCACCCAGTTCACCTTTAATACTATAGAAAACTGGCTCTCCGAACGTTGATTGATGCTGTTGTTGTTGGTCTTTTGGCTTTTCCCGGTTAGGGGTCGCCACAGCGGGACTCCGGTCCGCAAATGATTGGCAGTAGATTTTCACAGTGCCGAGTTGCCAGCTGGACGCCCAACCTTCAACGAAGGCACACCCATTCACGCATGTCTTTCAGAACACCACTCGACCGCGGGGAGGACATGCAGACTCCACACAGAAGGCACTCCTGCACTCCAGCCGAGAATCGAATGGGAGAACCTCTTGCTGTGAACGTCGATTGTTGCTAAATCCCAAAAAAACTAAAATGTTATTTTCTCCAACACAAAGGTCTGCACCGTTTACCTTCACCATAAATGCAAAAGATGCAACAATAACCACCCCCGATTCCTCTACAAAACTTTTAGGAGTAATTATCGATAATAACCTAAAATTTGACCTTCAAGTAAACCAAACAATCAAAACCACAAATAAAAAACTTGGGTCACTCTGTAAAATAAAAACCTTCCTAACCCCTCCAGCTAAGGTTCCCATAACTCGCTCTCACCTGCTTTCAACACTTTTATATGCATCCCCCCCTCTCTCTAATCTAAATAAAACTGTACTTAATAGACTCTCAGTCTGTTACAGTCACATTGCCAGGTTTGCTACTGGCCTGCCTTTTACAACACACCATTGCATTAACCTTAAACAGCTTGGGTGGCTAGAACTTCCCAGTCTAATCCAATATAACCTTATGTTTATGGCTAATAAAATCCTCTATTATTCAGATAACACACCAGCTCTTAAAAATATTATCACCCCCTACAACAATCCAAGATTGCTTCGATCCTCAGACTACAAATTCAGACAATTAAAATTAACAATGTAGCCGGTGACTCCCTCTTTGCAAACTCTGCAGGCAGACCATGGAACCTCCTTCCAGCTGACATTACTTTGCTCTCCTCCCCATGCCAATTCAAAGCTAAACTCGACATCTGGCACTAAACTGGCTTTGCCACTGTAACAAGTCTGGCTAACTCTCACCATGAATGTATTTAATCTATTAGTCAAAATACTGTTTATTTTTTCCCAACTGTTACCAGGGGTAACACTAACTTGTGATATTGTCTATTCATGTCTGCTTATGTTGTTTTTGTAAATATCTTATCTGTAATATGCCTTCTTTGTTATTGCTTATCTGTCTACCTTGGAGCTTTTCTCCTCAGGCCTCTGCTGAAAATGGTCATTAATCTAGTTGGACTATCCCGGTCAACAAATGTAAAATAAAATAAAAATAAAAGTCTTCTAAAGCTAAATACCCTGTTGGGGATCCTTTTTTCTTGCTCTAACCGATGTCAGAAAAAGTCAACAATGGTCTTGCTTGTGGAAAGCAAGTACCACAATGAGATTTCCATTCTTACTGTATCACCTGTTTAGGCCTAGACCACGACGTACCTTGCTGCCGGTTTTGTGCTTTGTTCAATGCCTGAACTATTCATCGTCGGGCCGTTATTGTAGCTAAATACTTTCATTCTCGATCTCCATATTCCGAAATGGCTTCGGTAAGTCATTCGACTACCGATCTTCTGAAAAAATGTAAGCATAAAGACAGAGACAGACCACACAGGTCCAAAACTGCCGACGACCCTTCCGTTAAGCTAGTCGCCAGTTCGCCGGTACTCAGTGAGGCGCTTTTGCAGCCCCTGATGCCTGCTTCGATGGATTTGCAGGCCGCTACCAAGACCGTTCGGAGTCCGGTATGCCATGAGACTCTTGACTACGGAATCTGTGGATGACTCTACCTTGGATGGGTCTGGAGCCACTGTGCAGGCACTGGTGTTTGAGGAAGTTCTTCGCACTACCGATATGCGACACAAACCGATGACTTCTTATGTGTCTTCAGTTTTTACTAAAACTACTGGAAGGCCAAGAGTACGAGCTCCGCCTAAAAAAAACCAACAACCCTAACTCAAGCGCCTGCTTCCTTACCACAGTCACAGATGCTTAAAATGGCAGAAGACCTTATCATGCTGATTAGAGGAAGCCAGCCTTCTCCTGCTAAAAGAAAAAGAGACTTGTCCCCAGCAGATTTATCTGACCAAGAGTCCGACTCTGTTTCTGATTATGAAGACATGCTCTTATCTGCCTATGAGAATTCAGATAGAGGAATCCATTCCTTCTGCCTCCCCTCCAGAGGATTTTTCTTTTGGTGAAACTGTACATACTTTGAGAGAGCATTTCCATTGGGAATGCCAGGATTATCCTTGGTCCAAAAAGAGACTCTGACAAATTTTAGATTTACCACAGCACAGACCCTTAGCTATCCCTCCCTGTTCTGGATGTTGTGAATGATGTCTTTATGGAATCCAGTCTAACTCCTGATACTTCACCCCCTGCTCCCAGGAAACCTGACAAGTACTACAGAGTCCCTGACTCACACAAATGTCTTTTCAGAAGTCCTACTGCTGACCCAGAGGTTATCTCCCAAGGACCTAAAGGAATAAAAGCAGCTGCAGCTAAGAATCCCACCCCCTCAGACAGGGATTGCCAAGCTTTTAGACAGATGGGGTAAAAAGTATACACCTCTGCAACTCTTGCCATTAGAGCATTAAATTGTCAGTTTTTGCTTTGAAATACCAGCAAAATACTATGGAACTTATTAAGCAAAAACTATCTACTTTCCCTGACTGTGCAGAAAATAAAGAATTACAGGAGCTTATGCATTCTGCAAGCCAAGTCAGCAAGCATACCCTACAATGTGGGTTTGACGCCCTAGAAGCATCTTGCAGGGCAGCAGTCACAGATTCAGTACATAGAAGGCATGCCTGGCTTAAGGAGCAGACCTTGCCAGACCATGTCAAATCAAAATTATTGGATGCACCTCTGAACAAGGACAATCTGTTTGGCACCAAAGCAGAAGAGGTTTTAGAAAAGATGGAAGAAAAAGCTAAGTCTATGCAGACAGTCAAAGATATTTTGCAAGTGCAACCTCCAAGATTCAGTAGGCATTGCCCCTCAAAGCATTGGTCCTTTCCAGCCCCCTCAAGGCCACCTCAAACTAGACCAAGGGGAAACAGACCCCCCCCCAGACTACAGTCTCAGGGTATGCAGAGATCTAAGCAGTGGAGTACCTCCACTTCTAAAACAGGGAGTGCTAAGCCCCCCCCATGGAAAGAATTCACAATGACTTCTCAACTCCTCCCCTCACCTCTGCCCAATTGCTCGTGCCCCTAGGAGGAAAACTTACCAATGATTGATGGGTCCTCAACATAGTATCCCAGGGGTACAAATTTTATTTTCACACGCTGCCAACCCTGAAAGGGTTCCCAGACCTTCCTCCAAACCAGTGGGCAGAGGCACAAAACCAAGTTCAGTCCCTGCTCTCCATAAGGGCAATTCAGCCTGTTCCGTCAGAACAGATAGGCCAAAGTTTTTATTTCAGACTTTTCCTGGTACCCAGAAAAGAGTGCACCTGGCACCCAATCCTAGATCTATCCATTCTAAACACGTTCGTGGTGGCAACAAAAGTCAAAATGCTCACCCTACAGCAGCTTCTCCCTATGCTATCCAAAGATGCCTGGTTAGCCACCCTAGACCTAAAGGAGGCCTATATGCACATTCCAATCAGGGACTCCTCCATTTCATGGCAGGATCTATGCATTATCAGTTCTCTGCACTTTCCTTTGGCTTATCCATTGCTCCCAGAGTTTTCACAAAATGCCTGGCTCCAGCCATTGCCTATTGCAGACAGAGAACTATTCAAATTTACCCCTACTTGGAGGATTGCCTGATTCAGGCAGATAGTCAGGAAAAGCTGTTGTAGCACCTGACATTTGTAAAGGACCTTCTAACCTCCCTGGGGTACACTATCAGCAAAAAGAAATCCAAACTAGTCCCCAGTCAAACAATTGTATTCCTGGGAGTAAGCTTGGACACAGCATCTCGGATGGCATTCCTTACTGCAGAAAAACAAGCCTATCTGACAGGCTACTTCTCTCAAATGGCCACCAGAACCCAGTTATCCGTAAGGAAAATCCTTCAAGCTCTAGAGTTCATAGCCTCCTGCATTCTACTAATTCCATATGCCAGACTGCATATGAGGAAACTTCAATGGTACTTTAAAAGTCTTTGGTGCCAACATTCTCAGGACCTGGAAACTGTCATACCTTGTCTAAGGAAAGAGCCCCTTTGGTGGGCAGCAGCATGCAACCCCAACAAGGGCCTTCCCTTTATACAACCCCATGCCACCCAGACCCTAACCAAAGACGCATCAGACTATGCCTGGGGTGCACATCTGGATGACAGGTGCATTCAGGGCCACTGGAGTCCAAATCAGATTCATCTGCACGTCAACCAAAAAGAGATGCTAGCTGTTCAGCACACTCCGACAGCTTTTAGATCCCTACTGTCTTCGCGGTCTCTTCTAATCAAAACCGACAACACCACAGGATGTGGTACATCAACAAACAAGGGGGGAACCCACTCTTACCCACTGTGCAGGCTAGTCATGACCGTCTGGAACATGGCCTCAGCCATACATAGTCACCTGCAGGCTCAATTTCTGCCAGGCAGACAATTTAAGTAGAACTCTCCTAGACCCACACGAGTGGCAATTAAACCACAACACCTTCAGCCTTGTGACCCAGAAATGGGGTACCCCGAAGATGGACCTATTTGCCTCCCCCCTACAGCCACCAGCTCAGCAAATTCTGCACCAGGGAACCTCACAGCAAGGCCTGGAAAGTGGATGCCCTATCCTTCCAGTGGGCAAACCTCTCAATCTATGCATTTCCCCCTCTACCGCTTCTTACAAGAGTATTACTCAAAATAAGAGAGGAAAGACCAAGGGCAATCCTGATTGCCCCAGACTGGCCGCGCCAACACTGGTACCCACTAGTGCGCAGTCTGTCACCGTTGCCTTCATGGCACCTCCCCCAGATCCGAACTCTCCTGACTCAGCAGGAGGGACAGTTCTTGCATCTGCAATTGCAGACCCTGAACCTTGCAGCCTGGCTTATTCCTTGACTTCTCCTCCAGTGACCAGCCTAAGCAAGCAGGTACTTAATGTCATATGTGAAGCTAGACAACCCAGTACTAGAAAATCCTATGCTGACAAGTGGAAAAGGTATTGTTCCTGGATCCTGACTAAAGGAGCAGATCCAGCACAGCCCTCCTTACCTCTCATCCTGGATTACCTAGCACACCTACACCACAGGGGCATATCCTTGTCTTCCATTAAGATCCATGCCTCTGCCATCTCTGCTCTTTACAGCACTGAGCCACCTCTCTTCTCACTCCCTCTCATCAAGCAGTTCCTGAGAGGGGCTAACAACTTAAGGCCACTAGGAAGAGCCCCTACCCCTGCTTGGGACCTTAACTTTGTGTTGGAAAAGCTCATGCTTCCCCCCCTTTGAGCCTGCAGCATCAGCAGAGTTAAAATTCCTCTCTTGGAAAACGGCCTTGCTTCTGGCCATCACTTCAGATAGAAGAGTATCTGAGATGCAAGCACTTATGGCTGTGGAACCCTTCATCACTTACAGGGTCTTCCTTAGAACTAACCCTACTTTCATGCCTAAAGTGGTGTCCAGTGTGGCTCTCAACCAATCTATCCATTTGCCCACCTTTTTCCTTAATCCTCAAAATAAGGGGGAATGGATCCTGCACTCTTTAGATGTGCACAGACAGCTCAGATTCTACCTTGATAGGACTAAGCCCTTTAGGAAATCTGACCAGTTACTAGTCAGCTTTGCAGCAGGGGCAGAGGCTGCAAGGCCATATCAAAACAAACCATCTCCAAATGGATAGCACACTATCCATTTCTGTTGTAAACACCATGGGAAACCACTCCCACAGGGGGTCAGAACACATTCCATTAGGGCAACTTCAACCTCTACAGCCTTTCTCAGAGGAGTCCCTACCAGGGACATTCTGGAAGCTGCAACTTGAAGCTCTGTTTATACCTTCACCAAGCATTACCACCTGCCTCTCTTTTCCAAATCCAGGGTGGGCTTTGCAACTGCAGTCCTTCAGGGCATACAAGCCAGCCCCAACTCTTCTTGACTGTCTCCACCCATTCTTCAGCTTTGGGAATCAACCCAAGTGTGATGACTGCAACAGTGAAACATGAAGAACATAGTACAATTGTGTACACTTACCATAAATGTAGATGTTCGAGTGTATTCACTGTTGCAGTCCTGGTTTCCCACCCTCCAGCCCCCTTGTCTTTCTCTCTCTCTTCCTCACTCCTTACAGGGCTATTGGTATTTACTTTTTACTGGTGGTGTTTTTCCACCATAACTTAGCTCCCTATTTGGGGGTGCCTGACATTTAGGGCAAGAAAAACTGATGTAATGGTGTTTGCTACCTGTTTTTATACCACTGACGACCTGATGTCAGTCCTGAAGTGACTGCAACTGACGCAGAAATACTAAGCCTCTGGTATTCGGGCTGACTGAGATCTACCCCCGGCGGGATAACCAAAGTGTTATGACTGCAACAGTGAATACACTCGAACATCTACATTTATGGTAAGTGTACACAACTGTACTTTCTTCCTGCCTTCTGTTTTACCTCAAACTTTGTTCCATTAGATGCAGCTTTGTTTTGGTACAGTTTGTGATGCTCAGTCAGATGGCAAAGTTTAGAAAACCCCCGATTTCATCCCAAAATGCTCTGGGAAGGCAACAACAGAAAGTAGATTTGTTGAGCTTTCCCCCAAACTTTATCCCTTTTTGAAGGTGTAGAGAAGATGGATCATGCCCACCCCATTTTGAAGGTGCAGAGAAGATGGACCATGCCCACCCCCCCTTCTGTCCTCTCCTGAAGGCACTAGCTTACTCTATCCTGAATTCAATGAAGGGGAGAGGTGATTGACCTTCTGGTGCTACTTCCTCTTCCTGAAAAAAGATGCCAGAGGACTTTTGCAGGACATCAGACCAGCCTACTTGGGCAGTTTCAATTTACCATTTCATAGGTTCATAGGCTAATGGCCCTGGAGCCTTTACAAGCCAAGCCCATAGGATTAGCCTAGCATCGTGCCACCCGACCTTAGTTTCCAGTGCCTCTGTCGAATAAAGCCACTAGAGTGATCCCTGGGGTGAATTTTCTATTTCCCATCCACTCAAGATTTCTTTTGAAGAGGGCCAGTGAGGTGCTCTGTTTGACATGTATGGCAAGTCTATTCCATAGCATGGGCAGTCTCTGGGTTATGAACCTGTCCCTACAGCATGTTCTGTTGATTGTGATAATGAGGTTGAGGTCTCTGGAGTGTGTGATACGGAGGTATTGGGATTTCTTTAGATGTAGCATTTCTGAGCTGGTCAGACATGGCTTTGTAAGTTGAGCAGAGATCACCTCTAAGTAGGCGATATGAGACAGAGAATAGTTGGAGTTCTTTGAGTCTGTCCATATAGGACAAATGTTTAAGAGCTAGGATCCTCTTTGCGAGGTACTTTTGCGGTCTCTCCATTTGTTTGTTGCAGGTGTTTAGTGAGGTACATGCCAAATGGGGCATTGTACTCTATGATTGGCATAATGAGAGAAGAGTAGAGGGAGACAATGACCTCTTTCTTCCTGGATGCAAAACAGTTAGTTATGAGATGTGCCACATAGAAGGAATTTCCAACCACAGTGGCAATGTGGTGGTCAAAATAAAGGCTGCTATCAACCTGTATTCCCAGATCTCTTATAATGCCTTCTATGTTCAGTGGACTACCATTGATGTGGTAATTCATGGGAACTGGGTTGACACATTTTTTGGCATTGAGCTTAAGGCCATGATTCTGACACCATTCGTTGGTTTTAGTGAGGCCTTTCTGTAGGAAGTCAACATCACTTGGGGAGTTAGTAATATCTCTCAACTTGCAATCATCTGCAAACTTTGACAGCCAGAGTCCCTTAGTGTTGGCCTGGACTTCAGAGAAGTAGATACAAAACAGAAGAGGACCTAGGACTGAACCTTGTGGGACTCAACTCGTGACTGCTTGGCAGTTTGACTTAGAGTCAGCTACTTTCACACTGTGGGTTCTACATGTGAGCCAGTTTGCAACCCACCTAGTGATATAGGGGTTGATGCCTAGCTTAGTGAGTTTTTCTATGATTCCTGAGTGGGGAATAAGGCCTTGGCCAGATCAAGGTAGGCTGTTTGAACCACCTTGACTTCATCTACAGCTCTGGTGACTGACTCAAAGAAATTGGCCAAGTTGAGCAGGCATGAGCTACCCTTCACAAAACCAAACTGTGTGGGATCCAGAGTTTGGAGCTTCCCTATATCCTTGTTTATTAGGTCCATGATGATGCGTTCCATAGCTTTGCGTATCAGACTCATCAGGCTAATGGGTCGATAGTTCACAGTGTCTGTAGTCGATCCTCCTTTGTGGAGAGGGATGACTGTAGCAGTGCACCATTCAGTAGGGAGAAAGCCTGAGGTTGAGGCTGTGATTGAACAGGGCACACAGGTGAGGTGCCAGTTCACTCTGTAGTTCATGTAGAACACAGCCAGGGATATTGTCAGGTCCCATAGAAGCTGTATTCTTGACCTTGGACAGTGCTGTTTTAACTTGTGCAGCAATAATACAGGGTGCCTGGCAATCTAGTGTTTATGGTCTGTGTTATGGTAGAAATGTCGATGTTCTCCATTTTAAGGAGTGCTTTGAGCGAGTGCATTTTGAGATGTAGACTTCTAGCATTCAGCAACATGACCCTCAGACTGCATTTGTTTGTAGCTGTTACGGTGGTAATTTGGTCTTTGGAACACTGCCTAAAAAGGGCACTGTAGGGATGGCAAGAGCCTTGGGCAGTGTCTGGAAGCCTAGGGGTGACAGATGCAGGCCATCTCTAGCAAAGCATTGAGGTCTGTCAATCATGTCATCCCAGGCAGATACCGGATCCCCATAGAATGACACCAGAAACTTAGCTAGTTGTTGAAATCAGTAATTTTCTACTTGTACTGTGGTATTATTCTGGGTGATGGTAGGATGCTGCTCAGGGCGAGGGTCATACCCACCTGGGCTACATAATCCTTGAGCTCTTCCATGTCTCTCTTCATGTAGTCCAGGGCGGTACATCTCAGGTCATTCACACCCACGTATACAATGACAGAGTCCTATTTGTACCTGTTGTTGAGGGACCTAAGTGCATGTGTTATGTGGCAGGTCCTGGCGCCTGACAGGCAGCTGACTGTTACTTTCTCCTTATTCAACCTAGTGAGTGGGACAGCAGTGTGCCTCACTATCGAATCACCTGTGACTAGTGTGTTGGGCATGCTGTTTTGCCTTAGGGGCTTTGGTTGAGTGGCACACTTTGGGAGAGTTATTTGTCTAGTTTGTGTTGTGGTGGTCGAGTGCATTTCTGCCTTGGAGGTCTCTGCTGTTTGGGTAGATTTTTATTGAGAGCCTCCGCGAAGGTGGGTGTGTGGTTTGTGTTTTTATGTGAAGGCAGTACTGGTGTGTGTTCTGGAAGGCTATGTGTTCCATGTGATGTGGTGCAAATGTTGACTTTCTCCTGTTGACCAGCTATTCCGGTTTTGGCTGGAGAGTGCGTGGCTTCCAGTTTGGATATACAAGTGCATCTCTTGCAAGTCTGAGTGTTGGGAGGTAAGAGGAGAGGATTGTCTGTATATATGAGGCAGATGATACATTGCCTCAGGATGCCCGAGTTCACCAGGTTAATAAGAGAAAGCACAGGGAACTGACCTTTAGACATGCCTGGAGGGGTAGACATTAATAATAAATTTTGGAGCTGTTTCCTTGTAGAACGTTTAGTGCTGGTAACACTTTTGTGTGCGACAATAATTGCTGCAAGAAGTCGGTAAAGTGCTAGACTAATAAGCTAGAAAAAATGCAGGAGAGGAGAGAACTTGCAGATCTAAGGGAAAAATTGAAAAGCAGACTTACAAACTGTCCTGGATACAGGAAAGGCAGGAAATGAGCGCAAATGCGGGCTTTTAAACCAGAAAGTTGAAAGAGATGGAAAAACTGCCCAAACGGCCAATAAACTACAAATGTTAGGTAGTCCAATCTCACCTTCATTTTACATATGGGTTCGGAGCCGATCCTCTGCTCCGACTTGGCCGATTTTCAAGCTCGAAGACTTTTGGTTGGCTCGTGGCTAAGCAAGTATCCCATGGTGCACTAGTGCAATCCCCAGATCTCGTTTGCCATGTTGACGAGTTCGGATGTGCTTCTCTTGGCTCTGGCTAAGTTTTTGTAAATTTTCATTATTTTTGTATCCTTTGCATAGTTATTGAATATATACATTATAGGACTTTAACTTTATTGTCTTCTGATTGTTGTGTGACCTTTTAGTGGTATCCTGTGTACCAGTAGTTAGGCGCAATTGCGCTTTACCTAAACCATTAGTTTTGGCGGTTTCGCCTTTTTCCCTGTTATTTACAGTTAGGATTTACCTAAATTGCCTTTTGGCCTTGTGTGACTAGTATAGTAGTCTCCTGGCTTTTTTTTCAGTAGTTAGACGCACTTGTGTTTTTTCTTGTCTAGAGAATTAGTTGGGCGAGTTCGCTGTTTTGATCAATAGGGGCTCCTACTGATTATTTCCTGTCAAGCCGTTATTGTTGACTGGTGGTCTTTAGCGGGGACCCGCTAAAGTCTTAATTTTTTATAGTTGTTAATTGCTACCTGTGTGTGTGTGTGTGTGTGTGTGTGTGTGTGTGTGTGTGTGTGTGTGTGTGTGTGTGTGTGTGTGTTGTGCTTCTTTGTGTGTTTAATTTAGAAGACCCATTTCTTCACAGGGCTAGGCCTGTTTAACATAGAGGACTTAGTCCTCGTGTAATTCGTCTGCAGGGCTAGGCCCAATTTTAGTTAGAGGACCTAATCCTCAGTCATTTTCTTCTCTTATTCTTTTCCTCTGACTGCTTGTGGGTTGCAATGTCTAAGGACAGCAAGGAGCACAAACCCTCTGGGTTTAAAAAATGTATGAAGTGCTCCCAGAAAATGTCTCTGACCGATGGCCACAGTAGCTGTGTCTACTGTTTGGGAGCCATCCATTTGCAAGAATCATGTTTATTCTGTCATGCTTTCTCTCCTAGGATTTTGCAGGAGAGAAAGAACAAACTGATACTCGGTCTTTTGAAGCCAACCTTCGAGGAAGCTTTGTCTGGTTCTTCAGCTTCTTCGTCTAAGTCTTCGAAGTCAAGATCTGACTCAAAATCTAAAGGTTCAAAAAGACCTTCTCTGGCACCAGCTAGTGTTTCGGAGCCGCCTGCCAAATTAATAAAACCTGCCTTCTCGACTCCTCAGTCTTTGGAGCAGAAGGAGAGCATTGTGGTTTCGGAGTCGGTCACAGATACTTCGGTGCTGACTGTTGAATCCTTGCAAATAGTTGACTCTGCTTCTCGTGCCGGTCTGTAGAGTCCCTACCAGTCTCTTTGATGGTCAAATCTCCAGTGCCTCCTAGGTCGAGATCCCCAACCTGGTCTTCCAGGAGTCCTTCGGAAGAAGATGTGGAGAGGGTAGTACTGAGACTCCTCATGTCGTCTGCCCTGCCTAAATTATTGTTGGCTCCGACCCAGTCGGCTCAGGAGCCACTCAAACCAGTCTTATCTCCATCCGTGATTCCTCCTCCGAGCCATGTTGTTTTTTCAGAGCCGGAGTGCTTGTTACCGATGGAGGACCCCTCTGTTCCGGCTCCCCTTGCTGTTGCCGAGTTCAGCTCCGACACATTTGGCTCCATCCGTCGTGTCCAGGGACTGAAGCTCTTCTGTCTGTGCCGAGGGGGAGGTTTTGAATCTATCTTCGGTTCCGAGCCTTCCTCTCGGTGCTTCCGCCAGGCTGAGCTCAGACCCTGCATCTATCTCGGAGCTGATGGCTCTGGCTCCAGCACTGTCATTTGTCTCTTTGGAGCGGGGACGGTCTTCGGAGCTGGAGAGATCTGCTTTTGAGGTGATGAGGAGTGTGCTGTCACTATCTATAGCCCCTGCCAGTGGTACAATCACTCTTCACCCCAGGGCTCTCACTTCGGTCTCAGTCCCTACTCTCTCCGGAGACAGCAGTGATCCACAGCCTCAGGAGCCACCAGCTGGTGGCCCCCACTTTTCCGTGGCATCCCCAGAAGGTCCTTTTGAGGAGCCCCAGCGGAAGAGAGTATGCAAGAGGAAGCATATTGACTCCCAGGATGAGTCTCTAACATTGAACACTGACCTCGATGAGTCTGAGGGGTCCCCTAAGTTGTCCTATGATGATGTCTCCTTTGTGGACATTCTAGAGATTCTTAAACAGAGGTGTGACTGTCCCACTGTCAACCCTTCTGATGAGGAGTCAGTGTACCTGAAGGCTTTCGGGTCTCAACCCTCTGCCTCTTGGGTGTCTCCACCTTTCGACGAGCTAATGGATCTGGTTAGTCAGAAGGTGTGGGATACTCCCGATGCCGTGGAGCCAGTACCTAGAAGACCAAGTAAATTCCTGTCTGTCCCTCCCGGAAAATAATTCTTATCAAAGGGCATTCCCATAGATGCCATGGTGGTGGCGGCAGCCACGAAGGAGTAGGCGGAGACTTCTTCCTCTGTACATCCGCCAAACAAGGAGTCTCGACAGGTGGACAGATTTGGGAAGCATGTATTTAGTTCAGCGGCCTTTACACTTCGATCCTTGAACTATCTTAGACATTTCATGAGGTTGCAGAGGGATCTCCTCAAGGAGTTAGGAGATTCCATACAGGGTGCTTGTCCTGAGGGAGTCCCGGATAGGATCTCTGCTCAGTTGTCCACCCTAAATTCCATAGTTAACTCCTCCATGCGGCTCATCTCGTGGCTGATGGAGCGAGCAGAGCAGCGGCTTCAGGAGTTGCCCTTGGGCGCCACTCCTGGATGCGCTTGTGTAATTTTGTGGAGCCATTTAAGTCCACCTTCACCAATGCCCCATTTAATGGTTCCTCCTTGTTTGGTTCCAAGGTGAAAGATACACTCACTTGGTGTGAACAGGAAGGAAAGACTCTCTCTGCCGTGGGAGTCTGTTTTACCGTTCCCTCTTGACCATACCCCAAAGGTCAAAGGGGGAGGTAAGATGTGGTTCAGAAAGTCCCAGAGGGCCTTCCCAGACGCACAGAGTGAATCCTCCTTCAGAGGAGGAGGAAATGGTAGACGTCGCCCCAGAGGCAGGGGCTGTCCGCAGTATCAGCAAGGCTGTGGTTCCTTTCGAGGGTGGCCTTATCAGCGGTCCTGATGTGGGGCCCGACTGCATTTCTCTGAGGTCAGTCGGGGGTCGCATCTCTTTGTATCCAGAAGCCTGGCTAAATATAACCCATGACAAGTGGGTACAGAGAGTTGTTACCAGAGGCTACATCATACCCTTTTCCCTTCCACTGTTTGTTCCCAAGAAGATCCCAGATGTTCCACCCAATCACAGGGATCAGGCAACTGTGGAGATCAACAAGTTGCTCTCAAAAAGAGTCATCCAGCCCATGCCAGCAGACCAGATAGGATCCAGAACTTACTCCAGGTTCTTTTTAGTCCCAAAACAAACTGGAGACTGGAGGCCAATATTGGACCTCAGTAGATTAAACGAATCCCTGAAAAAGGACAAGTTTTGGATGGTAACACTGCAGTCGATACTCCTGTTGTTAGGGAAAGACTATTGGATGTGCTCTCTAGATCTCCAAGACGCCTACTACCATATAAAAATGGACATGGTTTCAAAGCGGTATCTGCGCTTCTGGATGGGAGCCAGCCATTATCAGTTTCATGCTCTGCCCTTTGGTCTCACCACAGCCCCCAGGGTGTTCACCAAATGCATGGCAGTAGTGACAGCTCACCTGAGACGTCAGGGATTCCAGGTGTTTCCGTATTTGGACAACTGGCTCCTGACCGCCCCCACCAGGCATTTACTTTTCCAAAACAGGGACATCACCATTCAGCTTTGTGCTCAACTAGGGATCTCCATAAATTGGGAAAAAAAATCTGCATTACTGCCCTCGCAATCTGTGAATTTTATAGGCGCAGAGGTAGACACAGTGGATATGACAGTTCGTCTTCCCTCCGAAAGAGCACAAAATCTCATCTCACAAGTTCAGCGACTTCTCCCACTTCGGAAAGTCAAAGCAAAGTGGATTCTTCAACTTCTTGGAACAGTGGCCTCAACCATTCTGTTAATAGCTCTAGCCAGGTTACGTATGAGAATCTTTCAATGGCTTCTGTTCTCCCTGTGGTCGTTCCAATATCTACCGCAGAATCACTCTATTCTTCTGACAGAATCATGCAAAAAGTACCTTCGTTGGTGGATAGCCCCCAACAATGTGTTCACGGAAGCTCCCTTTGTGCCTGCCCAACCCATTGCCACTGTGACCACGGATGCCTCCCAGGTCGGGTGGGGGGGGCATTATGTGGGCAGGACGGTCCACGGCACATGGCAAGAACACGAGGCTCATCTGCATATCCACGTTCTGGAGATGAGAGCAGTGCTTCTGGTGTTGCAAGCACTTCAGGACCATCTTCCTCCAGAGACGATTGCGATACAATCGGACAACATGTCGGTTGTGTGGTATATCAACAAACAGGGCGGTACCAGATCTTACCCACTCTGTCGCGAGGCCATGCGAGTTTGGGAATGGGAAATTTCTTCCCAGCGCTTTCTGGTGGCAAAGCACATTCCGGGGACAACCAACGTGATAGCCGACAAGCTGAGCTGGGCAATCCTGCTGCCCCATGAGTGGTCTCTGAAATGGGAAATGGCGGAACAAATTTTCCTAAAATGGGGACAGCCTTGCTGCGACCTTTTTGCAAGTCCAGTCAATGCCAAGTGCAGCAATTATTTTTCCCTAATTCCCCCTCCGGGGGAAGCACCCAGAGACGCTCTGGTACACGATTTGCCCATGGGACTTCTCTATGCTTTCCTTCCATTCCTTCTTATCCCCAAAGTGATGCAGAAAGCCAACCAACTGGGAAGCAAGTTGATCCTCATTGCTCCTTACTGGCCTGGTCAGGTCTGGTTCCCCTTCCTCGAGCCTCTTCTCTTGGACAATCCTTGGATCCTGGACCCAGTTCCAGATCTGTTGACCCACGTCGGGTTCACTACACCCCTCTCTCCACACCCTCAAATTGACAGCTTGGCTGATCCAGTTCCATCTGTAGTCAGGCTTCATGATGTTTCATCATCAGTGTCCCATATTCTTTTATCCTCACACAAACCATCAACCAGAAGGCTGTATGACAGTAAGTGGAAAAGGTTTTCTATTTGGGCACAGAAAATGAAAGTGGATCCTTACGCCGCTCCTGTTCCCGTAATTCTGGAATTCCTTTTGGAGCTTTTTCAACAGGGATCTGTCGCAGCCACCATCAAAGTACAAATGGCAGCTATTTCACATTTTTATTTGGGGTCTCCAAATGTTAACCTTATGTCGCATAAGCTATGTAAAACCTTCTTGAAAGGGGCCACCCTGCTGAGACCATCTTGGGACTTAAATTTTGTGTTGGCCAAACTAACATCCCCTCCTTTTGAACAGTCTCATTCAACTTTCGTAAAGTACTTGTGTTGGAAGACTGTTTTTGGTAAAGTCATGCAGCAGTAGCCACATGGCAGTTGATATAGGTGTACATCTCTCACGTATGTTGACTGTTTTGTCAGTAATGGTGCAGACAGAAATGTAAACGCTATTAGAAAAGGTATGCAGGTAACTTAATTGTCTCAGTGCGGACTTCTGTGTGATCTGTTGGTTTCCAAGACTAGAACACTGCACCTGCCAAGGAGTCCATAAGTTTGAACAGCTGGAGAGTGAGTACACTCCTGTGCTACAGTGGAGCTTGGGGCTCTCCACTGTTATAGTTCCAAGCCCACTTGGTGTGATGGGCTGAGGAAAAGCTTGTGGACCTTCTAAAGTCTGGTTAAAGGAGTGCAGTGTAGTAGCTCTGTATGGTTTCTGCAGTGGACATTGGTGTGCATCTCCCTGTAACTTTGTGTAAATCCTTTGCCTGAGGTCACATAATCACTTGTTCCCACACAGGATGGATGGAGTGACTAAGCTCTTCATCTCAGAAGAAGGCTTTTGGGGTTAAGGTATTGTTCAGAGAAAGATGGTATTAAAAATGCTTTTTACAGCACAGGTATGAAGGGGAGAGAGGTGATGATAGGGAAAGTTATTGGAGTATGCTGGAACATTTGTTCTATCCTCCTTGACAGAAAAGCATGTTCCTAAAATAAAAGAAAGCTGTGACAAGATTGGAAGTAAATATTAATGATGGTAAATAATTGGATAAAATAGAGAAAAGGAAAAAGCTTTATTGGAAAGTATATAAAAAGGCATCTCATTTAAGGGAAAAAATATATTGGAAAACAAAAGCTAGCTTAATGAAATTAATTAATGCAACTAAGAGTAAATATGATTTGAGGTTAGCTGGCTATATTGTGAACAAGAATAAAGCTTAAGCTTTCTTTAAATATGATGGCAGACAGGGGTGATCATAATGCAAAGGAGTATAAAAAATAATGAAGCTTTAATTATAAACCCTAAATAACATTCAAATACATTTGTTGAGAAATCTACAGAGGTGTTGAGGAAGATTTATATCTAGGAAAGTGTGTCGAGGATACTGTTTAAATACTTGCCATAGTTGACAACAAAAGTGATGGTCAAGGCCCTTAGTTTAATAAAACCCTATGCTGCAGCATGACTAGATGGGCCAAATGGATACTTTCATGTGAGGGTTATGGATGTTGTAGCTCCATATTTTAAATTCTTTATATATAGATAACACTTTTTTTCTGGGTTTCTTCTGTAATCTTTGACGGAAGCCATCATTGTCCGCATATCCAAAGGAGGGAGTTCAGTATCTGTAAGTAATTATTGACTTGTTATCCTGACATGTGTTGTATGCAAATGTTTCGAACCTGTCTTGTGTAATAAGATGACAGGGTGGTTGAACATAAATCTTGATATAAACCAGCACAGATTTACAGTGGGATGCTGTTTTGTCAAACTTTATAAAATTTTCTCAGTTAATATGGGAAATGGAAGAGTAGAGTCTTTCAGTGGACATTTTGTATCTTTTTCTAGCAAAGATCTTTGATTCATTACCACATAATTAATATTGTGTTGCCTCAATATTTTTTAATTTTATTTCATTTGTAGATGGATAGGCAATTGGTTGAGTTGGAGAACTTGAGTTAGATTGCAGGGGAGTGGTGGGACCATAACAGTTTGCAGTATTCATGTTAAGTAATTTCATATTGGGAAGGGTAGCAAGTTTGTAGATGATGACAAGGTGGGAGTGGTTGTGACAAACTTGACAAAAATAGCCACACCAACCCCATCGAGGGCAGGAGACTGTTGTGCTCCAGAGGCAACTGGTATGGCCGGTCTTAAAACTTGTGTAAGGAAAGGAATTGTCACTGGTTAAAATGTATAATTCCATAATGTTTCCTTTATTCTCTGGAATACACTTGCTGTTCCCCGAGCTAGGTCCGCCCTATGAATTTTAGTGTCAAGGGTCCCAAAAGCTAAATAGGAGCAAGGAAGTTTTTTTTTTTCCCTCAAGGCTGTTTTTGGTCCCAAGAAAGCATAACCTTTGGATACATATTCTAGATCTATCCCGATTAAACAGATTCAAAGACTATAAAATTTTGGGTTCAAAACAGTAATCTTGAAGGCTTCCTGGGGCAAATACACAAGTAAAAAGTGTGTAACTGCAGAAACCAAAACTTAAAAAAAAACCCAAATTGTGAAACGTGCTATTGCATTATTAAAGCATTTATGTTGTGTCCCGCACATCCCTCCTATGTATTTGGACTAATTTCAAGAGTGCTGTACTTACTGAAGAGAGAATACTCTAATGTAGTGCACCTTCAAACTTTGTATATTACACCCCCCCCCCCCAATAGCTCTACTGTTCCAAGGAACAAACTCTGTGGAATTTCAACAGGCTTCCAGACTTGAAAGCCTTTCTTACCTTTCCTTTGCAGGACACACTTATTTATAGCAGTCTTGGACATTGACCCTTACCACGCAAAGTTTCTCTCACAAAAGACCAAGAAAGTTTTTCTGTTGAGGACTGGGGAAAGAAAACACCATTTGATCAGTCCATTGCAGATTATGAGGGATTTGGATATTGTCAGTTTGGGCAACTGCTTGATTCAGGCCTTGCAGAGGAAGAGATCCACACGTCCCCCCAAGGGGCTGTTTAGTGCCTTACCAGCCAGAGCGCATCACTGAGCCTGCAAAAAATCCAGTCAGTTATCTTAACTGACCAAAACCTTTGAGGTGGGTGGGGAGGCCCGTACTAGATGCCAAAGTAGCCAGATATTCTCTGCACTGAAAGGAAACTCTGTTGAATCGGCTGTTTGCCTAATGAGCACAGAAGGCACGTCTGACAGCAAGCGCTTTGTTTAATGGAGCAGACCTATATGTCTGCCACTGTTCTGAGGGTCCATGTTCCCAGGGCATATGTAAAGATGATGCATTAATACCTCAAAAAGTTCTGAAAGTGGCACTGTCACCAGTTGAAGAAAGTCATCATTCTGATCCCTACATTCAAAGGGAATTTGGGTGGTGGGATGATAGGGTGCATGTTAGCCAGAAGATGCCATTTGTGATCAGTGATAGCCCTCCAAGTCCAGCTATGGTTGGTTAAGTCTTTAAACAGTAGAGGTATTCGGGGTAAAATGAAGGTGCAAGGAAAGAGGACCAGGAGGTATTGGAGAAGCATGTCTGTGAATGAGGTGATGGCTGCAATATTGGTAATACAGATATTCAAAAGAGAGATTAACCCCCCCCTCCCCGGACATTCAGATTATTGGTATTTAATAGTACTTTGATGTGGCAGTTCAACAAGCAGTGAAGGAAGCATTACTATTGCTTGTTTGGCTGTGGTAGCATGGGAACTGACTTTGAGGCAGGGTGTCCACGTCTAGGCTGCATATATTTCATCTAACCAGATCACATTGGCAGGCAAACTGAGCTGATTCTCCAGCCTACATGAGTGGGACTAAGGTAAGTATGTGTTTACAAATGTGGTGCAGACATAGTGAATCATTGACTTGAATCAGTCTATATTTCAAGACTTTGACCACCAGAGGACATTTCTTACCAGATATCCATGCAGGGAAAGTCTAGGAGTGAATGTCTTTTCCATGTCATTGTGCTGGCACCTGCTCCATGCGTTCTTAGTAATTTCTTCTACTTCCAAGACTACTTCCTTAAAGCAGGAAGGACGGGAGAGAGGCAAGGCACTGATTATTAGTCAGCCCTAGTTTGGCCAGGGCAACCCCAGTTCTCCCAGGTGTTCAAGTGAGTAGAGAAGTAGCTGTTACAAACTTATTTGCTCTGCTAACACAGTGGGGAGAGGGTCCATAAAACAACCAAACCTGGTTATTTGCAGTTAGCTGTATGGATGGCCTCAATCTGGTCCCCTTTAGGGACCATTTCTTTCTGTAAGTACTGTGGATGATGTACATTTTGTAGGAGACCAGGAAGCCCCATATTAGAAAGTCTTACCTGGCTACATGAAGAAGTTTTCTCTTCTGTACTCATTGAGTTTAAGGCCCACTGTTGAACTCTGCAACAGTTGTAGTAAAATACCTGTTTATAAGGAGTTGTATTGCTGCATCAGTTGTTGTGATGATAATGTAACTGTGTGAGTATTCTCACTGAAAACCGTACATGCTCAAATAAAAGGATCACTGATGCAACTTATGTTCCTGCCTGATATCCCTTTTGTTGGAAAATTGTTTGTAGTAGAAGTTTCATAGAACTCGACTTCTGAGGGAGAGGAGTTAAGGGCCTTCCGTCAGGCTTCCTGACGTGTCTTGTTAGGTCCTTGTGGAGAGGGGGGGTATTGGACTCCATAGGATGTTTGTACCACACTTTGACTTACTTGAGTAAAGAACATGAAATGGAGCAAGGTGCATCCCCATTTCTTCTTCGCATCATACTGATATATTTAGCAAGGTGGGGGAGAATAGCTTTGTTCTGGGGACTTCTAACAAGTCTGAAAGCCAGACTTCCATGTTTAAGGAATTTATGCTCCTGCAGTGAAATATTTGAATCTCTAATGTAATGAGAAGTACACCTAAAACTAACCATATCTAAACGTGTGGACCACTAACTTCAGCCAGTGCATCCTTGCATGCTGTTTTAGATGTCATGGGAAAAACCAGCTCTATTATGGAGACATCCACAAGCTGAAAGAGACAGGCTGGAAGGCTGATTTCTATCTGTAAGGATTTCAGCAAATATCCCCAGCGAGTGTACTTTCTGAATTATTTTGAGTCTTGTTAACTTAAACCAGCACATACTATTTCTGCCATTTCAGATAGTAAAGCTACAAAAGCTTGTATTGCTCTCTCTTTTTTTCCTTGCTCCTGTGTTGGCTGACCTTCAGTCCTTTCCACGATCTGCTGCTACCCTGTGCACAGGGTGAGTGGGGTGCAGACATCCAGTATCTGCGAGACTTGTTCTCACTAGGCAGCATTGCACCAAGAGCTTTTTTTTGTGGCCTATCCCTACCTCTTGTGGTGATATGAGTACTTATGTCTTTGCAAGGGTGGCCTATACCCCCTTGTCCTCTCATGCATGTACCATCATCTGCTGTCATTGCCAGCTTGAGTTTCCACACCCACAATTTTCCTGACACTGGCTTACCAATCATGATGGGCCTTGCTGTGCAGCCAAGGCCCTGTCATAAGAGTAGTGGCATAAGATTATTTAACATTTGTTGACTGGGAAAGTCCGACTAGGACAGAACCTATTTTCAGTGGAGACCCGGGGAGAGACCCTCCAGATGCATGTCTTTGGAATGTGGGAAGAAACTGGTGCACCCGGAGGAAACGCACACGAACACTGTGAGAATCGAACTGGAGAACCTCTTGCTGTGGGGCAACAATGTTAATCTCTGCACTGTCGTATAAACAAGATAAACAGAAACCACCATCTGTCTATCCCCCACCCCACAATGGAAAACTGAGGTAATCCAGAAAGCTTGAGTGAGGCCTGGTATCCCAGCTTTGACCCAGAGGATGACAAGACTAACAAGAAACATGATTACAAAGTATTGGTCTTAAATCTGCTTGCTGAAGTGATTTTGGCTGGAGACTCTCTCTCTGATGCCCTCCCTGTGGGAGGAATAAAAATGCTTTGTTGAAGTTTCAAGTAGTTTATTTCACCAAGTAGGTATATGGACGAGTGTACTTGTTTTAATACATTACATTAAAAAGGTCATTTATTTAAAACCAGTTACATACAGTGTTGGGCGAGGGTCCAGGAGAGCTGACTGGAGGATAATGTGAGAGATGGTAAAAAGGAGCCATTCCCAAAGCTTAGAGGTTAGCAACTTATTTGAATTCTTAATTAAAAGATTTTTTATTTTTATAAATAAAATCAAAAACAGAGCAGTCCACGAACCATGCAGTCCATGAAAAATGTCCACCATAAATGGTAAATTCTATTTTATTTTAAAACTGGTAAGCGCTTTCACATAGGAGCTTCTTCAGACCATCAAGCAGATACTGGTCTAAACTCATTTAAATAGTGCACATAAGCCAATCAGCTTATATTAGGCAACACAAATGTATTAATTTAAAGTAAAATCACAGAATTACAAAGTAATGCACACTTCAGCACTAATAACTAATATAGAGACCATAAAAATAATTATATTAAGAAAGATATATACAAGGTTAAAAACCCTAAATAAAGATAAACATTTTTTATTATAATTATTCTTAAACTGATGTCACTGTAGGACTATTTTATATTTGGTCTCATGGTTAACGTGGGCTTAATGGACGCTCTCTCATTCAAGCCCATACCTCTATCTGCCCTAAGCCTTAAAATCCACCTAACTTCCTTGCTGTCAGTTAAGGTCCGTATATCACCTTCCCGTACTGTGGGTTTAACCAAATCCATTACCAAAAATCAAAGTGTGATCATCCCCCTGTGCCATAATATGTTTGGATAGGGCATCGGTTTGTGTTCTAACTCTAATATTATAGAAGTGTTCCCTAATTCTGTCTCTAAGTAGCCTATCCATTTTCCCAACATAAAATGACCAACAGGTCATGCACTTAGCTAAATAAACCACATGTGATGTTGTATGATCAGTACTAACTTCAGAATGGAAGTGCTGACCTGTATCGGGATGTACAAAAATTCCTGTGGTATCCAAGTAGTCACAGAAATGGCAATTCCCACATGGATGAGTGCCTTTAATACATTCAGGGGGTCCACCTCTATCTCTAGGGTAACATAATATTCTCTTCAAATTTAATTTATTTTTTAACATAAAACTTGGGTTCTCTCCTACCACTTTTTTAACCACTGGATCTATGGTTAAAACTCGCCAGTTTTTTCCAATAATATCCGTAATTGGCTTGATGTCTGTAGTAAAATACATCGTGACTTTTATAGCGTTAGGATGTGAGACATCCTTTGGGCAATCAATAGATTCGACATTATAGGAGTAGTAAGGTTTAGCTATATCTTTCCTTAAATCGTAAGGTCTATTATTTGTTTTCTTCTCTTGAGCAATACCACGTTTGCCTTCTACGGTGTGTTAGTGTGCTTTTTATATTTTTATTTTTAACAAAAAAAAATGAAAACACAACATCAACTACCACAATAGAAGTATATTTAAGAAAACACTTTTGTCTGACCTTCATCAGGTCCATCCAGCAGAGTGGTTTGTACAATGGTTTACAGTTTGATCCTGGAAAATGCCTGCTTTTACGAGGCTATCACCAGACTTCATTAGCCTGTTTTGTGACACGTAATATAAGAGGCTGTGCCTGTGTCTGCTTTCGTGGAGCTCCTATTCTGTGAAGCAAATTATGAAAGCTTTATTAAACTTTTTTCTAGTCTGATTTGTCATTAACAATGCTTGCATCCCATGTAATATGAAAGTCTGTGCCCTCTTTATGGGACTCCTATATTCTGAAATATACTATGAAGGACTATTTTTTTTCTTGTTTTGCAAGAAGAATTACAGTGCATGCTTATAAGAGCCTTGTATACATGACTAATTTGACCAGTCCCCATTCTTCTTCCTGATGAAACCAGACCTTTTTATATGTAGGGTAGGGGAGGTAGTCGCCACACTAGGCGACTCGCATTATTTGAAAAATACATGCATCCATAGAAATCACTTATAATGGAAACCAGTCACAGTGCTCATTTTTACGGAGGTCATGGATGTGCACAAGTAGGAGGAAATCCACTAGGTGATGGACTGCCGACTGTACTACAAAATCTTTTATAAAAAATAAGTATCTCAGATAATCTGTGAGCATAGGCAAACTGTGATTTGTGTTTAAAGAACAGAGCAGTGTGGAGTGGGTTGCTGGGATAATAATTTCTGTAATTTGCAGTACAGTGAAAACTATGTTAAATGCAGGCCAAGTAAAAAGAACATCTGTACCTGGTTGTTGTGGGGTATCCACAGTAAGAGGGAGAATGCCCCTTGTCCGAGTGTGGTTCTGTGGTGGTCCATTCGGGGTCTTCACTATCAAAATGCTTTCTGGGTCTAGCAGTTACTGAGGGCTCTTCTGTTCAGATTCTTCCTTTCTTCAGCTTCCAGGTGGTGAAGTCAGTGCTACATAACTCTGTACCTGGCCAGATAAAGGGCTGGGAGGCAACAGGTGGAAGTGCAGTTAACCAATCTCGTGAGAGAGGGTGTAGCATCATGGGGCTCATGATGGGGTAAGATGATATAACAGGCTGATGTAGTCAACGTGGGTGTGGCTGTCAGTCAGACTACAAGGATAGTGTTTGGCCCCCTTTTTCTCACTCCTAAGAAAAGTAAAGCCTAAATCCCAAATCAGTAGGCAAAACATTTTTTCAAATACCTGAAAGTTGCTTCTGTTAAATAGATTCATAGATTAGTACTAGGCTAACCGTCCTTTATAGGTCATTTTAAGCATAGCCAGTATCCCCTTGTGAGAACCAAACCCTGCACCTTGTGTTTGTAAGGCAAACACCTTTACCATCATGCCAACCTCCCTACCTGCTGGTTTAGTTAGTACACATCATGAGGTAAAAAGCATTTTCAAACTCCTGACAGTTACTGTTTAGGTTTTTATACATTTTGATTATAAAAAAGAAAAAATATATAAAAAGTAAAGACTGGATTATTTCCTATGTTACTAGTTCAGCAGGCAGACTGTACCAAGGCAGATGCAGCGATCTATAAAAATCTAATTTCTTGATTTGGCTTTTTCATATTAACAGCAACAATAAGATTTTAATTAGCAGTTAATGTACAAGTCCTTGATTAAACAGTAGAGGTGTTTTTGTATGATTTATGATTTAGCTTCCTGAATGCAAGTGCATTTGTGATGGAAGTGTTTGAGCTTAGACTAGGGTGGTGGTGGGAGTCCAGGCTGATCTATCAGTTTAACTCCATTTTTTCGAGGATGAGATTATTATTCCTTCGAGTGAACCCATAATGAGCATGTCCAGGATGTGGAAGTGAAAATCTCCATGGTCTGGGAAATCATAGCATTGCTTGGGTAGTTGTTTTTTGAGGATCTGGAGTCTGATGCCAGGGAGGTGGTATGCCACCATGAATTTGAACATATTCACAGTTTTCCCTACATAAAAAAATGGCTACAGCTATTACACTGTGCATAGCATATCACAAAAGCAGTGTTGCAATTACCAGAACAAGTGCTGTTGATTTTTCTTGTGAGTATAGGCAAAAGTAGTAGTCATTATTGCTCATGTAGTTGCAGTAAGTGCAATAATGGTTGGGGGAGGACATGGGAGTAAATTCTTCTGTCCTCCTCCAGTCTGAGTTTTACTCTACCCAGTCCCTAATGTTTCTGGCTCTCTTGAAAACAAAACAAGGATGCGATCCTAGGAGTTTTTTTCCAGCTATTTATATATTATTTATTCATTGACATCTGATTACTGGGAAAGCCTGACTGAGTAGGAGCCTATTTTCAGTGGAGGCCCGGGTAGAAAAGCTCCAGAGTATTACAAAACATTCTAAGAAAATAATTTTACAATCTTTAAAAATAATACAAAAAACAAATAGTTAAATAATTGCACCATATTGTACAGAATATGAAAACATTGGTTAATAATAGATACAAGTTGGTAATGATTTATTATCTGTAATCCCACCAAGTTGTTGGCCATAATCTTTCTAATTGTTTTGTAATCTACCATAAAAGTGAGAACTATGATTCTTTTTCCTTTGTCCCCCTTTGGGTCCAGGTGTTTGTTTCTGTTGAGCCCTGAGTTTCAAAGGCGGTTCCCCAAAATGGGATCCCTCTGCCTCATTTAAAGTTCTGATGGAGTTGAAGATGGAATTTGGTAATATATTGCTGTACCCCCTAGCCAGGATGTTTTGGTGTTGGCTGATTAGATTTGTGATGAAATCTCTACGCTCTTTGGAGATGTGCAGTTGTCATCCCCTGAGATTTTGTAACATTTCTGTTGGTGATCTGGGAATGTGTGCCTTTACTGTACAGCAGCATATTAACACTGGTTTTCTGAACAGGTTATTGGAGAGGTATTTGTTTTCAGTGTCCTTAGATATGATTATACCTAAAAAGCTGTCTGAGAACTTGTTGTGAGAGGTCATGAATCTCAGGAAGGTAGTGGAATTACTGATATGGTTGTAAATGTCATTTTAGTGTGGCTTCTTTCCGCTCCCAGGTGATAAAAATGTCATCAGTGAAACAGCGAAGTATTTCATCAATGCAAATAGGGGGTTTTGGTACACTACGTCCTCCTTCCATTTTCCAAGAGCCACATTGGCCCGACTTGGGGCCATAGCCACTCATTAGCTATTCCAGTAATCTGCTTCTAAAATCTGTTAAACATAAAGCAGTTGTTCCTAAGGGGTAGATCCAATAACCTTCTTATAACTTCCTACCTGGTAATGCATTCCTGTTCTTTTCATATGCATGCGTTACAGTTTTGGACATACAGTAGCTTTGTGGAAGCACTGTATAAGTTGCTTTCACATTTGTTGTGACCAGGATTGTGGAATTGCTGATTGGAATATCTAATTTTGCCCAGAAAGTCCAGCGAGTCTGAGATGAGATTTGTTGGCCTCTGCCTTTTGCTTTATCTAGGCATTAAGGTAGATGGATATTGCCTCAGTTATGGAACCACCCCTTGCCACTACTGGTCTGTAGGGAGTATCAGTGATATGTTATGAGATTTGGGGATCCCAAAGAAGCTTGGTATTTTGAGTGGAGGGTGATCAAAAAGCTTGGCATCTAGTAAATCATCTTCACACACAATTCTTAGTCACTCTCTCAAATTATTATAAGCAAAGTAGTAGCCATTTATGCGACTTCCCTCTTTTTATTATCTTTGTCAATCTAATTCTTTATTTTCAGTAAGCACTGCTTGATTTATTCTTGACTTCAGAATATCTGCCTAAATACTTCATCCTTAAATTTTCAGGGTCTACATATTAGTTTCCCCTCAATTGTTTGGCAGTGCCCTACACAGACACAGACACCTTGAGTAACATTTTTCCTGTAAAAGCACGACTGAAATTTCACCAATACTTAGTTGAGCATAGGACAACTAGTTTGCAGTGGTGAGCACTGTCCCCAGAGCTGCAAACTGGATATTCCTGACACTGCTTTATATTCTCACTTCAGCTGTCTAATCGGTAAAAAAGGGTCTGTTGCCATGGATTTGAACTTTCCCACTATCTCCATTAACAGCTTGGTCGGTATGGGCATCCTGAGGCAATGTAGAAATTGACACGTGTTTACTGATAACCAGTTAATTCTCAAACTAATATGATATGTGAGAGATTTATTCACACAATGTCACTGGAGACAAAGCTCTCACATAAAAGTACTCTTAATGTCAATAAGGTTGTCAGTTTTACAAACGCTGCACCCATCACACACAATTCAAAGCAGACATATAGGCCCACATATGCTGAAGCACTTAAATGCAACCTTCCTAAACCCCAAGGACCTCTTAGATGAAATTCATGTATCAAAATCCATCAGCAGCCCCAAATGCACTGTTTCAAAGTAACACCCACATTAACACACAGACAGATCTCATGCAGCCTCTACCTCTAAGTCAGTAAGGCAGGCCACTACACAATCTAACATTCTGGTCATTGGAGAATCCATTGTGAGACACACTGATGTCCCTCTCACCAGGCTGAGTAAGAAGAAAGCCATGGTCAAGTTGCTTATCAGAGACTAGGATCTGCCACATTGCGCATGCACGCAGGTCCACAAGTACCAGTATGAATCGGTCATAGTCCATGTTGGGAGTACATGACCTGAGATGTACCTCTATAGACTATATGAAGAGAGACATCATGGAGCTCTTGGAATATTTGGTTTGGCTGGAATGAGCCTAGCACTGAGCAGCATTTTACTTTCTCCAAGGATGATGCCACAATATGAACAAAAGACTACTGGCTTAGTTTCTGTTGTCATTCTAACGGGGTGCAATATCTCAGTATTGAAGGAGATGGTCAGCAGACCACGCTGCTTTTCCAGGGATGGTCTGCATTTCTCCCCTGTAGGCTTTCAAATATTAGCTAAAACATTGTCTTCCATAATAGTGTTTTTTTTAGGTAATGCCAAACTGAAAGCACTTCCGACATAGTAAATCAAAACTAAGAAAATTTAAAGGTATTAATGCTCAATGCTTGGGGTCTAAACAAAAAACTCCACTCCCTTAGAAGCTCTCTCTACCCTAGTGAATGCTGACATCTGTGTGGTCACTGAGACATGGTTTAAAGCCGTGGAGAGCAAACTAACAGTACAAGGTTATAATGCCTTCCACACATTTATACCTGTTACTGAAAAGACCGAGAGTAAAGGTGGAGGTAACTCTGTTTACATAAAAAAATAATGATGGCTGGTCAAACAGGGCAATGCACTTGAGCTGCTCCATGTTTACCATAGGCAAAAATCCATTACCACTTCCTTGCAAGCTATAGGTCCCATTGTATGACCCAGGAAACCCATACCATGTATTTAAACTTGTTGGAAATGCTTACCATCCAACCCAATACCATATTCATGGGCAACTTTAATTACCCCCACTGTTCACTGTTAATTCTATATGACATCAAACATACAGGCACAGAGATTTCTGAATTTTGTAAACACAAACTCCCTGGACCAGATAGTCAGTACACAAACCAGGGATGCAACCATACTGGATCTGGTCCTCACTAATATGGGAGAGTGCTGCACACCCCCTACTGTAATGCCTTCCTTGGTACGGTGAGACCACAAAATGGTCTCCTTTGAAGTAAAAGTAAAACCTGGACCCCCAGCTAAACCTGGAATATTCAGGAACTACTCTAGGCTAACCTGTTATTAAATGAGAACCTGGCAAAATTTCAAGCCCCATAAACCATGAGAACACTGCTGCCTAGGCAGAACTGTTCACAGAAACCCTGTACAAGCATGTTAATAGCTGCATAGAAGCAGCTGTACCCACCAGGAATAAGTACAGAATTAACTCCGAAACAAACCATCTTGGTGGAATCACAACAGCCAATAGGCTATATAACAGAAGGAATAAAATTATGGCAAAAATTAGGAGGTGCAGCACTCAGCAAGATTAAACACAGTCTTATCAAACTAAGCAAGCAACTCAGAGGACAAATACGTCTACCAAAGCTAAATCTGAGGTAAATTTGGCCTCCCAGGCCAAGGACAACCACAAGGCATTCTTTAGCAATGTCCGCAACCTCAAAAGCAATACACAATTGAGTGCAGAGCTCATTGTAAATGGAGCCACCTATAGTGAGCCAGAAGATTATAGGAAATGTACTGGCTGATAAATTCAGCTCCAACTTTACCCCTTCTTCTCCTCAGTTTTCCCTCAGGAAATACCATCAAATATAATTCCCCATCACTAGGGAACAGGACTTTAATACTCTCTCCAAGACCAAGAACACTGCATCACTGGGCCCACACAATATTCCAGGATGCCTTCTAATTAGTATGAAACATGACCTATCAGGTCGTCTGGAATTGCTATTTAACTGTAGCCTCCGAACAGGATTTGTGCTTCATGAATGAAGAACAGTACCAGTCATCCCTGTGCCTGAAGGTGGACCATTTACAGACCCCGGAAACTACAGATCCATAAGTCTCACTAGTCTTTTATCTGTAAAGCTATGGAAAGAATTATCATGGAAATGATCAATAGTGATATAGGACATCTCCAGACCCTGGACCCAAACCAGTTTGGTTTCATCAAGAGCAGGTCCTGCTTAGTCAGCATGTTGGACTCCTTTGAGAAGGTCACCAAAGCAGTGGATGAGGGCAAAATGGTTCACACTGCCTACCTTGACCTGGCCAAGGGATTTGACACAATACCCCACTCTGGCATAGTTGACAAACTCAAGAAGTCCACCTCTTCAAAAAGGCCAGTCACAAGTGGAGTCCCTCAGGGATCAGTCCTCGGACCGCTCCTTTTCGGCATTTACTTCTCTGAAGTCAAGGCTAATGTGAATGGTCTCTGGCTGACTAAATTTGCATGTGATTGCAAATTAGGAGCTGTCATTGAATCCCACACTGTCACAAATGTTCTCCTGGAAGGGCTGACATAGACAAACAACTGGTGTCAGAGCCATGGACTAAAACTAAATGCAGAGAAAGGCATAACAGTATCTTTCAGGAAGTCATCCATGCCTGGTAACTATCATATTGACAACACATCCCTTAGAGTTGATCAGTAGCCTGGGACGGATGCACATAGACAGTAATCTAGCCTTTGACCATCACTTGTCTATAGTAGGAGGAACTCCTGTGTTGCACAACTTATAAACAAGGGTATGATATCGAAGTCCAAGGAAGTCATTGTTCCACTGTTTTTGGCATTTATCAGACCTATCATTGAGTACAGTGCCCCCTTTGGTATGTACCTAACCAGGCATATCCAACAACTGGAATGTCCACAGAGTTTCCTCACTAAAAGAATACAGAGTGTAATTTCATCAACTCCTATAGTATAAGTAAACTCCAGGAAGTCGGTCATTCATGAAATGCTGTCTATAAAGTCAGGTATCTGATTTTGGAGTCCTTTCCAGATAAAACACATGTCATCTTGGTATCTAGTATACCAAGTGACACATTGTTGGTACATTTCATTGTTAAACAACCAATTACGTTCCCAGTATGCCATAACGCTGTTTGCAAAACTACACCCACAAGGTGACCCCATGGCTATCCCTGTTTTTTGAAGAAAAAAATGGTTCTTGAAGACTAAAAAATTATTAGATAACACCAAATCTAGTAGGGTTTCAACAAGATACATCTGTACGCTGGTGGCATTTTTAAGCATCATAAAGTTTTTAGTCCAATCAATTCCCAATTGATGGGGAATAACAGTGTATAAATCTTTCACATCCACTACTAGAAAGATGTAATCCGAGTTATACTCTATTTGGTTTATATTCTTCAAGAAATTCCAGGAGTCCTTACAGATTTGTGGTTCCTCCTGTATTAGTGGTTTAAGGATGCCATCCACATATTTGGCACAAGCATAAGTGATGAATCCTCTCCCAAGTTTGAATGACTATGCTTCTATTAAATGCATTTTTCAAGTTAAAAGCACTGCTTAGATAAAGATAAAAGTGAAGAATGCATTTTATTTGGATACTGTTGTTATATCTTCAAAGGCAGTAGTAGCGGGAATATAATGATTTTACGAAATTTCTTCTTATATATAACAGTTAATAGGGATATTATTTGTATGATTTGTAATAAGTTTTAGATGTCCCATACATGTGTCAATACTTGCTATTTATTTATTTATCTATTTATTAGCAAGTTCTTTATTTTAGTCATGTTTTTAATATAAAGTTTACTTTAATTGAGGATTAATGGGAGAAAACTTCATAATGGTGATGAGACATGCGATACTACTGAGTAGGTTGTTTTTAATTTGTATCATATATTTTTTTAAAAATGCAATGGTATAATATTCTATTATTATTTCTTGAAAATTTGATTGGATAATTGATTAATCACACTTCAATTGTTTCTGTGTTGTAGCCTATATAAATAGGCAGCTGTGTGTTAAGCAGTTTTTGTCTGAAGAAGGCTGGGTATTTTCTCGGCCGAAAGCGTTTACGTTATTAAATTAGTAAAATTATTAAATATTCTGTGCCTTGACTGAATTGGTCCGTTTTTCACTTTGTTCGTTACTGTAATCTTTTTTGCCAAACTAGGGAAGATTAGTCTTAAATGTATTTCAGGAAATATGAGCCCGTAAAAGTGGGTGTACATCCTCTTGTATTACATGTGATGCAAGCATTAATAAGGCCAAGTCAGAATGGAAAAAGTTATGTAATAAAGCTTTCATAATTTGCTTCAAGGAATGAGCCCCACAAAGGCAGTATTAAATGTAGTACAAGACGGGCTAGTAAAATCTGATGATGGCTTTGTAATAAAACTGTCAACCACTCTACAAACACAATGTTGGATGAACCTGATGAAGCTCAGTAGTGAGTGTTTTCTTTAATATACTTCTATAGGGGTAGCTCATAGTGTGTTGTCATGTTTTGTTAAAAATAAAAACCTTTTAACTAAGAATGAGGTTCCACAAGCTGCTGAGGTGGTAAACCCTCATGGGTCATTCAGGAATATTCAAATAAGGGACTAACGTCCAAGCTTTAGGCTTGATTCCTTGTTTTTTCATCTCCCAGATTTTCCCCCAGTCAGCTCCCCAGACCGTTGTCTGTAACGTTCTTTAAATAACAGACCTGTTGAATGTAATGTAGAGCACCATCCATCTACTAAGCTGAATAAACTACTTGCAAATACAAAGCATCTTTACTCCTCCCATAGGGAGGGCATCAGAGAGAGAGTCTCCCTGATCTGTCAGCTAAAGTGATTTTATCTGGACTAATCCTTTGTACTTTGCCCCTCCCCTGGATGGGTACACCCATTCTTACTGTCTGTGCCATTAAGCAGTGAAGCCACTAGTCAAAAGCTACCAGGGCTTGTACCCTCTTCTTTACTGGTGAAGGCCACAAACTTGTATCTTTGCTCTCAAAGGACACCTGGATAATGTTTCTGGACATAATGGATCTATGCCTTTTGGAGCATCAGTATTTGGTTTGCTCTGGGTGGGCATCACTTCCAGTACAGTTTGCTGCAAGTGGACTTTTCTGTGCACCCAGAGTCTTCATCAGAGTGGTTAGTGTAGTGACTGAAGCCTAGTGGAAGAAACCTCTCCATTTGTTCCTTACCTGGATAGCTTACTTCTTGGTAGCCCCATCCAGGACCTTCCTGGAAATCTCCCTTCTATTGAGTGCTACTTTGGTTGCAGTTCCTAGGGACTGGAGGGAGTGTCACCATACGCAATAAATTGGAGAATCCTCTCTGACTCCTGCTCAGAGTATTTATTGTTTAGATTCAGAGTTGAGCATGCTGTCCACTGTCTGCAATGTCTGCTGTGGGAGAGGGCTCAGGAGGTCTATGGCCTTGTCTGACTCTAGGAGGATGTAGGAAAGGGTCTGGACTCTGACTCAGCTGTGCTGTGTGGGCTTGATGGGTGCCATGATCTTTATGATGGGGTTTGCATATTTGAGGATATGGATTTTGCAATGGACTGAGTTTACAGTGGCTCAGAGCCACCACAGGCTCATGGCCTTCTTTTAAATTTATTCTTGATGGGTTCTGAATCAGCGGGCAATCCCCACCAGTCTTTTGGTAGTTTTTTCTGCTGTGATTCTGATGATAGACTCATTACATGTGCAAATAGGAATATTACGTCTGTGTCCACATGGTTCATGTGGAGGGAGGAGCTGCACTGCAACCACTTGAAACTTTAAGTGCAGTCTTCTTGGCTCCTAAGGACTTGGAGACAAAGCTGCTTTGGGGCCTCTCCATATCTGGTCAGATAATCATTGTGTTAACGTGGTAGCTAAACAAACAAGGGGGGCTGCAGTCATAGTATACCCCTCTTCATGGATGTAGTACTTTGTCTTATTGACAGTATCACTCTTGACCATTTCACATTCCCAGGGAGTTAAATGAGCTGGCAGTCTGAGTTACATCTTCAGTTATCTTCTGGAGAAGTTCTTCTGATGCCAGATTTTGTGTTTTTAGATGTGGGGAACTCAATATATCAGCCTGTTCAGCACATTGGAGAATGTGATCTGTTCCTCATTTTGTGCTCACTGCAGCAGGTCTAGGGAATATATCAGTTAATGCAGTGTCTTTTCTCTGGAGCTGATGATGCTTGTGTCATTCTCAGCATTCCTAGTGATCCCACATCTCATTGCAAAATTTACAATGAAAGGCCCAAACATGTTCTTGTTACTCCTTTAGTGGCCTAGGAGAGTATGGTTTATGTACTAGGATTTCAGGAGATTTTGAAAACTCATGATCCTAGTCAAGGATGTGTCCAGTGGTTCACATAGCAACCGTCTCCATGTCATGGCCTGGATGCTAGTGTAGACTCCTGATCACAGTGGATGTCCTTCCATATTACTGTTGTAGTATTCCATACTCAAGGGATTCCCTGCCAAGGGTAGCCCGACATCTGGCCAGTATACCGAAGCCCTAGGATTACTAGTATGTCGTACATCATATGTATGCTCCCTGCTCATGGTGTAGGGCATAAAGGTGACTTATGGACTTCCCTACATCAGAACTTCTTTGCCGCCAGTCTGAACGCCATCTTCACTTGTCAGTCTGCATGCTCCTTTGTCTGCTGGTTACCAAGCCATTTCAGATATTTTCTCCATTGGTGGATTTCTTATCTTTGATTTCTTTACTTTTTGCTGCAAGTGGACTTTTCTCTGCACCCAGAGTCTTCATCAGAGTGGTCAGTATAGTGACTGATGCCTAGTGGAAGAAACCTCTCCATTTGTTCCTTACCTCGATAGCTAACTTCTTGGTACCCCCATCCAGGAACTTCCTGGAAATGTCCCTTCTCCGGAGTGCTACTTTGGTTGCAGTTCCTGGGGACTGGAGGGAGTGTCACCATAAGCAATAAATTGGAGAATCCTCTCTGACTCCTGCACAGAGTATTTATTGTTTAGATACAGAGTTGAACATGCTATCCACTGTCTGTAATTTCTGCTGTGGCAGAAGGCCCAGGAGGTCCATGGCCTTGTCTGACTCTACTTTTGTTGTGAGGTAACATGTTATCCAGAAAGGGAAAAATGTCAGTGTGGTAGACAGATTCCCCATAAGGAACCATCACGAGCAGTGTTTGTTTTGCTTGGGTGCTTCTCAAAACCATACTTTGTGCTTGATTTGTCAAGTGTTTATCCCCAAGACTCTTCATAGTCTTCTCTCCACCTTTTCTATCTACCTTGAGAACCAGTGTCTTAAGTTGTTGGCACAAGGTGCATTGGTGGAATCATCCTGGTGTAAGGGTCAGCAGTCTGCCAAGAAGACCAAAAGAATAGGGTCAGATTTGGCTGCTGTACCACCTGCCCCAAATATCTGTCTTGAGGCAGGTGAAAGTCTAGAGGATCGTCTGGTCATTCCTTCGGATTCCTCTGCCAAGACCACTTTGAAGGCCAGTATGGATCCGGTTTCTTGCATGTCCTTGAAGGCTCTGCAGACATCTGTTATGAATGTTGATGGGGAACCACAGCTGATGGATCCCAGGGACCGAGGGGGTGTTCTCAGATTCTTGTTAGGGAGTCGATTCCCACTACATTGATAGGAGGTTCAGACCCTTGCCTACAAAGATCTTTAGTGCTGATGTCCCTTTGAAAAAGAAGCAGAATACGAAACATTTCCACAGTGGGAATGGCAGGATTTCATGCAGGGCTTGTTTAATGCACTCATGGCCTTTTCTGTGGTGCCATCTACGGCCACGGCTCTCCTGGCAGCTACTGGTCCTCTCGGAGCTCCTTACCTGGAGGCGGGCTCCTCAGGGTGGGGTGTGACCCCGGTTCCGAGGTCGTCCTTTTTGGTTCTGGGCTCCCATCTCTCCTCGGGCGGGTCTGCTTTCCAGGTGATGGAGAAGGGTCCTTGCTTCAACAGGCTCACAGTTGGCACCATTGGCATGGACACCAGAACCCCCCTCTAGCATGCAGCTGTCCCAATCCCCTACTCTGGGATCCTGAGCATGGGAGCCACAAGACTTTTCCTTGAGGGGGAACCCTTTCTCTGGAATCCTCCGCAGAAGATCCCACTGGGGAACCAGCCCGGAAAAAACTTTACAAGAGGAAGCATCTTGATTTATCACCGAAGACACCGATTGCGATGAGGGAGAAGGGTCCCCACAGTCTCCTCCAGAAGACGTCTCATTTGAGACATTCTCAAGATCCTCAAGCAGAGGGGAGACTGGAAGCCCTCCAACTGTTCTTCGGAGGAATTGGTGTTTTTGCAGGCTTTCCGTGCTCAATCATCTACTTCCTGGGTGACCCCACCTGTGAATGACCTCATTAGACGTATTGTGCAGCATGCCTGGAAGGCCCCGGACAACATAGAACCTGTCCCCCAGAGGCCAGATAAAATTTTATTCACTTCTGAAGACCAACCCAACTGGTCCAAACAACTGCTAGTTGATTCCATGGTCGTGGCAGCGGCCACCAAGAGGGAACTGGCAGAAGACATTTCCACTGTTCATGTCCCGAACAGGGAGTCTCAGGATATGGACGGACTGGGGAAGTAAGCCTATGCTTCAGCGACCTTTGCCATTCAGTCGCTGAATTACCTGACAAACTTTACTCGCCTCCAAAGAGACCTAATCTCAGAAATGTCTGCCTCTTTGGCGGGGCTACTGCCTGAAGGAGGTGCATGATACTGTTGTCTCTCAGCTAGCTACCCTGGAATCCATCTCTAACTCCTTGATGCGCTTGATCTCTCAAACTACCGAGGGGGCAGCTCGAGCAACAGCATCGGGCATAGTCATGAGACGACATGCCTGGATGCATTTGTGTGACTTCATGGACCCCTTTAAATCTTCCTTTGTCAACGTGCCTGTTGACGAATCTTCCCTTTTTGGCCCCAAAGTAAGAGACACACTATCAATAGGTGAGAAGGACGGAAAGACCTTGACTGTTGTGGGCATATGTTTTTCCACCCCCCAGAGATCCTACTTCAGGAATCAGATGGGAGGAAAATTGTAGATGTTCTTCTTGTTTCACTGTTGCAGTCATCACACTTGGGTAATCTGCCTGCAGGTAGCCCTCAGTCAGCCTGAATACCAGAGTCTTGGGATTTCTGCTTCGGATGCTGTTGCCTCTTCCATGACGTCAGGTCGTCCGGGGTATAAAACATGCAGCTGGTGCCATTACATCAGCTTTTCTTGCTGTGCGGGAGCCCGAAGCAGTTCGCATGCGTCGGATGGCCGCTACCTGAAATGTTCGTTTTTCGAGTTTCAAACCTGAAGTCTTCTAAAGCTAAGTACCCTGTTGAGGATCCTTTTTTCTTGCTCTTACCGATGTCAGAAAATCTTAACAATTGTCTTGCCTGTGGAAAGCAAATACCTCGGAGATTTTCATTCTTACTGTGTCACCTGTTTAGGCCCAGACCAAGACGTCCCTCGCTTTCGATTTTGTGCCTTGTTCAACACCCAAACTATTCGTCGTCTGGCTATTTTTGTCGCTAAATTCTTTTGCTCTCGTTCTCCATATTCCAAAATGGCTTCGATAAGCCATCCGACTACCAGTCTTCGAAAAATATACAAGGATAAAGACAGAGACAGACCGCATAGGTCCAAAACTGCTGACAACGCTTCTGTTAAGCTAGTCGCCAGTCCGCCGGTACTCAGTGAGGAGCTTTCACAGCCCCTGTTACCCGCTTCTACAAATTCGCAGGCCTCTACTGAGACCCATTCAGAGTCTGGTATGCTGTGAGATGCTTCTTCGTCTATGGAACCTGCGCATGTCTCTGCTTTGGATGGGTCCAGAGCCGCTGTGCAGGCACTGGCTTCTGAGGGTGTATTCAGACCTTCTGATGTTCATATTAAACAAACTTCTTCGTTAATGACTAAATCTACTGAATTTCTCAGGCCCAGAGTTCACACTACGCCAAGGAAACCGATGACCAAAGCGCGTTCTCGTATCCCATGCCACCAAAACAAATGCTTAGAATGGATGAAGACCTTATTAACTTTAATTAGGGGAAGCCAGCCTTCTCCCTCTAAAAGACAAAGAATTGATTTTCCTTCTGATTCTACAGACCATGAGTCCGATGACTGTAACCCCTGTGATTACCAGGACATACCCTTATCTACCTATGAGGATTCAGATGCAGAGGATTTCATTACCTCTGCCTCCCCCAGAGGACTTTTTATTCAGTGAAACTTTGCATACCCTAAGAGCATTTCCGCTGGGAATGCCAGGACTACCCACAGTCCAAAAAGAGACTCAGAATTTTTAGACTTGCCTCAGCATAGGCCTCTAGCTATACCCCCTGTCCTGGATATTGTAGATGATGTCTTCGTGGAATCCAGTCTTACCCTGGATACTTTACCACCAACTCCTGACAGGTACTACAGAGTAACTGACTCTCACAAATTTCTCTTTAAAAATCCCACTGTGGATCCAGCGACCATTTCCCAGGGACCTAAAGGTATTAAGGTACTACAGCCAAAAACCCTACCCCTTCGGACAAGGATTCTAGGGCTTTAGACAGATGGGGTAAGAAGGTATATACCTCTGCAACTTTTGCCATCAGGGCTTTAAATTGCCAGTTTCACATGTTGAAGTACCCGCAGCATATTATGGAACTGAGTAAACAAAAAATGTTGTTGATTCCTGATTGTGCAGAAAATAAAGACTTTACAAGACTTAATGCATTTTGCAAACCAAGTTGGTAAACATAATTTGCAGTGTGGTTTTGATGCCTTAGAAGCATCTTGCAGGGCTGCTGTCACTGGGTCCCTTCTGAGAAGGCATGCTTGGCTGAAGGAACAAATTTTTCCAGACCATGTTAAAGCAAAAATTGCTAGATGCTCAGTTAAACCAAGCATGTTTGTTTGGCTCAAAAGCAGAAGTTCTTAAAAAGATGGAGGAAAAAGCTAAATCTATGTAAACTGTTAAAGATTTCTTACAGGTACAGCCACCTAGATTCAGTAGGCATTGGCCTTCAAAAAAACTGGCCCTTTCCAGTCCCTCTCAGACCTTCTCAGTCCAAACCCAGGGGCAACAGACCACAAAGACTACAGTCTCAGGGTATGCACAGATCTAAACAATGGAGTGCTCCCTCCTCAAAAACAGGGAGTGGTAAGCCACCCCCTAATGGAAAAAGTTCACAATGGCTTGTCCTTCATCCTTCCCAGCCATGCCCAAGTACTTGCACCCTTAGGAGGAAAACTCGCCCTGCATGCAAAAAACTGGGAGTATATTAATCCGGACCGATGGATCTTAAACATTGTATCCCAGGGATACAGATTCTACATTCACTCACTGCCAACCCCAAGCGGATTGACAGACCTTCCTCAAAACCAGTGTGCAGAGGCCCAAAAGCAAGAACTTTCTCTTCTCAGTATCAGGGCTATTCAACCTGTTCCAACAGAGCAAAGGGGACAGGGTTTCTACTCCAGACTGTTCCTGGTGCCCAGAAAAGAGAACTCTCAGCGCCCTATTTTAGATCGGTGAACCCTCAACACCTTCCTGGTGGTACCAAAATTCAAAATGCTTACACTCCAGCAGTTGCTTCCTATGCTAGCCAAGGACTCCTGTCTAGTCAACCTAGACTTAAAAGAAGCTTATCTGCACATCCCCATAAGGGAATCTTGCAGGAAATATCTACATTTCAGGGCAGGCTCTATGCACTTCCCTTTGGCTTATCTACTGTGCCCACGGTATTCACAAAGTGCCTGGCTCCAGACATTGCATACTACAGGCAGAGAAATATTCAAATTTACCCATACATGGACGATTGCCTGATTCAGGCGGACAGTAAGGAATTGCTACTTCAGCACCTGACGTTTGTAAAGAGAATCCTAACTTCTCTGGGGTATACCATCAACGAAAATAAATCGCATCTGGTACCCAGCCAAATGATTGTATTCCTGGGAGCAAGCTTGAACACAACTTCCCAGATGGCATTCTTTACTCCAGAAAAGCAGGTTTATTTGACAAATTACTTCAAACTACTGGCCACCCAAACCCAGCTATCTCAAAGAAAAATACTGCAAGCCCTTGGGTTCATGGCCTCATGCATTCTCCTAATTCCATATGCAAGACTGCATATGAGGAAACTTCAGTGGTACTTAAAAAGTCTCTGGTGTCAACATTCTCAGGACCTGGAAACAGTGATTCCTATCATTCCTTGCCTAAGGACAGAGTTCCTTTGGTGGGCAGAGGCTTGCAACCACAACAAAGGACTTCCTTTCACTCAACCCTCCCACCCAAACCCTGACAAATGCATCAGACTATGAATGGGGGGCTCACATGGCAGGCAGATGCATTCAAGGCAAATGGAGCTCAGGATAAATCCACCTGCATATCAATCAGAAAGAAATGTTAGCTGTACAGAATGCACTGACAGCCTTCAAATACCTTATCCTGCCAGGACAACTCTTGATAAAGACAGACAACACCACAGTCATGTGGTACATAAACAAGCAGGGGGGAACTCATTCCTACCCACTCCGCAGGTTAGCCATTGCTCTGTGGAACACAGCCTTGAGCAATCAAGTGCACCTGCAAGCTCATTTCCTGCCAGGCAAAAAAAATTCACTGGCAGACGACTTAAGCAGAAATCTAATGGGCCTACATGAGTGGAAACTGGAACCCAACTCCTTCAAACTTCTAATACACAGTTTGTGGACACCAGAGATGGACCTCTTTGCTTCCCCCCAAAACCATCAACTGAGCAAATTTTGCACCAGAACTCCCCAGAGCCAAGCATGGAAAGTGGATGCCTTATCCTTTACATGGGAAAACCTCTCAATCTATGCCTTTCCCCCTCTGCCCCTCCTTTCAAAAGTACTACTCAAGATTAAACAGAACAGGCCAAGGACAATCCTAATTGCACCAGACTGGCCACAACAGTACTGCTACCCACTCCTACATAGTCTGACAGCAGTGCCACCCTGGCACCTACATCAGACCCCCTCTCTGCTGTCCCAGCTGGAGGGACAGATTTTGCATCCTCAGCTGCAAACCCTGAACCTGGCAGCCTGGCTTATTCCCGTAATACATCACCAGCAACCTTCAGCAAACAGGTGCTGGATGTTATCCTTGAGGCCAGGAGGCCTAGTACTAGGAAATCCTATTCAGAAAAATGGAAATATACTGTTCTTGGAGCCAGTCTGAAGGAAAGGACACAGCCGTGCCTACCTTTCCTCAAATCCTAGATTATCTAGCAGAGCTGCTCCACAAAGGCCTATCCTTCTCATCAATTAAGATTCATGCCTCTGCCATCTCAGCTCATTACAATACTGAGCCACCCCTCTTCTCTCACCCTCTGATCAAACAGTTCCTGAGTGGAGCTAACCATTTAAGACCCCCAAGGAGACCTTAACTTTGTACTAGAGAAGCTCACGCTCCCCCCTTTTGAGCCTGCTGCTACAGCAGAGTTAAAATTCCTCTCTTGGAAAACAGCCTTACTTCTAACCATCACTTCAGCAAGAAGATTGTCTGAGTTACAGGCCCTTATGGCTGTGGAACCATTCATTATCTTCCATGCGGACAGGGTTTCCCTCGGGGCTAACCCATCATTTATGCCCAAGGTGGTATCCAGTGTGGCTTTAAACCAATCCATCCTTTTACCAACCTTTTTTCCTAATCCTCAGAACAAAGGGGAATGGATCCTGCACTCCTTGGACATGCACAGACTGCTCAGGTTCTACCTTGAGAGGACTAAACCTTTCAGAAAATCTGACCAGCTGCTAGTCAACTTTGCTACAGGGGCAGAGCGGGCAAGGCCATTTCAAAGCAAACCATTTCTAAATGGATGGCACACTGCATCCATTTCTGCTACAAACACCATGGAAAACCTACCCCATAGGGGATCAGACCTCATTCCACTAGGGCTACCTCAACCTCTACAGCATTTCTCAGGGTAGTACCTACCAGGGACATCTTGGAAGCTGCAACATGGAGTTCTATACACACCTTCACCAAGCATTACCACTTGCCTATCTTTTCTAAATCCAGAGCTGGATTTGCCACAGTAGTCTTACAAGGCCTGCTAGCCATCCCTAATACTTTTTGACTGCCTCCACCCTTCCTCATCTTTGGGAATCAACCCAAGTGTGATGACTAAAACAGTGAAACATGAAGAACATAGTACAGTTGTGTACACTTACCATAAATGTACATGTTCGAGTGTGTTCTCTGTTGCAATCCTGGTTACCCTCCCTCCAGCCCCCTGTCTTTTCTATACTTTCTACCTATCCTCTTTTTTGGCCATATATTATGGCAGTGGTATTTACTTTTTAATGGAGGTGTTCCACACCATGTGATTTGCTTCCTATATTGGGGGCTCCTAACATCTGGGGCAAAAAAACTGATGTAATGGTGTCAGCTGTATGTTTATACCCCTGACATCATGGAAGAGGCAACAGCATTCGACTCAGAAATCCCAAGACTCTGGTATTCGGGCCAAGTGAGGGCTACCAGCAGGCTCCCGTGTGTGATGACTGCAACAGTGAATACACTCGAACATCTACATTTATGGTAAGTGTACACAACTGTACTTTCAAGAAGTCCCAAGGATCTTTTCGTGACACTCGTGATGAGCAATCCCTTCAGGGCAGAGGGGGCAACTCATCTGTAAGACGTCCTTTTCGGGGCAGAGGGGGGTCCGCGCAACCAGGGTGCTAAAGATTCCTTCTCCAGCCAGCCCTTACAGTGCTCCTGAGCAGTGGCCAGATTGCTTTCCTCTGGAAGCAGTTGGGGTTGATTTTCTCTGCACCTACAGGCCTGGCAACTCGTAACAGATGCTTGGGTGCAGAGAACAATATCCAGAGGCTATCATATCCCATTTGATCTTACTCCCAGACCCGTAAAATGACTCCCCGATGTTCCACCCAGTCAGTGGGAGGCTGCAGCCTTAGACATTGAAAAGCTGCTAAGAAAAAGTCATCCAATCAGTCCCACCAAACCAGAGAGGATCCGGATTTTACTCAAGGTTCTTTTTAGTGCCAAAAAAGACAGGGGACTGGAGACCAATCCTGGATCTCTGCTTACTAAACAAATTCATAAAACCTCAAAAATTCCGGATGGTCACAGTACAGTACATTCTCCCCTTTCTGGGGAAGGACAACTGGATGTGCTCTATAGACCTCCATGACGAGTATTACCACATAAAGATGGCTAAGTGCTCCCAGAGATTTCTCTTCTTCTGGCTGGGAGACGATCACTATCAGTTCAGGGTACTACCCTTTGGTGTCTCGACAGCTCCCAGAGTGTTCACCAAATGTATGGCAGGCGTAGTAGGTCATCTCCGACTACATAGATTCCAGGTGTTTCCATATCTAGATGATTAGCTCCTTACCGCCATGACCAGGAATAGTCTCATTCTCAGTCTCTCTTGCACTCAAAGCCTTGCTCTTCACCTAGTTATCATGATCAACATGGATAAATCACACATCTCCAACAAGAGCACTGAAATTCATTAGAACGATCTTAGACACAAAGTCCTGTCAAGCTTCCCTTCCTCCTCACAGGCTTTCAAAAATCGGAAGCAAGACTCAAGTTTTCCTTCCACAGACATTTGTAACAGCATGCCTTGTACTACAACTATTGGGCTCTGTGGCAGCAACCATTACCTTAGTACCACTGGCGAAGTTGTACATGAGACTATTACAGTGGCTCCTTTCATCACAATGGTCGATCTTAACCCACCCACTCGACCACATTGATACGCCTTACAAACCTTTGCAAGAAAGAAATGCTGTGGGTGGATGAAGCCAGAAACAAATCTTTGGTTTCAACCATTCTGCCTTCCCCAGTCCAGGGCCACGGTGACCATGGACGCTTCCCTGTTAGGGTGGGGTGGGGGGTATTTCCAGGAAAAGACCATCCAAGGCACCTGGTCCCCCATGGAGGCCAATTTGCACATAAATGTCCTGGAATTGAGGGCAGTTTTCTTAGCGTTGCAAGTGTTCCACACATCCCTTCCTTCCGGGACCATTGCAGTTCAGTCGGGCAACATGTCAATCGCCTGGTACATCAACAAACAAGGCGGAATCAGGTCTTACTCCCCTGTGTGGGGAAGCCATGAGAATTTGGCACAGGGCGATGGCTTCCAATCACTTTCTCATTGCAATGCACATTCCCAGGAGTTCCAGTCTTATTGCGGGCAATCTGAGCAGGAACATTTTGATGTCTCACGAGTGGTCCTTCAATCCTATAATAGCGAATCGGATCTTCCCCCATTGGGGCAGGCCTTGCTGCGACCTGTTTGCTTCTCCCCTAAACAACAAATGCAGAAGCTACTTTGCCCTGATCCCCCCTAAGGGGCAGTCACCGAGGGATGCTCTGACACATGATTGGCCCCCGGGTCTGTTGTATGCCTTCCCCCGTTTTCCCCTCATCCCAAAATTCCTCCAGAAAGCTCAAAGGTTGAGAAGCAGAGTGATCCTTATTGGCCCATTAAGTCTGGTTCCCTTTCCTGTGGCCTCAGCTGATTCACAGCCCGTGGATCCGGGATCAATCCCAAGGTCTGCTGTCTTATCCCTAGGGACTGATTCACCCCAGTCTCCACAGCCTCAAGTTCACAGCTAGGTTTCTCCACTTCCGATGGTTGCCAGGCTACCTAATATTTCATTCCCTGTTCATGACATTCCTCTGGCTTCGCACAAACCTTCCACCAGGAAAATTTATTCTAGTAAGTGGATTAGGTTCTCTAGATGGGCCAAAGAACATAACATAGATCCCTTTTCCATGCCTATTCAGAAGATCCTACAATACCTAACTACCCTATTGTACGCAGGAGCTTCAGCATCGACAATTATAGTGCATTTAGCGGCTATTGCAAATTTTCACAATGGAATTGACAATTTATCTGTTATGTCACACTGACTGTGTAAAGCCTTCATGAAAGGAGTATTGCATATTAAACCTCCGGTAAAGCCTCCTATAGAGCCATGGGACTTGTCTTCGGTGCTTCAGTTGTTAACAAGCCCTCCTTTCGAGGTTTCTAACTCCTGTGATATAAAATGTTTGTCTTGGAAAACTCTACTTCTAGTAGCCCTTACGTCAGTGAGAAGAGTATCTGAGTTGCAGGCTTTGTGTGTCAAAAGACCTTACTTGATTTTTCATAGGGAAAGTGTGTCCCTACGTACTGACCCCTCCTTTTTGCCCAGTGCCATTTCTGGGTTTTCCATTAGTCAGTGTATTGACCTACCGGTTTTCTTTCCTCACCATTCAAATAGAGGGGAATACCTTCTGCATACCCTCTTTGTTCATAGGAAACTTCGTTTCTATTTGGACAAAATTAAATCTTTCAGAAAAATGGATCAATTGTTTGTGGCCTTTGCAGGATCCAGATTGGGGAAGCCCATTTCCAAAACGACTTTATCTTCTTGGCTTAGAAACGCCATTACTTTCATGTACCATCAGGATAAAGTGTCCTTACCTTCTAAAATAAAGGCTCACTCTACTAGATCCTCGGCTACTTCAGTGGCTTTTCATTCTAGAGCGTCTATGGATTATATCTGCGCAGCAGCCACTTGGGCAAGACCTCATACCTTTATTACTCATTACAAATTGGATTTTGCCTCCAGGGGGCGAGCATCTTTTGGTTCTATGGTGCTCAGTAATGTCCTTCCTTAAGGCCACCCAAGACTTCAGTAGCTGGGGACTCGGTCCTAACAGTAAGGAAAGAATGAAGATTTTACATCAGATAAAGAAGTTGTGTCTTACCATAACGTTCCATCTGTGTTGTAGATCTTTATTCATTCATTACTTCCTGCCCTCCTTCCCCCTGCCTGGACTCCTGGTGGACTTTAGGATTTCCTTATTAGTTAAGGTGTCTGCTCAGACAGAGCCTCCTACTATCACTGTTATTACTTCTATACTATAGTGGCTGGCAAACTCGATCTGAAGAGACTGAGAGGGGCATTGTGGGTAGGTCTTAGCTGAGAGTTTTTGGCTGGCACAAGATTGGTAATGGCCATGTTGGTTCCGAGGATGGAACCGAAGTCCTAACTGTAATGAATGAAGATCTACAACACAGATGAAACGTTATGGTAAGACATAACTTCTTTTTTTCTTTCCTCCTAGGTGTCTAGGTTTGGCTGTTTCTAATCAAACAGTTTCTTCTCAGATCTCTATGGCCATTTCCTTTTGTTACTCTTTTCATGGGAAGAGCCTTTACAGAAGTAGATTCTACCGAGGCTGTTGCTTTCTCTGGTGCTTTTTTTTTTTTTTTTTTTTTCAGGGGATCGGATACCAATTCCATCCTTGAGGCAGCTAATTGGACTTTTGTACATAGTTTTACTAAACATTACAAGGTGGATGTGGTTTCCAGGGTTCGGGCCGGATTTGCCAAGGCTGTCCTGTTTGGCTTTCTTGAGGGCTCTGCTGGGCCTTCCTCCTCCCAATTTCCTTCTTGAGCTTTTGTACTCTCCTTTGAGTAAGGAATACTGCAGTAGTGATTCGGAATGACATAGTAGAGTTGTGTCAAGTCTTACCCTAACAGTATATGTCCTTCCCTTCACTGTTGCAGTATTGGCTCCCTTCCTCCTCCCCCTTTTCATTACTCCTCCTTTCTTTTTTTTTCTGGATGCACATGTTCCTCCTGGGGCCTTTCATTTTTGAGGTAGGTACTTCCGTACATCACCTTAATGCCCTACGCTGTGAGTGGGTAACTTACGTTTGACGTGCAGTGTCCTAGTAATCCTAAGGCTTTGGTATGCTGGCCGGATATCGGGCTACCCTTGGCAGGAAATCTCTTGAGTAAGGAGTACTGCAACAGTGAAGGAAAGGACATCTACTTTTATGGTAAGATTTTATACGACTGTATTATTTTCTAGTTGGAGCCTGTGGTTATTAAGGCTGCTAAGAAGACCTTCACTAAGTAGGCCTCTGCATCAAAGTGAAAAATTCGTCATTTGGGCAGAGCAGTACCTTGTACTGACCTGATTGGTTAGCTTGCAGGCGAATTTGGTGCATCTATGACACTTTTTTGTTTTTTTTATTTACTTTGCTTATTCTACAGTCATATTGCATATATCTGTTTCTGACCATTATGTCTTTGAGGTGGGCAGGATTGTAATCCAGCTGTGGCTGGTCAAGCAGTTCCTTAAAGAGGTGCTTAATCTGGGTTTTCTTTTTTATCCCCTCCCCCGTTGTGGTATTTGTACTGTAAGGTTGACAAGCTTGCCTGTTTACCATTTAAACCTGTCAGTTCGGTGGCTTTTGAAGTTCATTTCTTGTGGCTTTTCCAGATGGTCATTATCTCCGTTTATAGGATCTGAGGGCTTCTGGCCGTTGTGTCCAAGATGTTCATACTTGGCCTTCCAGAAGATATTATGCACCCCTCAGGATGAGACCATGCTTCACTTTATATGTCGTGTTTGAATTTTCCATGAACCATTCATTTCATCTTCACATTCTTTTCGTAGTGCAGAAACCTGAGTAGAGAGGAATGAATTGAGACTCAAACATGTAAACTTTGCAGTATTTTTTTTGTTTTTTGGGGGGGGGGGGGGCGGTATGTCAGGAAACTGTTAGTCAGTATTGTTTGAATTGATATGCTGTTTGTCAACAGAATTTGTGTGGTAGTAATGTTTTCCTTTGATAGTGCAGCCCCCAAAAAGCTAAAAGTAGTATATTTAGTCATCGTCATAAGATGTAGATTAAATTGGGATGGCCCGAAATATCTCAATCTACCTTTGAGATAAACATACTGGAAAGCTTTAGAATTTGAATTAAAGGGACAGCAGATTGTTAGTGTTATTTTTCTGTACTTAAGATGTGCCTGTGTCTGCAGTAGTAGTTCTATTTTCAGTATACGTCTGTTATAAAAGTATTTAATTCTGCTGTCATCTTTTTATCCTTCTGTCCATCAGTGCAGTGGCATTTGGAGATAATTTGTGCTTCTAAGGAGTGGATATGCATGCTTAGCTAACTGGACTGGCAGCTGGGAGCCTTGCTGTAGTGATTACCAGCTTTTCCAATTACATAAGGTCATTGGGCACACTATGGTGTCATCAGCAGTTAAGAGGATTATATGGTCTCAACATTTTTATTTTCTCTAGAGGTTTGCATGCAAGATTCCGGAGCTTTCTCATTGTGCTGTTTTCAATCTGGTTAACATCATCCTAGTGCTGGCTTATATGTCCATTACTATTTCTCTCTCTCTCTTTTTTTTAACTTGTCTTGCTGTGTGTGTTTTTTCAAGCCTTTGCAGGGGTACTTTGATCTTTACTGCAGGTATCTTTGCAGCGTTTCTTTACAATGGCTCATGGTGTTCCATTTCTTCTCAGTTCTGGCTGAGTGTTGTCATACTATGTCAGTCTGGCTTTCAGAGATGAGCTTACTCCTCCAGACAGTCAAGTGTTAATGTATTTTCAGTAGTCAAGCCTTCAATCTTCAGTAGGTAGTGCATGTCATAAAGGGTACAAAGAGTTAAACTGGTGCTGTGATCTTGAAGCCTGCACCTTGTTTTACTTCAGTCCAAAATTATTAGAAGTGTATATGTGTGTGCATGCGCGCACACACGCGTATTCCAACCTTTGCTTAGTGATGCATCATTTTACATTGCAGGGTGGTGAGCCTGTTTTTCTACCACATTCAGGGAACAAATCTGACTCTGACATCAGAGATTTTTTTGTTTCACCCACTCCTGGTTTCCATTATGTCTGACCTGCTTTTATAAGCTATCAATCTTATGCAGTAGTCTGAATCATATGACTGTCATGTGAACCTTTAAAAAGTTTCATCACCTGATAATAAAGTGGATAATTATTTACACAACTGAGTTAATTGTGCGTTTGTTTATATTTGGGATTAGTGTTTAACTGAAATTTGTAGGCTGCATGTGAAATGTTCCCTGAATGCCTTGTTTTAGTTTACTAATTTCTTTTATTTTCGTAACCTCAGCTGAAATGACACCTTAAGAACTACAACTTAACAGTGTGGATAGTAGGACAGATGGAAGGACACCATGTCAAAGAGTAGGTAGCTTGTTTTAAAAGTAGTGGGAGGGTTCAGGAGGTGGTGGTTGATCATTAGAGTGCTGCCATTGTGATAAATCTAGAAATTTCAGAGGTGTCCCTATTTTGGGCCTTTCTTCCCCCATTTTTTTTTTCGTTTTGTTCAGATTTCTTGTACTAAGTAGTAGTACACAGAGGAGGATACTGCACCATCTCTATTACTACTGTAATATGTAGTGTCTGCTTACTAAGAGAAAAAAATGCAAACTGAATGAAGATTCTTCAGTAGAATTTTTTATCTCAGGACAGTATTTTTTCATCTTGTCTGTTTTTTACACTTGTTTTGCTTACTATGCAAATATTACGTTAATTATGTGTCTAGATTTTTTCGGTTGGATATACCTGTTTTTAAAGAGCCTCTGTATTTTAACATCTTCAGGTTAAAAGTTATTACTCAAAGTACAGGTGTACTTTTAATGTTCTCCTTTTTTTAAGATGCTACAATCTTGCAGAATGTAAAAATAATTAAATATAGCTAAAAGCACACTGATACAAATTAATAGGGAACAAGAATACAGAAGTAAATATCACGCACAAGCAATCAGGCTCAAGTAGAACAAAAAGTAACCCAAGTACTTTAAGTACGTGATTGAAAACAAAGAATACACAAAAATAATAGGCTGAGTGAGAACTTTTATATGGACGTGGGGATTTATACTAACATAATCCTACTAAAGTACAGTGCACTCTAATTGGACAGTAAAAGTGGTTATAAACCACTAACCAACTAGTTTAGTGGGCACAATGAAACACAGATCGCTGTAGCTAGAGATACTTCTAAACTAATGGCAACCATTTTTCTTGCTTTTTACTCATGAAACAATTATAATACACTTATTTGTTATTGCTATTCGCCTTAAAATACGTGCAAATATGTACAGTGGATAAAAAAAGTGAGCACACCCCTGTTAAAATGCCAGGTTTTTGTGATATAAAAAATGAGACCACAATAAATTATTTCAAAACTTTTCCCACCTTTAATGTAACCTATAACCTGTACAACTCAATTGAAAAACAAACAAATCTGTTAGGGGAAAATATATAAAAACTAAAAAGGCATACAATAAGCTGGTTGCATAAGTGTGCACACCCTTAAATTAATACTTTGTTGAGGCACCTTTTGATTTGATTACAGCATTCAGCCTTCTTGGGTAGGAGTCTACCAGCATGGCACATCTTGACTTGGCAATATTTGCCGACTCTTCCTTGCAAAAGCATTACAAATCTGTCAGATTGCAAGGGCATCTCTTGTGTACAGGCCTCTTCAGGTCAACCCACAGATTTTCTATTGGATTTAGGTCTGGGCGATTCCAAAACTTTAATTTTCTTCTGATGAAGCCATGCTTTTGTCAATTTGGCATTTTAACAGGGGTGTGCTCACTTTTTTTATCCACTGTATATATTTTCACTTATTTTAAGGCGAATAGCAATAACAATAAGTGTATTATAATTGTTTTACGAGTAAAGAGCAAGAAAAATGGCAGCCATTAGTTTAGAAGTATCTCTAGCTACAGCGATCCGCGTTTCATTGTGCCCACTAAACTAGTTGGTTGGTGGTTTATAACCACTTTTATTCTACTGTAAGCAAATAAAACATGAACTGTACATGTCTGCTGTGATGCTTTATTTTACAATATTGTTTTAACATGCATTTTGTTTTTCAAATTATGCCATTTTTACAGGTCAGCAGAAGTGGAATTGTGATATACTGCCCATGCCAGTTAATGTGGCAATGTATGCTGTGATTTGTTAAATTTGCTGCTGTTGTACCAGTGGCATCACAATGAAAGGACATGATTTATTGCACAGGAGGGGGGCATTTTTAAAAGAAAAATAATAAATAATTTGAAAGTACAGTGGATATAAAAAGTGCGCACACACCTCTGTTAAAATGCCATTTTTTTGTGATATGAAAAAATGAGAACACAATAAATCATTTCAAAACGTTTCCCACCTTTAATGTGACCTATAACCTGTACAGTTTAATTGAAAAACAAACAGATCTGTTAGGGGAAAAATATAAACAATAAAAAACGTACAATAAGCTGGTTGCATAAGTGTGCACATCTGTAAACTAATACTTTGTTGAAGCACCTTATGATTTAATTACATAATTACAGCATTCAATCTTCTTGGGTACACACCTGCCATCAATTAAAGAGACTCTGATTAACCCCAAATAAAGTTCAACTGTCCTAGTACATTTTCCTGACATTTACTCAGTTGCCTGCTACAGCAAAAACCATGGTTTGCAGAGAGCTTACAAAGCATCAAAAGGGATCTCATTATTGAAAGGTACCAGTCAGGAGAAGGGTACAAAAAGTTTTCACAGCATTGGACATACCATGGAACACAGTGAAGACAGTCTTTAAAAGTGGAGAAAATATGGGACAACAGTGACGTTGCAAAGAACTGGACGTCCCTCCAAAATTGAAAGACTAAAACGGGTCAGGGAGGCTGCCAAGAGACCTACAGCAACACTGAAGAAGCTGCAGGAATTTCTGGCAAGTACTGGTTGTGTACTGCATGTGACAGTAATCTCCCATATTCTCCATATGTCTGAACTATGGGGTAGGGTTGCAAGACGGAAGCCTTTTCTTACACAGAAAATCATCCAGGCCCGGCTAAAATTTGCAAAACAATACATCAAGTCTCCCAAAAGCATGTGGGAAAATGTGTTATGGTGTGATGAGACTAAGGTTGAACTTTTTGGCCACAATTCCAAAAGGTAAGTTTGGTGCAAAACCAACACTTCGCATTAGCAAAAGAACACCATCCCCACAGTGAAACACGGTGGTGGGCAGTATCATGCTTTGGGGTTGCTTTTCTTCAGCTAGAACTGGGGCTTTAGTCAAGGTGGAGGGAATTATGAACAGTTCCAAATACCAGTCACTTTTGGCCCAAAACCTTCAGGCGTCTACTAGAAAGCAGAAGATGAAGAGGAATTTCACCTTTCAACACGACAATGACCCCAAACTGACAAAAGAATGGCTTCATCAGAAGAAAATTAAAGTTTTGGAATCGCCCAGACCTAAATCCAATAGAAAATCTGTGGGTTGACCTGAAGAGGCCTGTGCACAAGAGATGCCCTTGCAATCTGACAGATTTGGAATGCTTTTGCAAGGAAGAGTAGGCAAATATTGCCAAGCCAGGATGTGCCATACTGGTAGACTCCTACCCAAGAAGGCTGAATGCTGTAATCAAATCAAAAGGTACTTCAACAAAGTATTAATTTAAGGGTGTGCACACTTATGCAACCAGCTTATTGTACGTTTTTTTTAATTTTTTTTATATATTTTCCCCTAACAGATTTGTTTGTTTTTCAATTAAATTGTACAGGTTATAGGTCACATTAAAGGTGGGAAAAGTTTTGAAATGATTTATTGTGGTCTCATTTTTTTTTTATATCACAAAAACCTGGCATTTTAACAGGGGTGTGCTCACTTTTTTTATCCACTGTATATATTTGCACGTATTTTAAGGCGAATAGCAATAACAATAAGTGTATTATAATTGTTTCACGAGTAAAGAGCAAGAAAAATGGTTGCCATTAGTTTAGAAGTATCTCTAGCTACAGCGATCCGTGTTTCATTGTGCCCACTAAACTAGTTGGTTGGTGGTTTATAACCACTTTTACTGTCCACTTAGAGTGCACTGTACTTTAGTAGGTTTATGTTAGTATAAATCCCCACTTCCACATAAAAGTTTTGTCACTCAGCCTATTATTTTTGTGTATTCTTTGTTTTCAGTCATGTACTTAAAGTACTTGGGTTACTTTTTATTCTACTTTAGCCTGATTGCTTGTGCGTGATATTTACTTCTGTATTCTTGTTCCCTATTAATTTGTATCAGTGTGCTTTTAGCTAAGTGTAATTATTTTTTACATTCTGCAAGATTGTAGCATCTTAAAAAAGGAGAGCATTAAAACTACACCTGTACTTTGAGTAATAACTTTTAACCTGAAGATGTTGAAATTTAGAGGTTCTTTAAAAACAGGTATATCCAGCCAAAAAAATCTAGACACATAATTAACGTAACATTTGCATAGTAAGCAAAACAAGTGTAAAAAAACAGACAACAAGATGAAAAAATACTGTCCTGAGATAAAAAATTCTACTGAAGAATCTTCATTCAGTTTGCATTTTTTCTCTTACTAAGCAGACACTACATATTACAGTAGTAATAGAGATTGTGCAGTATCCTCCTCTGTGTACTGCTACTTAGTAGAAGAAATCTGAACAAAACCAAAAAAAAAAAAAATGGGGGAAGGAAGGCCCAAAATAGGGACACCTTTGAAATGTTGCTCTTATAAACTTAAAAGGATGCTAGATCAAGGGTTTTGTGTTACCGTACATGTTTTGAATGATGTAAAGTTTGAAACACAAATGCCTGTCATTTAGGGAATTCAGTCCTCCCTGATTTGCCAGGAAACCACAAATTTTACGTGAAGCAAACCAAAAATATGAGGCAAAAATTTATCTAGTCTTCAAAAATCTCAACATTTGAGAGGTATAGGAGGACTGTGACTGCTAAGAATTTATCTACTGTCAAACTTGGCAAAATGAAACTTGACCCTTTGTATAATGGTAAATAGTTGACAAGTCAGTGTAATGTATCAGTAAAAGGGAGTCTCATCCACAGATTTTCCCCAATTATTTTCCTCCACTCTTTGCAGAAGCTATCACCTTAACATCTTAACACACATATCCACTTGAGAAAGTAGATTTTGTTCTTGAAGCTAAACTTTCACATTCTGTATCCTTCTAACAAGAGAGAGGTACTAGACACTGTGGTTTTCCTATTCACACTCTGTTCTCATGTCTCTCTCTCTCTCGTAAAATATATGTCCAATTTGTTTTGTCATCTGTTAGTTACATCAAATGTTTCTGAAGGAAGCTTTTTTTAATGAAGTGCTGGTTCGTGTCAGGATCCCAGGATATTGCTTTGTAGGATCACTACCCAGTGATTCATGGGATTTTGCCCTTTCCCAATTTCTTGTAGTCTGTGTTCTTTGCCCCATTGCATAAAACTTTTTCCCCTGGAGGTAATGACTTTTAACTATTTGTGGTCAGTGCATTGAGTCGACGATATAGTGAAAAATATATTTAATATGAGTGTGAGTGTTTCTCTCTCTCTCTTTTTGGGACTTCTAGTTATATGCCAGTATGATTGATAGCCTGATAAAAGGTCCAAGTCTCAGTGATAAAAATCATAATTCTGTTTTGCTTTGGTAAATTTGCAGTTCCTCAAGTGCCTCTGTGATGCAGATTGATAGAAAAAGCCTCCCAGAAGCAGTTAAAGGAGTCGCATTAAAGCATTTTACACACAGCTTCTCCATCTGAATGCAATCTCATATCTAGGTTTGAGCACTCTGCTCCTCATTCTGCCAGAATGCTTTTAATGTCATGGCTCTTAAGAATATCCATAGCTATATACAAGGTTTAAGCTTTCATCATCAGTTGTCTCCCTGGAAAAGGATTATTGAGGATGAGAAAGTAATGCACATGGAAATGATCTGAAATATTATGGGTGGAAGGCTGTTGGATGTAGCGAGTTTCTTCTGAAGCAGAAAAATGCATTTAGTGGAACATACTGACGATAAAACAATAGCGAATGCTGTAGTACCATGCTAATTCATGGCCTCTCTGAAAGTGTGGCATAGTTCTATAGGTGACATCCACTTTCGCTTCACTGAACAGGCTGCTGCTGTGCCCTAACATCTCAGGTGCCATGGAGCAGCACATTCGTGCTGGTAACTGGAACCGAAGAGGCCAGAAGACAAGTTAAGATTAGTGCTGGGTAATTTCTTTTTCTCAATCTTTCTCTTTGTACAGAGAGTTATGTGCTTCCTGGACTACAATCCCTCTCTGCCATAGTTGATCTAGTATTCATATTGACAACAACTATTCCTCTCTAAAGATGTCTCCAGGCTTCCAGTCCCAGTGAACTAAAGTAGTGCTGCATACTTTTTATATAGGTCTGTTAGCCTGAAGTGCAGTGAAAAACTATCAAACATTACTATGATGAAGTACTACCCAGTCATAAATAAAGCCCCTTCCATCATAATAAAACAGTCATTCTCTGGTAACACCTGTAATCCAGTGCAGCGTCATAGAAGAGTCTGAGACTGTGCTTGCACTCCGTGGGCACTAAAACTGTGAATGAATGAATCAATAAATAAAATGATTTATATTGAAAGTTGAAACTTATCTATTATAGCATTTACAGGTACTGTTTGTTTATTAATAGTACTGTTTTTGGCACTATTAAGAGATTGTCTTTGATGTGATATATTTTTGTAAGTGAACTGGGGTCCATTATGTAATATATCACTTAACATGGGTAGTTGGTTTTCTTTTTATGTTTTCAGCAACATAATTTTTTACATGATACTTGAAAATAAATCTGCAGATGCCTCCTATAAGTCATTTTACCACACATTTTTCTCTGGATTCATTAAATTTCATATTGTACCTGGTGAAAGCACCTCAAGGGCTACCCGTTTCATTGTAACTGTGTACTCCTCTGATGTCAAGTCCCTGCATATTTATTTGTTTTGTGTACTCACTTGGTAATTGAGCTGGCCTAAAGATCTTTTTCAGACACTACCCAGACCCTTGAGGACAAGACTACAGAACCTTCAGTTGGCAGTAACAGCTTTACAGATGTTCATCGTGTTTCACTGTTGCAGTCATTACTCTTGGGTTGTCCTGCTGGCAGGCTACCCGCAGTCTGCCTGAATTCCAAAGTCCTGGTCCGGCGTCGGCTGCTGTTGCCTCTTCACTGACGTCAGTGCGCCAGGGGTATAAAAGATGCAGCCGACGCCATTTTCTTCAGTCTTTCTTGCCGCGCGGTGCCCGAACAAAAGCAGTTCGCAAGTGCCGGTCGGCTGACTCCTGAGATATTCAAATCCGAATTTCAGAACTGAAGTCTTTATTAAAGCTAAGTACCCCGTTGGGGAAACTTTTTTTTCTTGCGCCAGACCGATGTCAGAAAAAGGTAACAATTGTATTTCTTGTGGGAAGCAAATATACCTCATAAAGATTTTCACTCTTACTGTATCCCTTGCCTAGGCCCTGATCACAACGTTGCTAGCTGTCGGATTTGTGCTAGATTTAACCAACGCACTATTAAGCGTCGGTTCAATTTTGCATTTCATTACTTTGGCCGAAGATTTAATTATATAATGCCATCGGAACAGCCGACGACCGGAGTTTACAAAAAACGCAAGGACAAGGAGAAGGATAGGCATTCGAGGTCCAAAACCGACGACGAGGCCTCCATTAGGCCAGTCGCTGGTTCTCAGTGAGGCGCTTTTGCAGCCCCTGGCGCCCGCTACCTCAAAGCCACAGGCCGCTTCCGACTCCCACGTGGAGCCGACTGGGCCTCTGGATACTCAAGGTATTGGGCACTCTGAAATCATTTCCTCAGCTGGGTCCAGAGCTGCTGAGCAGGCATCGGCTTCTGAGGGTGTCTTCAGACCTACACAGTTGTATGTTAAACCATCTTCAGCTTCAAAGACTAAAGCTACTCTAAAGACAAAGAAACAAGTACAGCATTCTTCTACTCAAGCTTCCATGCCTAAAAAACAGATGCTTAAAATGGCCTAAGACCTAATTACTATGATCAGGGGTTCCCATCCTCCTCCTGATAAGACGCCTAGGCAAGAGACAGAATATGATTCTTCTGATCAGGTTTCTATTTCCTCTGATTCCTCTTCTGAAAAAGATTATTCTATACCTCCCTATGAGGACTCTGATGCTGAAGAATCCATTCCTTCAGCCTCACCTCCTGAGGATTATTCTTTTGGGGAAACCCTGCATACCATGAGGGAGCATTTCCACTGGGAGAGCCAAGATTACTCTGAATCTAAGAAAAGGCTCAGAGACTTTCTGCTACTTCCTCAGCACAGGCCCCTTGCTGTTTCACCTGTTCTAGACATTGTAGATGATGTATTTTCAGAGTCCGGACTGTCCCCTGACCTCCTGCACCTGCCAAGCCAGACAGATACTACAGGGTCCCGGAGTGTCATAAATTTCTATACAAAAACCCCGCTGCTGACCCAGAAACTATTTCTCAGGGTCCCAAGGAGGTCAAAGCTTCCACAGCAAAAAAAAAAACTGTCCCCTCTGATAGGGATTCTAGGGCACTGGACAGATGGGGGGAAAAAAGTTTACACTTGTGCTACCTTGGCTGTAAGGGCTTTAAATTGTCAGTTTCATATGCTTAACTATCAGCAATACTTAATGTCACTGCTTAAACAGAAAATGTTGACAAATTCAGTAGGTTCAGAGAACAAGGAAATGCAGGATTTATTGCATGCAGCTGAACAAGTGGGAAAGCATACTTTGCAATGTGGTTATGATTCACTTGAGGCCTCTTGCAGGGCCGCTGTTACAGGTTCTGTTATTAGAAGGCATGCTTGGTTAAAGGAACAGAATCTGCCTGATCATGTTAAAGCAAAATTATTAGATGCCCCATTACAGCATGATACTTTGTTTGGTGCTAAAGCAGAAGAGGTGTTGAAGAAAATGGAGGATAAAGCGAACTCCATGCAGACAGTTAAGGATTTCTTACAGGTACAGCCACCTAGATTTAGCAGGAACTGGCCTTCATAAAATTGGTCCTTTCCAGTGTCAGACAGGCCACAAAGAGGCAGATACAGATGTCCCAGAGGCAGATCTCAGCCCCAAGGCTCATACAGGCCTAAACAATGGGGTGCTCCTACCTCCAAAAGCGGAGAAGACAAATTATAACCTTACAGGAAACAATCCCAATGACTTTCCTCTACCAGATCCAAGCACTTTTCTTTTGGCATCCCCCTTAGGGGGAAAACTAGCACTTTTTTCATCAAATTGACAAATGGTTACCCAAGACAAATGGGTCTTGAACATAGTGTCCCAAGGCTACAGGTTCCATTTTCACACCCTGCCAAGGGCAAAAGGTATGCCAGACCTGCCACACAATCAATGGGCAGAGACCCAAAAGCAAATTACAGCCCTCATGGATATGAGGGCCATACAAGTACCACAACAAGAGCAGGGGCAAGGATTTTACTCCAGACTTTTCTTAGTGCCCAGAAAGGACAAAACCTGGAGACCAATACTGGACCTGTCTATACTAAACACGTTTCTGGAGGTTCCAAAATTCAAGATGTTGACTCTACAGCAGCTACTGCCCATGCTGGGCAAGAAGGCTTGGCTTGTAACTTTGGACCTAAAAGAGGCATACCTGCGTGTCCCAATCAAACAATTTTGCAGAAGATACCTCAGATTCATAGCTGGCTCAATGCATTACCAATTCTCTGCACTGCCCTTTGGCTTATCTACTGCGCCCAGGGTCTTCACGAAATTTCTGGCACAAGTAATTGTGTTTTGCAGACAAAGAGGAATTCAAATATATCCTTACTTGGACGACTGCCTTATTCAAGTAGAGAACAAAGACATTCTTCTAAAGCATCTGGCATTTGTAAAAAGATTACTGATTTGCCTAGGGTACACAGTAAATGAAAAGAAATCAAAACTAGTACCCTCTCAAGAGATAATATTTCTGGGTGCAAGCTTAAATACAACTGCCCAGATGGCTTATCTCACACCAGACAAACAAAAGCAACTGACTTCTTACTTCAAAAAATTGGCAACAAAGACCCAGTTATCTGCAAGGAAAATCCTGCAGGCTTTGGGCTTCATGGCATCCTGCATTCTACTAATTTCATATGCCAGACTGCATATGAGGAAACTTCTATGGTATCTAAAAAGTGTTTGGACTCAGCATTGCCACAGCCTGGAGACAGTAATTACACTCATTCCCTGCCTACAACAGGAGTTTCGATGGTGGGCAGAGGCGTGTCACCACAACAAGGGTCTGCCATTCTCTTCACCCACAGTCAGACACTGACAACGGATGTATCAGATTATGCCTGGGGGGGCCCATATGGCAGGAAAATGTATTCAGGGCACATGGCCTGCAAACCAAAAGCATCTTCACATCAATCAAAAAGAGATGCTAGCTGTTCAGAATGCCCTGACAGCTTTCAAAGACCTACTTCATCCAGGGCAGCTACTGATAAAGACAGACAATACTACAGTCATGTGGTACATAAACAAGCAGGGAGGTACACATTCCTACACCCTATGCAATCAAGTTCACCTGCAAGCACAATTCCTGTCAGGAAAAACAAATACTCTGGCAGACGAACTAAGCAGAAACCTCTTGGATCCCCACGAGTGGTAACTGGATCCACAAGTCTTGGCAGATAACAAGGAAATGGGGATGCCCAGACATGGATCTATTTGCCTCCCCTCACAACTGCCAATTACAGAGATTTTGCACAAGGATTTATCACAAACTAGCATGGAAAGTGGACGCCCTATCCTTCAGCTGGAAAAAAAACTAACAGTATATGCCTTTCCTCCACGGCCGCTCCTTCCCAGGGTACTCCTAAAGGTCAGACAATAGAAGCCAAAAATGATACTGATTGCACCAGACTGGCCACGCCAACACTGGTACCCAATCCTGAAGAGCTTGTCTCAAGGTCCAGCATGGATACTGCCTCAAACATCTCACTTGCTGACCCAACAAAACAATCAGATCCTGCACAGCCAACTCAGGACCTTAAATCTAGCAGCATGGCAGATAATGTAGCCCTTCAGAACACTCCTCTTTCAAAAGCTGTTATGGATGTTATCTAGGAGGCCCAGTACCAGAAAATCTTATGCTGAAAAATGGAAGAGATTCTGTGCCTGAAACAAGGAACAAGGCTTTGACACTTATGTACCAAATATCCCTCAAATTTTACAATACCTAACTGAGATGCTGGACAAAGGCCTTTCCTTTTCATCAATTAAGATTCATGCTTCTGCCATTTCAGCCCATTACAATACGGAACCACCCATCTTTTCTCATCCTTTAATAAGGCAGTACCTCAGAGGGGCCAAAAACATCAGGCCTCCAAGGAGAGCACCAATTCCAGCATGGGACCTCAATTATGTCTTGGAAAAACTCACACTGCCTCCTTTTGAGCCAGCCTCATCAGCGGATATAAGATTTTTATCCTGGAAAACCGCTCTGCTCCTAGCAGTAACCTCTGCAAGATGAGTATCGGAGTTACAAGCACTCATGGCTGTGGAACCTTTTATCATTTTTCATCCAGACAAGGTTTCTCTTAGGACAAACCCAACATTTATGCCTAAGGTGGTGTCCAGTGTGGCCCTCAACCAAACCATTCACTTGCCTACATTTTATCCAAACCCACAGAACAAGGCTGAGAAAATTCTGCATTCTTTGGACATGCATAGACAGCTACGCTTCTACTTGGACAGAACTAAAGCTTTCAGAGAGACTGAGCAACTTTTAGTGTCATATGCTACAGGATCACAAGGAAAGGCTATCTCAAAACAGACTATTTCTAAATGGATACACTATTCCATCCGTTTCTGCTATTCTCAGCATGGCAAATCAGTGCCGAAGGGCAACAGGCCTCATTCTATCAGAGCAGCAGCCACTTCAGCAGCCTTCCTCAGAGGAGTACCAACCAAAGACATTTTAGAGGCTGCAACTTGGAGTTCAGTGCACACTTTTACAAAGCACTACCACTTATCTCTTTACTCTAAATCCAGAACAGGCTTTGCCACTGCAGTTCTGCAGGGCCTTATAGCCTCTCCTAATCCTATTTAGCCCAGCCACCCATCCTCCGCTTTGGGATTCAACCCAAGAGTAATGACTGCAACAGTGAAACGCAATGAACATAGTACAGTTGTGTACCTACCATAAACATAGATGTTAGAGTGTATTCACTGTTGCAGTCCAGATTACCCACCCACCATCCCCCTTTTCTTTGCTGGGACTTATCTGTACTTGTTTATTCTATACAACCTATGTGTTGTATTTGCTTGTAGGTGAAGGAAATGTTATTTTTGTGCATGCATATTTATTGGCATAATTTTCAGCATTCCAATTTGGGGGCACCTGACATCTGGGGCAAGAAAAACTAAAGAAAATTGTGTCGGCTGCATCTTTTATACCCCTGGCGCACTGACGTCAGGGAAGAGGTGACAGCAGCCGACACCGGAACAGAACTTTGGAATTCAGGCCGACTGCGGGTAGCCTGCCAGCAGGATAACCCAAGAGTAATGACTGGGCCCAGCATACCGTAATAAATCTGGGGGGCAAAGGAGATTGGCTGGTAGACCGGGTGTGAACATGGGCCAGTGTTGTGCCTGGCTGGTAGACCTGTTGTGAAAATGGGGCAGTGTTGTGCCAGGCTGGTAACATGGACAGGGGACAAAAGGAAAAAGTCATAGGCAAAAACAAGAGTAGTCATAAACAGTATTAACAAAGGTATAGCTCAAAGATTTAGTAAATCACATTGGCAGAAAGTTATGCAGACTAAGCAACTACTTGGCCATGAGCATGAATGCTAGCCCTAACTTAGGTTAAATATTTGAGCTAGTCACATTGATTATGGTACGGTAGTTGTAATTTGGTTTTCTCTATGTTGTTGTCTTTTGGCTTTTCCCTGTTAGGGGTCGCCACAGCGGAACTCCGGTCCGCTAATGATTGGCAGTAGATTTTGACGAACACCGAGGTGCCAGCTCGACGTTCAACCTTCAACGAAGGCACGCCCTTATTTGGTTTTCTCTATAATATATATAAAATATCCTCTCAGTTTTGGGTATGCAGTCACTTTAAGTATTGGACTGTTTTTGCAGTCAGCGCCAGGCATAGCAGTCTGTGCCACAAACAGACTAAAGATTCTAAACTTTTAATTAAACTAACAAAATTCTGTGCCTGATAGACAAGATGGGACTAAAAAAAATGTGATTAGCTTTCTAGTTTTCCTAGCCCAAAAAGGCACCCGTGGCTGCTTTACTTACTCTTCCTCGCTCATGCAGTACCATCACTACTTTTATGATTGCACACTTCTCGGTTTCTTGCAAGCTAGACAGTAATCACTGATCCCACAGTTCCAATCACATTTCCATGACCATGCTAAATAAATAAAAAAAAAGTGCAGAGCTTTGCAGAAGAAATAGATTTATAATGTATTTTCATATTCAATAAAACAGGCTATGCCTCAAAAGTCCTGTATAAAGTTTGAAATTTGTAGAAATGAGCATAATAGGGTGAACATTTCTATGTACTGAGGAAAATGGTACAGTTGAAAGGGTATGGTTACAGCAACCTCATAGTGAGAATGATAGGTGTGGGACAATGAGGGATACAGCAGCAGTAATCTAACTGAAAATCATTTATTCTAATTTCAGTGGTTTGTGGGTTTGCACGGATAGAATGTGATTTTTCAGTACTTCAGAAGAGGTCCGTTTTGTATTTAAGGAAGCTGTTTAAAGCAGTTCTAAATTACTTGATCTGTTTCATGAATTGAATTGGGGTAATGTAGTAGGGACTGTTCTCTTATGGTGCTGACAATAGGTTCAAAATGCCCATACTGTGCATTGCCAGATATGGTCCCGTATTCCCCAGGTTCATGAGCATTTGAAAATGGATCAACTGTGCGTTTCATTTACTGCAAGACAGTCGTACAGCTGCCATTTGAGCTGGAATGCCAAGTTAATTTTTTTGTTACATTCAACCTACCAGACCCTTGGTGAGATTTCCTTTTTTGGTGGATGGGGCTGCCTCCACTGTACATTTCAGGAATTTGCCACCGAATTGTTGACACGTCTTTATCAAGAACTGTAGTGTGGCACTTCACTTAAACCATAATACATCTTTTGGGAAGGCTGTCTTAAAGGGCATACTACCCTCAAGTCAAAGTTCTCTTGCTTTTCACACTGTTTTTGTATCCCCACCCATTTTTCTTTCCTGGAAGACTTCTTTGAATTCTCTCCATGTGTTCCACCCTTTGCAGAATTCAAGTGGGCTGTGATAGGACTGGTCTACCTTCTGCTGTTAGGACTTGAGGCCAGCAGGACTTCTCATAGGTTCATACTAGGCTATCTGCCCTAGGGCATTTACAAGCCTAGCCAGAGTGTGTTTGGCTTTCGCCACCCATTTTTAATTAATTTTGCTATGCCCTTTTTCGAGGTTAGTATACTGTGCCTCTGTCTAACAGTGACACAGAAGTGATACCCGGAGTAAATCTACGATCTCCCATCCACTCAAGATTCCTCTTGAAGAGAGTCAATGAGGGACTCTGCCTAGCCTGTACTGGGATTTTATTCCAGAGTGAAGGGAGCCTCTGGGTTATGAATCTGTCCCTCCAGCATGTCCTATTTATTTCAGTGCTGAGGTTCAAGTCTCTCGAGTGCGTAGCTCGATGGGATTTGGATTTTCTGGGGTGCAGCATGTCCATTAATTCCGGGTTGGACATGGCTTTATACGTCAGGCACAGATCGCCTCTGAGCAGGTGGTATGCCACTGAGTAGAGCTGGAGTTTCTTTAACCGGGCAGCATATGGCATCTATTTGAGCCCTTTGATCGTCTTGGTGAGGTACTTTTGGGGTCTTTCCAGTTGCTGCAGGTGTCTGGTAAGGTACATCCTGAAAGGGGCATTGTACTCAATTATGGGCCTGATGATCCAGATGTGTATCCCTTCATGATTAGGTGGGCTATATAAAATGTTTTTCTAACCACTTTGGCCACGTGGTTGTCGAATGAGAGATTGCTATCAACTTGGGTCCCCAGGTCCCTAATTACTTCTTCCATACTTAATGGATTACCATCTATGTGGTAATTTGTGGGCACTTTGTTTTTGCCGAAGGGGGTGACTATACACTTTTTGGTGTTTAGCTTGAGGCCATGGCTCTGGCACCAGTTGTCTGTTTCTATGAGGCCCTTTTGTAGGATGCTTGTGTCGGCTGGAGAGTCGATTATGGCGCCCAGTTTGCAGTCATCTGCAAACTTGGTCAGCCACAGTCCTTCCGTGTTGGCCTGTACCTCAGAGAAATATTTACCAAACAAGAGAGGTCCCAGGACTGAGCCTTGTGGGATGCCACTTGTAACTGGTTTGGAGTCTGACATGATTCCAGCAATTCTAACCATGTGGGTTCTGTCCTTGAGCCAGTTTGCAACCCATCTAGTGACATAGGGTTTTATATTAAGCTGGTGATCTTATCTATAATGCCTGAGTGGGTATTGTGTCGAAGGCTTTTGCGAGGTCCAGGTAGGCTGTGTGGACCACCTTCCCCTCGTCAATGGCCTTGGTGACTGTTTCAAAGAAATCGACCAGGTTTAAGAGGCAGGATCTGCCCTTAAAAAAGCCGAACTGGGTAGGATCCAGTGTCTGTAGGTCCCCAATATCTTTATTTATGAGGTCCATGATGATCCTTTCCATAGCTTTGCAGACCAAGCTAGTCAGGCTTATGGGGCGATAGTTTCCAGGATCCATTGAGGCACCACCTTTGTGGAGAGGGACCACTGTTGCTGTACGCCACTCTTTGGGTAGATATCCTGTAGTAAGGCTGAGATTGAACAGTAGTTTTATGTTTGGGTTTAGTTCTTCTTGGAGTTCATGTAGGACGCAGCCTGGGACACCGTCTGGTCCCATTGATGCTGTGTTTTTTGCTTTGGAGAGGGCAGCTCTTACCTGAGCATCTGAGATGTCAGGGGGGCAGCACTCTGCTGGGATAGATATTTGCCCTTTTGGTGGGGATGGGAGGGAGAAGTTTGCGCTGAACCTGTCAGCTAGGATGTTGGCAATGTCTGTGGGTTCAGTGTATTTTTTGTCAGTTTGGACTAATTCTGAGCATATCTGGGAATTCCCACCGGGTTCCTAACATAACTAAAAAAAGCCTTGTGATTATCCTTAGTGTCCTGTGTAATTTTTCTCTCGAAGCTGGCCTTAGACGATTTTATGAGTGCCCGTAGTTTTTTGCTAATACTGATCAAAGATGCCTTCCCTTTTTGGGATTTTGCTCTATCATGTAGTAGCGTCCTCCTTCTATTGTATAGTTTGTTTATGGCTGGGGTCCACCAGACAGGACGCCTGACTTTGGAGGATTGGGTTTTGGTTTTATTTGGGATTGCATGATCCATGCATTCCTGAAGGTGTTCATAGAATGCGTTTATAAAGGATTCTGCGGTCTGGGCCGTATTTTCCACAGGTCCGAGTGCTTTGAAGGATTCCACCTTGGTTTTGAGGAGTGTGAAATTTGCTTTAGAGAAGTTTTTTACTGTGGTTTTCTGGGCAGGGGTTGGGATGTGAATATCTAGTGAGATTAGTTTATGGTCTGATCTTACCAGTGAGGGATACACTTCTGGTCTGGAGCAGAGAGTCCCCATGTTGGTGATGATCAGGTCCAGTATGTTTTCCCCTCTTCCCCTCTCAGCTCTGCATCTAAAGTTTTCCCTGTCTACCAACTGCCTCTCCTTTATCCATAATTATGTGCGTAGAAGCACCGCCCTTCAAAATTGTTGTACTTAAGGGTAGGTTCCATCTATAGGTTCATAGAATGATACTAGTCTGTTGGCCCGGAGGCCCTTATTAGCCTAGCCAAGAGTTTCATCCATGTTCCCACAAAGTCAGCACATGTTTTCCCTGTCCAGCAGAGACACAGGTGGGATCCCAGGGGCATATTTTCTGTTTTCAATCCAGTCGTCTTGGTTCCTCTTAAAGAGGTTTAGTTGAGGTACTCTGCTTGACATAGAGAGAGAGAGAGAGTCTATTTCACAGATGGGGGAGTCTTTGGGACACAAATCTATCTCGCCAACAAGTTCTGTTAATGTCACAGACCAGGTTGAGGCCTTGCATGTGGGTTGCGCTAGTGGAGTTTGGCTTACAGATATGCAGCAACTCCATCAAGGCTGAGTCTGAGACGGCCTTGTATGCCAGACACAGGTCACCTCTGAGCAGTCTGTATGAGACTGAGGCTAAAAGCTCTGTCCCTCTGCTGTCAAGATAGGATAGGTGTTTGAGACCCTGGATTTTCCTGGTCAGAAACCTCTGTGGTCTCTCCTACTGCTGCATGTGTTTGGCAAGGTACATGCTGAAGGGGGTATTGTACCTTGCCAAACTCATGTACAGGGATGTTATGACCTCCTTGTTCTTGTATGAAATGCCCTTACTTATGAGCTGGGCCATATAGAAAGCCTTCCGTACAATGAAGGCAGTGTGGTGGTCAAAAATCAACTTGGGTGCCCAAGTCCATCATGACTGATTGCGTGGTTAGTACGTTGTTAATGTGATAATTAGTGGGGATGCCATTTTCTCCAAAGGGGATAATGATGGATTTCTTGGCATTCAGTTTGAGGCCATTCTTCTGACACCAGTCATTAGTTTGGGTAAGGCTCTCTTGGAGGATGTTCACATCACTAGGGGAATTTGACAGTCCACAGCTTGCAGTCATCTGAGAACTTGGTCAGCCACAAACCACTATTTTTTGTTTGCACTTCAGAAAGGTATATCCCAAACAGTAGAGGTCCCAAGACTAATCCTTGGGGTACGCCACTTGCTACTGGTCTCCTACTGTGTTTATATTACACTGTTGAAAACTCAAACTGTCGACAGTGTAATAATTGACACGGAAATGTCGAAACCCCCGAACATCGAACACACACAAAAAAAAAAAAAAAAACACCCAAACACAACACAAATTGCTCTATGCAGGGGGGCAAGACCCCCTGCACCCCCCCACACCCCTCTCTACTTAAATATACCAACTCCGAGATCACACTACATTGCAGTAAATGGAAATCTCCCCTTACAGAGATTTCCGTTTACACGAGCGATGATGTTCCCTTTCGACAGTTTGGTGCTGAATCTATCAGCTTCGATATTGTCTGCCTTCGACAGGGTGATGTAGTAGACCCTCTACTACTAGAGGTAGCTTCCCTTATAAATTGACCAAAGCTACTGTTTTTTAATGTGAAGAGTTTCTGCTGAATTTTGGTATTCCACACACGGATTTCTATATTTCCTTTCATCTGCTCTCCAAGTCACTTCCACTGTAAAATATTCAGTTTAAAGGAAGTTTTATCTCATCGGCTCTCCTTTCTCTTGGTGTTTTGCCATTTTTGTACTGGTAGGTTTTTTTACTGTGCAGATGGTATTAATTCCTTCAGGATTCCATTGATGCATAATATCTGAACTCTGAACCTCTAATCCTGGCATTACTTTATATTTTTATTTGTTTTGACTTTGTGTTTGGCAGCTTGTGTGTGCTTATTTTTTGCTTTTAATGTGAAATTTATATTGTGGAGGTAGTCTGTCGTGGAAGAAAATGTTTTTTTTCTCAGTTTGGCACTCTTTTCGGCCCTGTTTTTTTCTCTGGTATCAATGGCAGCTTTATACAGAAATGGGTTATGATCTATAAGGTGAAAACTATATTTGTAAGGTTGTCTTTTCTAGGCATAAATGCTTTTCTCTGGGTTATAGTAGTTTAGTGCTTTTAAAGTGTTGTGTATTTTTGAGGTTGCCTTTCATAAACGTTTCCTGTTAGAGCTGAAACAGTTTTTCTGTGGCCCTCTCACCAGGCCTGTGTATTAGCTTTAGGGTCAGTTATGGCTTCATTTTGATATTGCTTGTGCACTTCATTTTCCTGCCCACTTAATACCTACATCAGCTGTGAATCTGGCAAGTAAAATTCTTAGTATCCACCCCTGTTTCTGGGACAATTACTTACTTTCTAGGAAGGTTGATTCTGGCTTGTGGTTAAGTTTGCCTCAGTCTCTTCCTAGACCACCTTTGATGTTGATAACAGTAGTACTAACATATTTTTCTGGTACTAATGGTTGTCTGCCTCCCCCTCATGCATGTAGTATTGGTCAGTATAGACACTGATGTGTTTTTTCTAGGAGCTGACTGACTTGATTCCAATTTTTCTGAGCATCGACCTTGATTTTTGAGTCTGCAATTATATTTTCCTGGTGTTAATCATCACTGATACCAGTGTAGAGTTCCTTAGCTGGCAGTCCTCCTTGACACTGCCATCATGTCTAGTTCACTGTAGACATGGCCTGCCCTGATACAGGTGTATTTTACCTAGGTTTGAGCAGCCAGGCACAACCCCTTGGTGACAAATGATCAATATTAGATTTGGCTTCTGTAGATTAAACCTTGAGCTTGTCCGACCTCATTGTTCACAGTCACCCTTTTGACTACTTCACCTTTTTAAGCCCTCCTTGATTCATTTACAGTTGGGGTACCTGACTTAAATTTTTAAGCACCTTTATTAAATTCATATATATTGAGTAATGACATGGTGACACATACTGTCCATTTTACTTCTATTAGTGTAACAAACATTTTTCATTTTCATAAATTACACAAATTCCTCCTGAACATTATTCTACATGTATTGTTACCACATATTCATTTTATTTCTATGTAATTTGCTTCTTCCCTTTCCTAAAGATCCTACCTCCAATACTTTTTATCTCCTTTACAACATTCAGTCCATGTGGTTGGTTTTACATTTTGATTTCCATTTTCTAGTAATTGCTTTGTCTAGGCAATTCACACTTTCTATATTCTAGTTCAAAACAATCAATTTCTTAGTTAACAGTAATTTGTTCCTCCCAACATTTTTGAAAAGGAACACTGTAGGATTTTTTTAAAGGTTGCCGACTCATTGCATTCCCAAAAAACATGTTCCCAGTTACCCCTCTACTTCCCACCATATCTCCATCCTTTGCTTTTTTTTCTGAGGAATAATTCTCTGAAGTATGCATGGGGAACAAAAATGCGACTTTCATGCAAAAATGCTAAACCATCTAAATTTTGCTGCATTCTTAGGCGCCATACAAAACCGTCTAGATTTTATTTCATACTTGGGAGACGCATGCATGTCCTCTCATTGTTCTTTTGTATATTGCCTTTCCATTCTCCCTTCCCTGTCTTTTCTTTTTCTAATTTTTGTAGTTACTAAACAATATTTTATGTGCCCTATTTATCCCTTTAACAACAGTTTCTGTTCCAGGCACAACTAAACATTTTGTTCAAGAATCTGACATTTTTTGGTGCATGACTGGCAGTTGATATGGTAGAGAGGTAGATGAGCTTTTAAAAACACACACACACCAAGAAGCCAATTCACAAAAAAACACTAGACCAGTGAAAGCCACACTTCACGTCTGTATAAATGTTTTACTCCAGCGCCTCGGTAACACAGTCTTCCAAGAGTTCATCTTTGTAGTACATAACTCTTGGAAGGCTGTGTTGCCAAGGTGACAGTCTTTTTATTAAACATTTATACAGATGTGGAGTGTGGCTTTCACTGGTCAAGTGTTTTTTTTGTAGATGAGCTTTTAACCTTTTTTTTTTTTTTTTGAATGCATCTGAGGTGGAATGAAGACGTGTATTTGATAAAGTTGAGTTTGGGTAAAATGGGTCTCTGACATTTTGCCATTTTATCTAACATTTCTTTTGTCCTTTCCTGTTAAAAGTCATGTTAGGACTTGAAGTTTCTAAATATATTTTATGTCGCTTGGGCTGCAGGTGGAGCAGTTATGTATATGTTTATGTAGTTTTGTTTATAAAAATGCCACCTCAACAGGTGGACCGTATTCATGATAATTTTACCTCTACTTTCAAGGAATCCTTTTCAAACCTTTATTGAATTATCACTTAAGACGTACACGACCATATACTTGTATGAAAGAAAAGAAACCGTATTAACATTGTCCCAGTTACAGACATTATAAGTCACATATATTGCTTTGTATAACTGTCATCAGTCCAGCATTACACAAATTGCTCAATTCCTGCTTCCTCCTAAACCTCACTCTTCCTACAAAACATTATTCTGCATGTATTGTTCCCCTATTTCCATTTTTTTATGTAGTTTGCTCCTACCTTTTTCTAAAGATCCCACTTTCAGTTCTTTAATCTCTGTTACAGTATTCAGTACTTCAAATACAGTTAGTTGGTTTACACATTTATTTCCATTTTCTAATGATTGCTTTTTTGGCAGCCAACAGAGTTAAACTTAAGGCCGTACTACATCTAGGCAATTCATATCCTGTATCCCAGCTTTATACAAACTTGTTTGCCCAATATTTCTGACAGTGTATTCTGTAGGGAATTTTTAAAGTCTGCCAACTCATTACACTTCCAAAACATATGTCTCAGCTACCTTTTTCTTCCCCATCACACGTCCAACATTTACCATCTACCCAAAAAAAAGTATGGATTCTACTTGAGGTATAAAAGTATCTTTGGGAAACACCTCCAGGCAAAAATCCTAAATGATCTAGATTTTTTTGCATATTTGGGAATCGTATGCATGTCCTCTCATTCTTTCTTTGTGAAATACATATCAAATTTCTCTTCCCAGTCTTTTCTGATCTCAACTAATCGGTTCCTATAGTTATCCTGCAATATTTTATATATCCTACTAATTATTTCTTTTTAGACAGCAACTACAAACTCAACCAATGCTGGCCTTTCAATTAGTACTCCCTGTCCCTTTTTCTTTGTACACTGATATCAGTCCCTGGTAGGCAAAGCAGACTCCATAAAGATATGCATCCAAAGTCCACTGTTTTCTTATTTCTTGAAGTTTTCCCCCATTAACCCTTTCCACTTTGAATTATGGCTTTCAGCTGCAAATATGAAACATAACTATGTAGCATCAGGTAATCCTGAACTACCTTGTCCTGTTGGAAGGATCAACTTTTCCCACTTCATCACTGCCCTCTTCCCTTCCCAGATAATTTTTTTCAAGTCTTTATTAATTGTTATCCACAACTTCTCCTCTGGTTGAAAATATGCCTAACCTGTATACAAAACTAAAGGGGCTAAAAACATTTTCACTGCTTGTATCTTGCTATTCATATCCAGTACAAGAGCTTCCAGTTTATCAGTTTTTGTATTATCTATTGTGTAGTCTTTCTCCACATGTCCTTAGCTGCCATAACAGAATCCTTTTTAATCCATACTCCTAAATACTTTTATCATGCCCCCATAAATTTTGGTGTTGCTGAACTAAGTCATGTGTGGATACATAGTCTGCAACTATAGCCTTAGTTTCAAGTCTTTTGGGGATGTGAGATGTCCTTGTTTTAATATTGTCTGAAAATAAAGCCAGCTTTTCTTGATTACCACACCAATTATATCCTTGTCCCTTTTTTTCTTTGTCAGTGGCTCTAAATTTAAAGCAAATAAAGGGGAAAGAGGACACCCCTGCCTTGTTCAGGCACAACTTGTCAGGGAGGAACCCTCCCACTTTGGGTTTTGCCAGCGATCCCTTCTGTATCCCTTTAATTACTCTAATTGTATTGGAAATGCAAATATTTCCATTGCCCAACTCAAAGTTCCAGCTTACTCTGTCAACACTTTTCTCTGCATCATTGATAACTATGGATGGACAATTTCCTAGGTTTCTCCTATTAGTCTGGTTGATATGGGCATCCCGAGACAGTGTAGCAACTTTTTTATGTACACAGACAACCCTCTACTACTACCACGTAGGAACACAATACGTGAGAGATGCAATTACATTAAGAACCTAGAATCCTTGCTGTTTCAGTCACAAGCCAGTACATCTGCATGAACACTGTGAACACCACATCTATACCACCACCCACATCTGTACAACACACTCCTACATATGCGGAAGTTCTCAACAAAAACATACCTAAACAAAAGAGACCTCCCAAAGCAAAAACGCACATGCTCATCACAGCTCACAGCACCAGTCATCACACATAGTACAGTGCATGTCACAGCCTCTAAGGCCCAGCCACAAACCCAGCATACTAGTCATAGGGGAGTCTGTTGTGAGACACACAAAAGTACCCCTCACCAGGCTAGACAAGGGGAAAGTCACAGTAAGTTGCTTGTCAGGTGCTATAATACACCATGTCATGCATGCACTCAAGTCTCTTAACAGGTACTGTTATGACTCTGTCATAGTCCTTGTTGGAGTGAATGACTTGAGACATACCTCCATGGACTATATGAAGAGAGACATGACTGAGCTCACTGAATATGTGTCCCAGGCAGGTATGACCCTAGATTTAAGCAGCATTCTACCATCACCCAGAATGATGCCTCAATACAAACAGAAAATTATTGACTTTACAATTGGCTTAGTTTCTGGTGTCATTCCAAGGGGTCCAGTACCGGACAGCCTGGGAGGACATGATTGACAGACCACGATGCTTTGCCAGAGATGGCCTTCATCTGTTTACCCTGGGCTTCAGGCAAAGGCTCTTGCCTCCCCCATAGTGCCTTTTTTTAGGTAAAGTCATGAGCACAAAATTACCAACATGAAAAATTCTTCTAAATGAAATTTAAAGAATATGCTGCTAAATGCTAGGAGTCTAAGCATGAAACTGCACTCATTGCAAGCATTCCTTGCCCTGGTTATGCTGCTAAATGCTAGGCGTCTAAGCATGAAACTGCACTCATTGCAAGCATTCCTTGCCGTGGAGGATGCTGACATTTGTGTAGTCACTGAAACCTGGTTCAAAGCTGTGGAGAGCACCCCAGCCTTACCAGGTTACTCATCCTACCATACTTTTAGACCCCAAATGGAGGGCTACAAAGCCAAAGGAGATGGACTTTCAATATTTATCAAAGGCATACCTCCAGGCTGGTAAAACGATATGATGCACAGGAGACGCTCCAAGTGCAGTTAACTGTTGACAAAACACCTATTCAAATAATAGCTAGCTACATACCCCCAACCATGACTCAGGATGCCCACTCCACCTATCTGGACTTACTTGAATCCAAGAAAAAAACACACAGCAGCGAAGGTAGTAGATGAATTCTTTACTTCCACCAAAAATCCTGGTACCTCGGCCTTTCGCCTTCAAGGATACATACATCACAATGAATACTGCATTTATACCAAGTTGTAATCCCATCATTGACACATTAATTAGTTAATTAATTAATTATCCTATTACCCTTACATTATGAACTACCTGAAAACAATGTTGTTCATTTGAGCAATAGTTTAAAAATTGTTAATTTGTCTGATATGCAGCTCACAGCAAATACTGTTAATTTAAGTAAGGGGACAAAGTTTGTTCCGACTAAGTTCCCCACTTTGGCTGAAATGTTGCTGGATATTAAAATGTTTTGTAGAAAGTTACATTTAAAAGTATATTTTAACAAAGTGAACAAGCAAAGAACCAGTATGGTAAATACAAATGTATTAGATGAAAGTATTGATGAAGAAACTGAATTTTTGATGAATATTTCTATATATGATTATGGTGATGAATTTGATTGTAAAAATGAAGTAAATGATGATTTACCTAGATGTGATACGCTTAGTACAGGTTATGGTAGGTTTAATTTGCCCCCTTTACTCTCTTGTAGCAGTTTTGTTCCACCTAGATTATCTGCAGCAGTTAGTACTTTTGAGCAAGTTTTAATTAAGAAGTTTGAACTAGAATATACTAAGTTTTTGAAAATCAAAAAGCTATACAATTTGACTAAACTAGAGTGGTCAGGACTACTCAAGCTTAGGGGGTGTTTAAAGAAGGTTGCGTTTAGGCAATCCGATAAAGGTGGGAATTGTGTCATTATGTCAAAGGCCCAATATGGAAGAATGACACTGGATTTGTTGGAGTGTGAGGATGATTATTTGCTTTTAGCCAATAACCCAATGGATAAATATAGTGTTGAGCTATTGGACCTACTAGAGAGAGAGAGAGGTGAAAGGTTGGGTTTCTTGACCAAGGAAGATATGAAAAAGTTGGTAACTAAGGACCCATCCGATCCTTATTTTTATGTTATACCTAAAATACATAAAAATGTTACCAATCCCTCTGGTAGGCCAATAGTATCTGGAATTCATTCATTTGTGCACAATGTTGGAACTTTTTTAGATTCAGTTTTAAAGGAGTATGTGTATGGGGTTCCTGCTCATATTAAAAATACACAGACGTTAATTGAAAAGGTTAGTGCAATAAAATGGAAGGATGATTGCTACTGGGCTTCAGTTGATGTCAATTCACTTTACACTTCTATCACAAATAGGTATGGTTTGGAAGCAGTGTTTGATATTATGGGTGATGGACCTAGAACAAGTTTCCTTGTAAGGTTACTTGAGTTTTGTTTGACTCACAATTATTTTAAATTTGAAAATCAGATCTTCTTACAGAAAAAGGGTACAGCAATGGGTGCTTGGTATGCACCCACTTATGCAGTGTTATGGGTTATTTTGAAAAATTGCTTATATATAACACTTTTTTGGAAAGAAAAAGTTGTGCTGTACAGTAGATTTATTGATGACTTGTTCTTTGTGTGTAAAGGTTCATCTTCAGAGTTTGAGCATTTTATTGAATGATTAAACACAAATGCTCATGATATTAAATTTTCAACATGTTTTGGTAACACTGCTATACAATTTTTGGATGTTGAATTTTATGTGGACGAACATTGTACAATTCAATATAAGCCATTTAGGAAGCCCACAGCTGTTAACTTTCTTTTTGCTACAAGTATGCACCCCCTACATTTGATGAGTTCTTTGCCCCTAGGGGAATTCAAGAAAATTGCTTGTAATCCTTCTGAGGAGAAGTATAAGGTAGCATTTCTGCTGGATACAAGAGATCGGCTGTTGGCAATGGGTTATGACAGAGAAAAATTGGATATTGATTTGAAGTACTTACAAGCAGGTGAAAGGCTTCAAACAAAAAACAGAGGGCAATTAGAAAATACAAATTTGAAACCTACATACCAAGGGCAAGACATATATTTTGTTTCAAATGTCTCACCTTTTTCATCAATTATGAGAGAATTGATATTGGGTTTATGGCATTTAGTATGCTTAGATGAGACAGATGGGGATTTATTCCCAGGCTTGGTAAATTTTTCATATGGAAGATATTCTAATCTTAAAGAATTGTTAAACAAGTCTTTACATTTTTCAGAAAATAGAATTATGGGATCTTTTTCTTGTGGAAAATGTAAGGTTTGTAAGAAAATAAGGAATATCTCGGGTAGTTTCATCAATGGATGTAAATTTATAAGTAAAACATAGGTTTACTTGTAGTTCATGTGGAGTAGTGTATGCCATTGGAGTAGTGTATGCCATTGGGCGTGGGTGTGAAAGAACAAAGTGGTATATAGGTCAAACGAAAAGAGCCGTCAAAGTTAGAATTTTGGAACATTTGAGAGATATTCGGAATAAGAATTGTAAGAGTCCTGTGGCATATCATTTCTGCAAAGTACATGGGGGAGATGATTGCACCTTCTTTTTTAGTGTTCTAGCAAGTCCATTTCAAGTGAAAAGTGCCGAGTTTAAACAAAAATTGAATGTGCTTGAAAGTAAAATGATTTTAAACTATGGGACTTTGACACCCAGAAGGTTAAATTTGGAGGTGGATTATGTTTAAACTGATGGTGTTTATGGGACACATTTATTATGTATATATACATATATAATGTATGTGTGTGTATATACATATATATATATATATATATATATATATATATATATATATATATATATATATATATATATATATATATATATATATATATATATATATATATATTTGTATAGTTTTTGAATATTTATATATATATATGTATTTATTAGTATACACAACTATATTTGATGTTTATGTATTAAATATTTGTGTATTAAATGTTTGTATTTTAATAGTTTGAAAGTGGAATTCAAATTTTATATAACGGTTTGATGAAATAGGTATGTGTCACGTTAAAAGAGTTGAGTCAGTGGGATATTTAAAAATGTAAGGGTAATAGGATAATTAACTGTGATGTATGTATCCTTGAAGGCGAAAGAACGAGGTACCAGATTTTTTGGTGGAAGTAAAGAATTCATCTACTACCTTTGCTGCTTTGTGTTTTTTTCTTCTATTTTGGTGCTAGTGTGTCTTACTTGAACCCATCAAGATTCAGTTCCTGGGTGACTTTAACTACCCAACCATAGAGTGGTAGACCTATTCTAGCCCAAACGTGCACTCCCAGAGATTCCTCGACTTTGCCAATGCATTGGATCAGCTGGTTGACACCCCTTCGAGAGGTGAAAATATCCTGGACCTGGTCCTAACCGACATGAGTAGCCACTGTAGCACCCCTACTGTGTCATCCTCCTTGGTAAGATTCGACCATAAAGCGATCACTTTTGAAGTCACCATCTCCCCTGACCTCCCCCCTTGTCAGGGTCAAAGAAAAAAACTTTCCAAAGCTGACTACAATCTCCTCAGAGCAGGTATAAGCAGATGTCCTTCAAGGATGCATCTGCAGTCTTTACAAATGGGTTGTCCTGTCGTCAGGCAGCCCTTCGGTCGGCCGGATTCCAAAGTCTGGGTCTGGCTTCGGCTGGTGTCGCACTTCACCTGACGTCATTGCGGCAGTTATTCGGGTATAAAGGCATCAGCCGACGCCATTTTCCTAAGTCTTTCTTGCCGCGTGGTGCCCAAAGCAGAAGCTGTTTGCAAGTGCCAGTCGGTCAGATCCAGAGATTACTACTACCGAATACTACTTCGAAGACTTCTAAAAAGCTAAGTACCCCGTTGGGGACTCTTTCTTGCCTCAGCCGATGTCAGAAAAAGTGAATAACTGTTTAACTTGTGGGAAACAAATACCTCATAAAGATTTCCACTCTTACTGCTTACCTTGTTTAGGCCCAGACCACGACGTAGCAGCTTGTTTAGCCTGTGCTTCTTTTAACCGACGGACGCTTAGACGTCGGTCGGAGTTTGCTGAACAGTTTTTCGGCTCAGATTTCACGTACATTATGCTGTCGGATCCTCCGACTTCCCAAGTTGCTAAGAAACGCAAAGAAAAGGACCGACACTCGTGGTCCGCGGTTTCGGCCGAAACCGCGGTTAAGCAAACCGCGAGTGTCTCTGTTTCGGCCGAAACCGACCAAGCGGTTCTAACTACAGCCGAATCCATGACGACTACCGAGGCCCCTTCTAACCTGGTTGAATCGGCCTCTGAAATCCAACCTGCTACTGTGGTTTCACAAGAGTTATCGGACACCATCCCCTTGGATGTTTCAACCCCTGCACGTGGTGCTGCTAGGCCTCCTGCAGCCATGTCCATAAAGGCCTTTGCCAGGGCTAAAGCAGCCAAAACCTCTAAGTCTGTGCCTGTTAAGGCCCCCTCTCACAGGCCCAGCTCCAGTTCCCAAATGCTTACTCTGGCAGAGGATCTCATCTCTTTAATAAGGGGATCCCAACCTCATCCAGACAGGGCCTCTCAACCTCCTCCAGAAAAGAGACCTAGAGCAGAGCCCCCTGAGCCAGTGTCCTCAGATGATTCTTCTGATGATTCAGACAATACAGACCATCCAGAGGCTCCTTTTTCTACTTATGAAGACTCCGATGCTGAGGAATCGATTCCTTCTGCCTCTCCACCAGAGGAATTTTCATTTGGGGAAACCTTGCATGCCATGAGGGAGCATTTCCAATGGCAGGGGCAAGACTTTTCAGATTCAAGGAAAAGGCTTAGGACCTTTTTGCATTTACCACAACATAGGCCTTTAGCTATACCTCCAGTTCTTCCTGTTGTGGATGATGCATTTAATGATGCTTGCACTGCTCCTGATACTTTACCTCCAGCCCCTGCTAAGCCCGATAGGTTCTACAGGGTCCCGGACACACATCACCATTTATACAAGGCCCCTTTTGCAGATCCTGAGACTATCTCCCAGGGGCCTAAGGCAGTAGCCGACCTCAGTTAAAAATCCCTCCCTCTGAAAGGGAATCCAGGTCATTAGAGAGATGGGGTAAAAAAGTATACACCTCTGCTACTCTCTCAGCTAGGGCATTGAACTGCCAGTTTCATATAATCCAATACCAAGAGTTTATGCTTGATCAGTTAACTAAGAAACTGTCCTCTGATGACTCTTTAGATAAGAAATATGTTCTTGAAATGGTGCATAACATTCAGCAGGTTACTAACCATTCTTTAAAATGTGGCTATGATGCACTGGAGGCTTCCTTTAGATCAGCCATGACTGGCACAGTTATCAGAAGGCATGCATGGTTGAAAGAACAAGTCTTGCCGGATCGTATTAAAGCAAAACTGTTAGATGCTCCTATGGATAAGGTCAATTTATTTGGTTCTCCTGCTCAGCAGGTACTGAAGAAAATGGAAGAGAAGGCAAAATCTGTACAAACAGTGAAAGATTTCTTACAGGTTCAGCCTCCAAGGTTTAGCAGGAACTGGCCTTCCAAAAATTGGTCCTTTCCAGACTCCTCTAAAACACAGAGAGGCAGGAATAGGCGTTCAAGAGGCAGAAACCAATCCAGAGGAGGTGCCTACAGGGGACGCCAGTGGCAAGGTAACAACCAAAGAGGCACAGACACAACTACTACCACTGCGACAGGACAATCACAGTGACTTGGCTCTGGCACTGCCTACCAGGGAACAAATAGCAGCACCCTTAGGCGGAAAGTTAGCCTTATTCTCAAGAAACTGGCACTGCATCACAAGAGACAAGTGGATTTTGCAAACCATAGACCAAGGCTACAGGTTTCATTTCCATACTTTACCATCAAAAAGAGGAATGCCAAACTTACCACCAAATCAAAAGACAGAAGCTCTAAAACAAATAGCTCAATTAGTAGAAATGAGAGCTGTGGAAAAGGTACCATCTATGGAACAAGGAAAGGGATTTTACTCCAGACTCTTCCTGGTACCAAGAAAAGAAAACAATTGGAGGCCTATTCTCGACCTGTCCGCTTTAAACACATTCATCATTGTTCCAAAATTCAAAATGCTGACCCTACAGCAACTTCTTCCCATGCTGGGCAAGGAGTCTTGGCTGGTGACTCTAGATCTCAAGGAGGCATACCTGCACGTCCCCATACGACCAAATTGCAGAAGATACCTCAGATTTCTTGCAGGATCAGAGCATTATCAATTCTCAGCATTGCCCTTTGGCTTATCTATTGCGCCCAGAGTGTTCACGAAATGCCTGGCATCAGTAATCGCTCATTGCAGGCTTCAGGGAATCCAAATATATCCATACCTGGACGACTACCTGATACAAGCGGACAACAAAAACAAGCTAACAGAAGACTTACAAAGAGTCATTTACTTACTGCAAGCCCTGGGATATACAGTCAATATGAAAAAATCAAGACTGATTCCATCCCAAAGAATAACCTTCTTAGGTGCAGAATTGGACACAACAAAACAGATGGCATTCCTAACTGCAGAAAAGCAAGAACAACTTCCTCTCTACTTCTTGGCATCAACAAAACAGAGCAGACTAACAGCAAGGAAAGTACTGCAGGCCTTGGGCTTCATGGCATCCTGCATAATCATGGTCCCTCATGCCAGACTACATATGAGAAAGCTACAGTGGTACCTGAAGAACTTATTGTCTCAACACAGGCACAGCCTAGAAACCGAAATACCTCTAATCCCATGCCTGAAACAAGAGTTCCTATGGTGGGCTCAGGCATGTCAGTCAAACCCAGGTTTGCCCTTCCACAGCATTCAACCAAGCCAAACCATCACAATGGACGCCTCAGACCTCGGTTGGGGGGCCCATATGCTGGACAAGTGCATACAAGGCTTATGGACTCAAGATCAGCTGCACCTGCACATAAATCAAAAGGAAATGCTGGCAGTAAAACTGGCAATCCAGAATTTCAGACCATTCCTCCAAAAAGGCCAGTTGATGATAAGGACAGACAACACCACAGTCATGTGGTACATCAACAAACAGGGAGGCACTCATTCATACCCCCTATGCCGGATGGCACTGGACCTATGGAATATGGCCCTGAGCTACAACATTCAGTTGCAAGCAATTTTTGTACCGGGAAAAGAAAACATCCTAGCAGACATATTAAGCAGAACTACCTCGGATGCTCACGAATGGATGCTACACCCGGACATCTTCAAGGCCATCACAAGGAAATGGGGACTACCACAGATAGACCTATTCGCATCCCCGCTCAATCACCAGCTCAAGAAATTCTGCACAAGAACGTACCACCCACTTGCTTGGAAGGTGGACTCTCTATCCTTCAGTTGGAAAAGCCTGACAGCATATGCATTCCCACCTCTTCCTTTGATGCCCAAGGTGCTATTGAAAATCAAAGAGGAACGTCCAAGGATCATTCTGATAGCTCCAGACTGGCCAAGACAACATTGGTACCCATTACTGAGGAGCATGTCTCTGGGACAAATGTGGACACTACCCCTGATCCCATTGCTGTTAACTCAGAACGGCTACAACACCCTGCATCCAAACCTGAAAACTCTGCAGCTGACTGCCTGGAACATTACATAAGAACAGCTAACCCAGATTTATCCCAAAGGGTTAAAGACATTATCCTTGAGGCCCGCAGACCTTCAACAAGAAGGAACTATGCAGGAAAATGGAAAAGATTTCTTATTTGGAGTACTGAAAGGGAAAAGATGTGTCAAAGGTAGACATAGCCAACATCCTGGAGTATTTGGCAGAGCTTTACCATACAGGCCTGTCCTATTCTTCCATCAAGATACATGCATCAGCTATTTCTGCAGAATACAGCTTCGATCCTCCTGTCTTCTCGCATCCTCTACTCAGGCAGTTTCTGAGAGGAATTAAAATGTAAAACCTCCTAGGAAACCACCGTTGCCAGCATGGGACTTGAACTTTGTGCTAGAAAAATTGACACTCCCCCCTTTCGAACCAGCAGCAACAGCAGAACTTCAACACTTATCCTCGAAAACTGCTTTCCTGCTGGCAATTACCTCAGCAAGAAGGGTTTCTGAGCTACAGGCTTTAATGGCAGTACAACCCTTCCTAATCTTCCATCAAGACAGAGTGTCCATGAGAACAAATCCTACATTTATGCCTAAGGTGGTATCCAGAGTATCTTTAAACCAGGCTATCCACCTACCTACATTCTTCCCCAATCCACAGAACAGGGGGGAAAGACTGCTGCATACTTTGGATGTACATAGACAGTTACGCTACTACCTGGACAGAACCAAGGGCAATAGAAAAACTGACCAGCTTCTGGTAGCATATGCAACAGGAAGGGAAGGAAAAGCAATTTCAAAACAGACAATCTCCAAGTGGATAGGAAATTGCATCAGATTCTGTTACTCCTACCATGGAAAGCAAACTCCACAGAACATAAGGCCTCATTCTACAAGGGCTACAGCCACTACCACAGCTTTCTTAAGAGGAGTGGCTACCAAGGGCATTATAGAGGCTGCTACTTGGACCTCCGTGCATACATTTGCCAAGCATTATAACTTACCTTTATACTCTAGATCCCGAGCAGGGTTTGCCACTGCTGTTTTACAAGGGATCCTAACTACACCATCATTTCTTCTCTTTTCCTCCTCCCCTAGTTTAGCTATGGTATTCTACCCATTTGTAAAGACTGCAGATGCATCCTTGAAGGACATAGTACAGTTTTGTACCTACCATAAATGTAGATGTCCGAGAGGAATGCATCTGCAGTCAGGATTACCCACCCTCCTTCCCCTCTGAGGTACTCCTAGGGTACTTGCCAATCTACAGCTAGCTTGGGGGGGATCTATTATGGTGTATTTGTTTGTATATATGTACATACATGCTTATTTTATGTGTTTGCTCTCTACTATTTGGAAACATTGGCATTTATCCAAATTTAGCCATCCAAGAGGGCACCTGGCATCTGGGGCAAGAAACACTGAGGAAAATGGCGTCGGCTGATGCCTTTATACCCGAATAACTGCCGCAATGATGTCGGGTGAAGTGCGACACCAGCCGAAGCCAGACCCAGACTTTGGAATCCGGCCGACCGAAGGGCTGCCTGACGACAGGACAACCCATTTGTAAAGACTGCAGATGCATTCCTCTCGGACATCTACATTTATGGTAGGTACAAAACTGTACTCTTCACAGCCACTATCCTTTCAGTTGGAACTAGCACTAATGTCCAAGCCTACACCACAAATTTATATGAGCACCTACACAGCTGTATAGACTCAGCAGTACCTAACAAGACCAAATCATCTTCCTCAAGGAAGAGTAAACCTGTCTGGTGGACAGCAGCAATAAACAAGCTCTATAATAAAAGAAAAAAAATTGCTGTCCAGGGCCAAGAAGTTGCAGGTGCCAAATTGGAAACAATCTCTCCTTTGTATGGACAAGCAAATAAGGTCACTGGTGAAATCTTGTAAGGCTAACTTTGAGTCCAAATTGGCCACATCCACTAAGGACAGTCACAAGGCCTTCACACATATGTCCGCAATCTGAAAGGTAACACCCAAATCTGCTCTGAACTGGTGGTCAATAATGCCATATACACAAATGCCATAGATATAGCCAACCTGCTGGCAGACAGGTTCAGTGAAAACTTCACCCCCTGTCCTCCCATGAGTAAACCAGGACATCCCCAGTACCAACCCCCCTCCCCTCATCACCAAGAGCATGTCTTTAATGCCCTCTCAAATGCAAAAAATACAGTCTCAGTTGGACCCGATAACATCCCTGGCTGTATCCTACATGAACTCAAGCACAAGCTCTCAGCTCCATTACATACCCTATTCAACCAAAGCCTAAACACCGGCTTCGTCCCAGCTAAATGGAGGATAGCCACTGTCATCCCTCTACACAAAAGTGGAGCATCCACTGACCCAGGCAATTATAGGCCCATCAGCTTTACTAGTCTGAACTGCAAGGCATTGGAACCCATTATCATGGACCTTATAAACAAGGATATCGGCAACCTCCAAACGCTTGACATCACACAGTTTGGCTTTATCAAAGGGAGATCATGCCTGTTAAACTTGGTTTACTTCAAAACAGTCACCAAAGCCATGGACGAGGGGAAGATGTTGCACACTGCCTACCATGACCTAGCCAAAGCCTTCAACACTATTCCCCACTTAGGCATAATAGATAAACTCTCCCAGCTAATCATTAACCTGTATGTTACCAGATGGGTAGCTAATTAGCTCACTGATTGAACCTACTCAGTCATAATAGGGAGAGCTTCCTTTAGTAGTAAACCCGTAACAAGTGGTGTACCCCAAGGAACGGTCTTGGGGCCTCTACTGTTTGGGATATAGTTTTCTGAGGTGCAAGCCAAAACCAGTGGTCTGTGGCTGACAAGATTTGCAGATGACTGCAAGCTGGGCGCTGTCTTAAATTCCCCTAGTGATGTCAACATCCTCCAAGAGGGTCTTATCCAAACTAATGACTGGTGCCAGAAGAATGGCCTCAAACTGAATGCCAGCAAATGCATCATTATCCCCTTTGGGGAAAATGGCATTCCCGCTAATTAACATATGAATAACATTGTACTAACCACGCAGTCAGTTATGAAGGACTTGGGCACCCAAGTTGATAGCAACCTGACTTTTGACCACCATGTTGCCTCCATTGTATGGAAGGCTTTCTACATGGCCCACCTCATAAATAAGGGTATTTCATTCAGGAACAAGGAGGTCATAACATCCCTATACTCCTTCCTTATTAGACCCATTATCGAGTACAATGCCCCCTTCGGCATGTACAGTGCCAAGCACATGTAGCAGCTGGAGAGACCACAGAGGTTCCTGACCAAGAAAATCCAGGGCCTCAAACACCTCTACTACACAGATAGGCTAAAAACCCTGTCCCTCTACTCAGACTCGTACAGACTGCTTAGAGGTGACCAGTGTCTGGCACTCAAGACTGTCTCAGACTCAGCCTTGATAGAGTTGCTGCATATCTGTAAGTCAAACTCCACTCACGCAACCCACATGCAAGGCCTTAACCTGGTCTGTGACATTAATAGAACTTGTTGATGGGATAGATTTGTGTCCCAAAGACTCCCCCTCTCCATGTCAGAGTACCTCACTAGCCCTCTTTAAGAGGAAACTGGACTGGATGGGAAACAGGAAATACACCCCTGGGATCCCACCTATGTCCCTGCTGGACAGGGGAAACGGGTGCTGACTTTGAGGGAACATGGGTGAATTTCTTGACTAGGCTAATAAGGGCCTCTGGTCTTATGACCCACCAACAATAACTGTGTTTTCTTACATTCTTCTTCTTCCATCTGGATCATTATTCTGTTAATGTTGTCCGATGTTTGCCTCCCCTCTTCAAAACCATATTTATCCCTATCTATCATTTTTGGCATCATCTTTGCCATTCTTTTAGCTACTATAGACTTAAACACTTTATAGTAGTGGTTTATGATTTAAACAGTCCTATATGGAGCTGTTTCTGACAGGTCTTTGCTATCTTTAGGTATACAGCAACCACAGCTTTTTTCTAGGATATTGGTCCTTTTAAAATGCTGTTAAAGAACCTACCAAATCTTTATCACTTTCTTCCCTCCTCTCTTCCAAACTTCCACTGGAAGCCCAGAGACCAGATTTTGCTGATCCCTGGGCTTTGTCTTGGTTCCTGTTTTCTCCATTTTCCTTGTTTGGTCAAGGGGTAGTTTCTTTACTCACTAGTGGGAGTAGGGAGTACTGAACTGCCTGTTTGTCCTCAGAGGAGTGGTTTAAGGCAGTAACTTGTAGTTTATTGGCCATTTTGGGTCATTTCCTGTCTTTTCCAGCCCCCTGCTATAAAGCACGTTTTGGCGGGCTTTTCCAGCTATTGAGAACTCAGCACAGCTCCTCGTGGTGGCCAGCAGTGTTCCTCTAGCAGCAGAGACCAGAAAAGACTACCTTTCCAGATTTTAAGTATTTTTCTTGGCTTTTTCGACTTTTTGTGCCTTTCGACTACTGTTTCTGCTTATTTTATCAAAGTTTGCACTGTTTTTCTGTGTTTATAAGTTAAAACTGTTTACTGCACTTGCTAGTTTAAGTTTTGCCTAAAAGTTAAACTACAGGCTAATACACTCAAGTGTACTAGCTTTTGATAGCATTTAATCGAAAATCATAGCATTTATTGTGTTTTCTGCTTTTCTGTAAAAAAAATTTGAAAAAAAAAAAAAAATATCCTTGCTTTCCATACTTTCCTAAACTAGTGTTCCAGAGACCAGATTTTGCTGATCCCTGGGCTTTGTCTTGGTTCCTGTTTTCTCCATTTTCCTTGTTTGGTCAAGGGGTAGTTTCTTTACTCACTAGTGGGAGTAGGGAGTACTGAACTGCCTGTTTGTCCTCAGAGGAGTGGTTTAAGGCAGTAACTTGTAGTTTATTGGCCATTTTGGGTCATTTCCTGTCTTTTCCAGCCCCCTGCTATAAAGCACGTTTTAGCGCGCATTAGCGCGGAGTTGCCACTGTTGCACACTAGGGCAGCTCCGGTTAAGCAGGTTTAAACTATTCGGGCTACCTAAAGTCCACTCTTCAAATTTTCCCTTGAAACTACCTTCCTCGACCTATACTACTCATCTAATCAGCGTATCCTATAACTAAAAAGATCATCTCTACTTGACTCTAAGTAGACTATTCTCTATCTGTTAAACCTAGCACTTGCTCCTACAGTACTTATTACCTTGATACGGCACTCTTATAGATAGCACCCCAAAAAGGCAACCCCCCATTTCTCGGTCACCCACATCCCCCGGAATCTTTTTTAAAGTTTTTGTCTATCCTTCTAGCATGTCGAGGGATCAGTTGCTAGTGTCATCTCCTGCTCAGCTGGTGAACCTGGGAATATTGAGGCAATGTTACAATTGCCTCATGTACACAGACAACCCTCTCCTCCTCCCACAAAACACAAATACATGCGAGAGATGCAACTATACGGCCAAACTGGAGGCTGAGCTCTCTCAACATAGGACTGGCAAGACCAGTCAGGAGGGGAAGGTTACCACACACACTATAGACCCAGTCTCACATAGTACCATTACAACCTCAAATCATACACATAAATACACAAAGACATACTCGGAGGCTCTGATCAAAAATCTACCAAAACAGCAGAGGCCACCAAAGCAGACACCCAAAAAACCACCTCAGAACACAACACCTGCAACACATAGACCTCACAGTCAGAGAGTCAAACAGTCACAGCCCTTAAGGCCAAACACAATGCCAGACACACTAGTCATTGGTGACTCCATAGTCAGACACACTGATGTCCCGCTCACCAGACTGAGTAAGGAGAAGGTCACAGTAAGCTGTCTGTCGGGCGCTAGAATCCGCCACATAACGCAAGCACTCAGGTCTCTCAACAGCAGGTACAAATATGACTCAGTCATTGTCCACGCTGGTGTAAACGACCTGAGACGTACCTCCTTGGACTACATGAAAAGAGACATTGAGGAGCTCTCTGATTATGTAGCCCAGGCAGGTATGACCCTGACCTTGAGCAGTATCCTACCTTCACCAAGAATGATGCCACAATACAGAGATAAGATGATCAGCTTTAACAATTGGCTTAAACACTGGTGTCATTCAAAGGGGATCCAGTATCTGTCTGCCTGGGATGACATGCTGGACAAGCCACGCTGCTTCAAGGGACGGCTTGCACCTGTCACCCTGGGATTCGGATATTGGCAAAGGCTCTTGCCACCCCATAGTGCCTTTTTAGGCAAGGCTCAAATTCTAAACCTACCACCCTAGAACACAAAAAGGAAATAAACTAAGGGTAATGCTGCTCAATGCCAGAAGTCTAAATCTCAAAATGCACGCACTCGAGGCCCTTCTCAGTATGGAGAACATCGATGTCTGTGCTGTGACAGAAACCTGGTTCAAGGCTCCTGAGAGCACCCCAGCTATCAGGTTTTACCTCATATCATGCGTTCCGGCCCCAAAATCAGGAAAATACCAAGAAAGGAGGGGTATCCATATTCATCAAGGACACCCACACCTCAAGACTGGTGGCAACGCATGATGCATCGGAGACCATCCAGGTGCAATTAACCGTAGGCAAGACTGCTCTGCAAATAGTAGCATGTTACAGGCCACCCTCACAAACTCAGGAACCTCACATGGCCTTCCTGAAAACACTAGAGGGATAAATGTATCACCAAACACCATCATACTAGGTGACTTCAGTTACCCAAATATAGACTGGGAACACTACTCAAGCCCAAACACCCTAGCCCAAAAGTTCCTGGAATTCATAAACTCAAATGCCATGGAACAACTAGTCACCATTCCCACAAGAGGAGATAACATACTTGATCTCATCATCACGAACATGGGAGCACAATGTTCAACACCAGAAGTATACCCTCACTGGTGAGATCAGATCACAAACTAATCTCGCTGGAGGTCCTCATCCCACCCCACCTGAAATAAAAAGACCACAGTAAAGAACTTCCCAAAGCCGACTTCACACTTCTAAAGACTAGTGTGGTCTCCTTTAAGGCCCCCGAGCGGAAAACACTACTCAAGCCGCTGAATCACTTACAAATGCCTTCTACCAGCACCTGCAGGACTGCATGGATAAGGCAATCCCAAGCAAAACAAAGACTCTTTGTACCAAAGGCAAGCGTCCAGTCTGGTGGACCCCAGCCATAAACAAACTCTACAACAAAAGGAGGAAGCTACTACAAGATAGAGCAAAATCCTTAAAAGGTAAGACACCCTTGATCACTATAAGTAAAAACTAAGAGCTCTCATAAAATCATCCAAAGCAAATTTCGAGAGAAAAATAGCTAAAGACTCAAAAGACAATCATAAGGCCTTCTTTAGCTATGTTAGAAACCTAGGAGGAAACTCCCAGATATGCTCAGAACTAGTTCAAAATGATGTGAAGATTACTGATCCTACAGACATTGCCAACATACTGGCTGACAGGTTCAGTGCAAACTTCTCACCCCCAAAGGAGAGATATCTATACCAAATGATTGCAGCCCCCAAACATCTCCAGCGCCCAAGTGAGAACTGCTCTCCAAAGCAAAAACACAGCATCCATGGGACCTGATGGTGTCCCCGGCTGTGTGCTCCACGAACTCAATGAGGAATTAAACCCACAGCTAGGACAGCTGTTTAATCAAAGTCTTACCTCTGGATACGTGCCAGGAGTGGCGCACTGCAACTGTGGTCCCACTTCACAAAGGCGGTGCCTCCACCGACCCTGGTAATTACCGCCCATTAGCTTGACAAGCCTTATCTGCAAAGCCATGGAGAGGATCATAATGGACCTCATAAATAAAGACATTGGGAATTTGCAGACTTTGGATCCAACCCAGTTTGGCTTTGTCAAAGGCAGATCATGCCTTTTAAACTTGGTTGACTTTTTGAAACAGTCACCAAAGCCATTGATGAGGGAAAGGCAGTCCATACAGCCTACCTCGATCTGGCTAAGGCCTTCGATACAATACCCCACTCGGGTATCATTGAAAAACTCATCAGCTTAAATGTTAACCCATACATCACAAGATGGGTTGCAAACTGGCTGAGTGACAGAACCCACAGGGTCAGAGTTGCTGGCGCCATGTCAGACTCAAAGCCTGTCACAAGTGGTGTCCCACAGGGCTCAGTCCTGGGCCCACTCTTGTTTGGCATCTACTTTTCTGAAGTACAAGCAAACACAGGAGGGTTATGGCTGACAAAGTTTGCAGATGACTGCAAACTGGGCCATAGTAGAAAACACATCTGACACAGATATCCTTCAGAAGGGTCTCACAGAAGCGGATAACTGGTGCCAGAGCCACGGCCTAAAGTTAAATGCCAAAAATGCATAGTCATACCCTTCGGGAAAAACAAGGTTACCCCTAGCTACCAAATAGGAGGCAATCCACTGAGCACAGAAGAAGTTATCAGGGACCTGGGGACCCAGGTTGATAGTAGTCTGTCATTCGACACCCATGTAGCTAAAGTAGTTAGGAAGACCTTCTACATTGCCCACCTTATCATGAAGGGATTCTCATCTAGATCAAGGGAGGTTATAGTCTCCCTTTACTCATCACTCATCAGACCAATGATTGAGTACAATGCCCCATTTGGAATGTATCTGACCCGACACTTGCAGCAGCTGGAGAGGCCACAAAAGTTCCTCACCAAAAGGATAAAGGGTCTCAAAATCTATCCTATGCTGCCCGACTGAAAGAACTCCAGCTCTATTCAGTCGCTACGCTTGCTCAGAGGTGACCTTTGCATAACATACAAGGCCATGTCAAACCCAGATTTGATGAATATGCTTCACCTCAAAAATCTAGATCCATCAGAGCCACAAGGCGGAGACTTAAACCTCGACACGGCTATTAATAGGACGTGCTGGAGGGATAGATTCATCACCCAAAGACTCCCTATGCTGTGGAACAGAATCCCGGTACATGTGAGGCAGAGCACCTCGCTGGCCTTGTTCAAGAGAAATCTTGACCAATGGATGGGAGATCGCAGATATACCCCAGGGATTACCTCAGTGTCACTGCTCGACAGAGGCACAGCAAAATGATGGGTATAGTTCCCCATACTAAAGGGGTGGCGTAAGCCACAAAACGATGGGCTAGGCTTGTAAATGCCCTCGGGCAGATAGCCTAGTATGAACCTATGAACCTATGAACCTATGTTTCTGGAGAATTTCCTGCAGATTGATTTATACATCACTATTTTTTTCTCATGTCCTCCTGTCGTAACTGTTAATTATTGAGCCTCATCTACCACTAACCTTGTCATACTTAAGACTTCCATAAATCTTTTTTCCCTCAATCTTTCTATTTGTCTTTCTTTATTTTCACATTCTCTGCTTTGTACAAATTGTAATAAAATTTCCAAAATATCTTTAATACCCTTACAGGATGTGTGGTATGTGTCGTTATTTTTCTTGTTGTAGGTGTCTTAAGTTTGGCAACAACCCTTTCTATTTTCTGTTGCTTAGGTCATTGTGCTAAAAGGTTTTGTGCTCTGGCGTGGTCAAAAAAGATTTGCTTAACAGCAATCTTTCTAAACTCATACGCAATATCCCTTAGCACTCAGCAGTTGTGCTTCGTGTTCTGTGAGAGCCCACTTATTCTGCAATACGTTAACCTTTGTTAGACCCTCCAAATAATTCCTTTTACTACTTAACTTTCTCTTGTTTGTTTCTGCCCTATTTTTAAACTCCTTTCATTTTATCCCACTCATTAGTTATAACGTCTTAAGAAATTTCTGTCATCCCTTATAACTCTTGAATAATTTTCACTAACCAGTCCTTAAATTCCTCTTTTAACAAATAGGTGGACAAGCACCAGTGTCTCTTCTTTTTTTACTTCATTAGCCTGCATTTTTATCTTGGTTGTTATTATCTGAAATAGTTATTAGATGTCTATAGAAGCTTTCAGTTGCTCCTGTGAAATATAATTTGTAGTGTAGCCCAGTTATTGTACTTGGGGGAAAATATGTAGATTACTACTACTGAATTCACAGCTTCCATACCAAATATTTCCATATTTCTTTGGAAATCTACCCTTTTTGTTATATTTACCTTTCTAGGTCTCCCAGATACATTCTCAGTGTTGCAGAGTTCTAGTCCCCACCTATAAACAATATTCCCTGCAGAAACTGAGTATGTTTCCCAAACATTTCTTAAGCTCCATTCTAGCAGTATTAGGTATAATATAAACACATGCAGCATAACCCTCCTCCCCTGCCAGAAGTCCCTTACTACCACAAATCTACCATTATTCACTTTTTTTCTCCTCTTCTATCACTGTTGGAGCTCTTCTGGTAGTTAGTAAAAGTATTCCCCTTTTCCTTTGTCCCTGATTATTTTGCTGAATATCCATCCTAAAATCATTTCTTTATTAAACGTACATGCTCACTTCTTTCCAAGTGTGTCTCCTGTAGTATTGCTATTTGCACTCTGCAGTTCTTAATATCATAGGTTCATAGGTTTATACTAGGCTATCTGCCCTAAGGCATTTATAAGCCTAGCCCAAGGTTTTGTGGCTTACGCCACCCCTTATATGAAAAAATACTGTGCCCATTAGTTTGTTGTGCCTCTGTCCAGCAGTGACACAGAGATGATTCCCGGGGTAAACCTACGATCTCCCATCCACAGGTCAAGATTTCTCTTGAACAGAGCCAGCGAGGTGCTCTGCCTCACATGGACCGGGATTTTATTCCACAGCATAGGGTGTCTCTGAGTGATAAATCTATCCCTCCAGCACGTCCTATTTATATCCGTGCTAAGGTTTAAGTCGCTTGCTCTAGTGGTTTTGGTGGATTTGGATTTTTTGAGGTGGAGCATGTCCATTAATTCCGGGTTGGACATGGCCTTGTATGTCAGGCACATGTCACCTCTGAGCAGACGGTATGCAACTAAATAGAGCTGGAGTTTCTTCAATCTGGCAGCATATGACAGATTTTGGAGTCCCTTTATCCTTTTGGTGAGGAAGTTTTGGGGTCTCTCCAATTGCTGCAGATGTCGGTGAGATACATCCCGAATGGGGCATTGTACTCGATCATTGGTCTGATAAGTGAAGAGTACAGGGGAACAATGACCTCACTAGATCTGGATGTGAATCCCTTCATGATCAGGTGGGCAATGTAGAAGGTCTTTCTAACCACTTTAGCAACGTGAGTGTCAAAAGAAAGGCCACTGTCAACCTGGGTCCCCAGGTCCCTGATAACCTCTTCTGTGCTTAGTGGATTGCCGCCTATATGGTAGCTTGGGGTTACCTTGTTTTTCCCGAAGGGTATGACTATACATTTTTTGGTGGCTAACTTCAGGCCATGGCTCTGGCACCAGCTATCTGTTTCCGTTAGTCCCTTCTGAAGGATATCTGTGTCCGATGCACTTTCCACTATTGCGCCCAGTTTGCAGTCGTCTGCAAACTTTGTCAGCCAAAGTCCTCCCATGTTGGCCTGTACTTCTGAGAAGTAGATGCCGAACAATAGGGGGCCAAGGACCGAGCCCTGTGGGACACCACTTGTGACCGGCTTGGAGTCTGACATAGCGCCAGCAACTCTAACCCTGTGGGTTCTGTCCTTAAGCCAGTTTGCAACCCATCTTGTGACATATGGGTTTACATTTAAGCTGGTAAGTTTTTCTACAATACCCGAGTGGGGTATTGTGTCGAAAGCCTTTGCAAGGTCAAGGTAGGCTGTATGGACTGCCTTTCCCTCATCAATGGCCTTCAATATGCATGTGAGGCAATTTGTGTTCCAAAGTAATATGGATAGTGTAGCCATTATGATTTCCACCTGTTGTGTATGACAGCTCTTTTAAATGTATATTTCTAGCTTTTGTGTTAAATTCAGCCACTAATATTTGGCAGGTTGATCCTTTATACAATAGTTTCTTATCTCAATTTGAACTTATGTCAAATTTTACACAAGTCAAATAAAAAAGCAAACACTCTATAACCTAGTAGTTTAAAACAAATGCACAGAATGATGTACGTATTCAAATAATGAAGTTTAACCCTCCTGATAGGAACATTTGACTCAAATCAACAGCTGCACCCACAGGCAGCCTAAAATTAAGGTTATCCATGCTAAGGCACATGTTACAGCCTATGCTCCTATAATTGCTGTCTGTTCTTTTCTTATGTTTATTCCCATCCCAGATGTGAAAAACATCTTATTTCTCTAGTCCTGCAACAATATAGTTTTGTTCAAGGGAGATCCTATCTACTCAATTCTAGTGCATTTATAGAAGGTTGCTGAAGCTGTAAATAATAGCCATGCACTTCATACAGCGTTCGTAGAACTGGTCAGGATGTTGAAACTGTTCCATTTGCTGAAATTATAAGTAAAGATTTACATTTAGAAATTAAACTTCTGTTGTAAGACAGATAGCAGATTGGCTGACAGAACTTGCATAGTTAAAATAGCAAATCCACCTTGGAAAGCAAAAGGGTGAGTATATTAGTGTTCCTATGGGCTCAGTACTGGGACCCATTCTGTTTTGCATTTATTTTATTTGTTTACCAGGATAGTCCGACTGGACAACAAGTGCCCATTTTCAGCAGAGGCCCGGGGATAAAAGCTCCACAATAAACACCAAGAACAGTAATTAATGGTAACAGTTATAGATTACAAAATATAAATGTTAACACAATAAACAAACATGTTACAAAAGGTTTAGAATGTTAAACTAGTAGTAGATAATTAGAGACAGCGTATTGAACACAAGAGAGACAGTTGCAAGTATTAGATTAAAACTTAGTTAGAAATGAACAAATGTTTTCTCAACATTTTTATAGCAACAACATATGTACAATTTATGTGCATAGCATTTACATCGCAAAAATCATATGAACAATATTTACAATGAGCCTTGATTGTGCACATTATTAGAATTCACCAGAGGCATAAGGAAATAGTGTTCCTGCAATGAATGAAGTTTCAAGGTGGCACATTGCAGTTGCATAGATGGTTGGTGTGATTTAAGGAGTTTTTTGAAAGTGGAAGTACAGTTTTGTAAACTGATGTCAGGGGGAAGGGTGTCCCAGGTTTTAGTGACTTCATGAGGGAAGAGAGACTTCCTTGAGCTGTTTTCACATGGAATATTTTCGATCAGGGCTTTGTTGCTGGAACGTAATTGTATATTTGCATTATAGAAGTTTAGAAGGCCAGACAGGGCAGGGGTTGTCTCTGCCTAATATATTTGGTGTGCTAAGTTGAGTTGGTGGTATCTTAGTAAGTTAGGAAATTTGGGCCAGTGTAATGCATGTAAGGATTGGCAGTGGTGGGAACGTGATTTGGCCTTGGTGGCAAATCAGGTGATTTTGTTGTAACAGGTGGAAAGTTTGTCAGACTTGTTTAGGTTTGTTAGTACTGGGGATGCATAGAGTAGTGTTGATAGGAAATGGGTTCTGGCTATTGCTGTTCTAGACTCGGAGCTTAGGTATTTTTTGCAGTGATAAAGGGTCCCTAGTTTTTTGTGTACTTTGGAGATAGTTACTTCTTGGATCTCCAAACCACTAACTCAGACAATATCGCTAAATTTGACAGTTGCTGCAAACTAGGTGTTGCCATTTGCTCAGTATATGATACCAAGTAAATACAGCATGGGGTAAACCATAGCAATGAATGGTGTATTGGAAATGGGTTTAAATTAAATGCAAAGAAGTGCAGCATTATCACCTTTGGTAACATCTTAACAGCTTTTAGTATAGATGCTATTCCACTCCAAACTGATAGTTTCAACAGAGCTCTTGACACTTTGACAATTCTTTTTCCTTTTGTGACATGTAGCAATAGAAGTCTGAGAAATCTTTCCAGTTAAGAACTTTTGATCTGCGTGAGATATATATGTTTGTTACTTCTCTACATTCTGCCCTGAGTAGACCAGTTATAGAATATATTGCCCCTTTTGGTATGCATTTGTCTGAGCACATCACACAGAGGTTCCCAACTAAAAAGATCGCTGGACTAAGTTACTCCGTTTCCAGTACAAGCTTAAAGCTGTATCCCTTACTCTGTCTGCTGCAGACCTCTGCAAGGTGGTGTAGCATTCCACACTTTTAAGTACCCAGTTCTCACTTGCTTCTACACCTCCATAAAACAAATGGCTTCTCAAACAGTGGAACTAAAAGCTTTAATCTTTACCAAAAAATAAACCATCTGAAAATCAATGACTGCCAGCAAAATTACTGCATTTAAACAGAGGAAAAAGACTTAATTTTTGATATAGTTATAAGGCTTCAAAATGCGTTTTGTGGTTGGACAGAGGCTGAAGTATAAATCATGACTGTAAGGCAGTCTCTGTCTCTTTCCCCTAAGGGTGTTAAACTGCCATATGGACATGCAAAGATTCCACAGAAATTTGTTTGATAAATTTGCCAGGACTCTGGAAGAGTTGCCAGATTTGGACATAAAGACTAAGCTTCATTCCCAGCTGTCAGCCTTTAGTGCATTTCATAGGTTCATAGGTTGGTACTAGGCTATCGGCCCTAAGGCCTATGCAAGCCTAGCCGTAACAATTCCCTGGAAATTTTTTCCCACAATATTTACTTCTCTGGGCCCCTGTCTAGCAGGGTGACTGACATGATCCCCGGGGTGGATTTCCTATCTCCCATCCAATCATCAAGGTTCTTTTTGAAGAGGGCCAATGAGGTGCTCTGCTTGATATGTATGGGCAGTCTTTTCCAGAGTATGGGGAGTCCCTGGGTCAGGAACCTATCCCTCCAGCATGTTTTGTTCAATGTGATGATAAGGCTTAGATCCCTGGAGCGTGTGGCTATGAGGGATTGGGATTTCTTTAAGTGGAGCATGTCCAACAGCTCAGGGTTTGACATGGCCTTGTATGTTAAGCAGAGATCGCCTCTGAGTAGACGATATGCCACAGAGTATAGCTGGAGTTTTTTTAGACAGTCAGCATATGGCATCTGCTTTAGGCCTGTGATTCTTTTAGTGAGGTATTTCTGTGGCCTTTCCAGCTGTTGCAGATGTGTTGTGAGGTACATCCCAAATGGGGCATTATACTTTATAATGGGTCTAATGAGGGATGAGTACAGTGGGACAATGACCTCCTTTTTTCTGGATGAAAAGCCCTTAGTGATGAGGTGTGCCACGTAAAAGGATTTCCTGACTGTTTTGGCGATGCTGTTATCGACTTGTGTCCCTTTGACAGTCAGACCATTTATTTCACCCATGGAGTGGTGTATGGCAGGACTAGGAGAGCAGGAACAGGCCTTAAAGTCTGGCATTTTGCCTAGCTGCAACTTGTAGATTTGCTGAGAATTTCAAAGTCCAGTTTTTGAATGCCCTTTGGATCCTTGCTTGATTTAATGGTTATGTAAAATATGAGCTAGAAAGGCAGGGTAGTGAGCACACTACTCTGCTTCAAGGTTGGAGAAAGTACCAAGCTTCTTCAAAGTCTGTTTTCCAGAAAACTTTGCAGCCCATACCAACTTTCTTGTCCATGCCCCCAGTGAGATAACTTTCAGGGCTCTGGAAAGCACCCCCGAGAGTCATGGAGATTTTCAGGATGGGTGTACTCCCAGAAGAAGTGTTCTTTGCAGAACATTTTGGGGAGCTGTATGACATTTCTTCCTAAGGGCAGTTCTTCAGTCCTTAGCTCTCAACTGCATCCAGAAGACTCTCAAACTCTCACAGTGTCTCTCTCACTCTGTCTCTGTGTGTCTCTCTCTCTCTCACCTCTGTCTCTCTCTCTCTCACTGTGTCTCTCTCTTTCACTCTGTCTCTGTGTGTCTCTCTTTCACTCACTCTCTCTCACTCTGTCTTTATGTCTCATTCACTCACTCTCACTCACACACTCACTCTCTCAATGCTGGTATTTGAAGACCCGTGGATAGGAGATATCCCGTTCAGAGCCTGATGTTCATCGTGCATACAGCTGCAGTCATAACAGATGGGTTCTCCTGCCGTCAGGTGGGTCCTCGGTCGGCCGAATTCCAAAGTCTAGGTCCGGCGTCGGTTGTCGTCGCTTCTTCCTGACGTCAGTGCGACAGGGGTATAAAGGAACCAGCTGACGCCATTTTCTCCAGTCTTTCTTGCCGCGCGGTGCCCGAAGCAGAAGCAGTTCGCAAATGCCGGTCGGCCAGCTCCTGAGATTATGAAAATTTTGAAACCGAAGTCTTCTTGAAAGCCAAGTACCCTGTTGGGGAAACTTTTCTTGCCTCAGACCGATGTCAGACAAAGTTAATAATTGTATTTCTTGTGGGAAGCAAATACCGCATAAGGATTTCCATTCCCTCTGTATACCTTGTTTAGGCCCAGACCACGACGTCTCGGTCTGTCACTTTTGTGCTACATTCAACAAACGCACGATTAAGCGTCGGGCGGAGTTCGCCCAGCATTATTTTGGGAAAGCATTTAACTATATTATGTCGTCGGATACTCCGACTCCAATTTTGTCTAAAAAACGCAAAGATAAGGACTGACACACGAGGTCCGCAGCCTCTACCGACACCACGCCAAAGCCGACTACACATGGTCCGGTTCTCAGCGAGGCGCCTACGCAGCCCTTGACTACCGACGACACTTCTTTGGCGGTGTCTCCTGTGCCCGAGGTCGCAGGCTCCTCGGCTCACATCCCGACTACAGATACCGAAGCCACTCTTGGCGTTGAAACTCAAAATGTGGACAGGTCCACCTCCACTCAAGGTGTCTTCAGACCTTCCTCTTCTTTCTCCATCAAGGCTTTCACCAAGTCTAAAGCAACCATGCACTCTAAGAGACAAGCTACACAGGGCCCATCTCCAGGCCCCATGCCTAAAAAACAGATGCTTAAAATGGCTGAGGATTTAATTACTCTTATCAGAGGTTCTCAACCCCCACTGGACAAAAGGCCCAGAGTGGAGGAGGATTCCCCCTCCTCTGATCAGGGCTCCATTATTTCGGAGCACTCTGATGATCAGGAACATTCTTACTCCCCTTTTGAAGACTCTGATGTGGAGGAGTCAATCCCTTCTGTATCCCCCCCAGAGGATTACTCATTTGGGGAAACTTTGCATACCTTAAGGGAACACTTCCACTGGGAAGGCCAAGATTATTCAGATTCCAAGAAAAGGCTTAGGGAATTTCTCTTGCCACCTCAGCACAGGCCTCTGGCTATACCTCCTGTCTTGGACATCCTAGGTGATGTTTACTCGGAGGCCTGCCTTAACCCGGACTCTCTACCTCCAGCTCCAGTTAAGCCTGACAGGTACTACAGGGTTCCTGACTCCCACCAGTTTCTATACAAAAGCCATGCTGCTGACCCAGAAACCATCTCACAGGGCCCCAAGGGAGTTAAGGCCTCCACTGCTAAAAATCCATTACCTTCCGAGAGAGATTCCAGATTCTTAGAAATGTGGGGAAAAAAGGTATATACCTCGGCTACCTTAACCATGAGGGCCTTAAACTGTCAGTTCCATATGCTAAAATACCAACAGTTTTTGTTATCACAATTGAAAAGTAAAATGTCACAACCTGAACAACCAGACTTGAAGGAGTTGCAGGATTTGATGCATAGTGCAGAACAAGTGGGTAAGCATACCTTACAATGTGGTTTTGATGCTCTAGAGGCCTCGTGTAGAGCTGCTGTTACAGGATCAGTCATACGTAGACATGCCTGGCTCAAGGAACAAGCCTTGCCTGATCATGTCGAAGCTAAATTACTAGACGCCCCTCTTCAAAAGGATGTACTATTTGGTGCTAATGCTGAGGAGGTATTAAGGAAAATGGAGGAAAAGTGTAAATCAATGCAAACTGTGAAAGATTTTCTACAGGTACAACCCCCACGTTTCAGTAGAAATTGGCCTTCCAAAAATTGGTCCTTTCCTGCCATGGACAGACCTCAAAGAGGCAGATGCAGGCGCCCGAGGGGCAGAGGACAATCCCAAGGATCGTTTAGAGGCAGACAATGGCAAGCTCCTACACAAAGAGGTGGTGAGGATAACTCGCAATCTTTCAGAAAGCAAACCCAATGACTTTCCCCTTTGCATGCCAAGCAAATCTCAAATGGCAGCCCCCTTAGGAGGAAAGCTGGCATTATTTTCAAAAAAATGGCATATTGTCACAAAGGACAAATGGATCCTGGACATTATAAACAGAGGCTACAAATTCCATTTTCACACCCTTCCAAAAATGAGAGGCATGCCAAACCTGCCAAACAATCAAAGGGCAGAGGCACAAAGGCAAATTACAGATCTCATAAACATGAAAGCTATTCAAGAGGTACCTACGCACGAACAAGGTCAAGGTTTTTATTCCAGGCTATTTCTGGTACCAAGGAAGGGAAAAGATTGGAGACCTATTTTGGACCTATCCATCCTAAACACATTTCTATTCGTACCAAAATTCAAGATGCTCACTCTACAGCAACTTCTTCCCATGCTGGGCAAGGAGTCTTAGCTGGTAACATTGGACCTCAAGGAGGCATACCTGCATGTCCCAATCAGACAAAATTGCAGAAGGTACTTCAGATTTCTTGCAGGTTTAACCCATTATCGATTCTCTGCATTGCCCTTTGGCTTATCTACTGCGCCCAGAGTATTCACGAAATGCCTGGCATCAGTAATTGCCTACTGCAGACTTCAAGGGATACAAATATACCCCTATTTGGACGACTGCCTGATCCAAGCAGACAGCAAGCACATTCTTCTGAAACATCTGGCTTATGTAATAATGTTGTTGAACTCTCTGGGATACACAGTCAACAAAAAGAAATCAAGGCTAATACCCTCTCGGAAGATAATTTTCCTGGGTGCCAACTTGGACACAAACACCCAGATGGCCTACCTCATGCCAGAGAAGCAGGGGCAACTAATTCAATACTTCAGAGCACTAGCAAATTGCACCAGGCTGACTGCAAGGAAAATCCTGCAGGCTCTGGGATTCATGGCATCTTGCATCTTACTAATCCCATGTGCAAAGCTGCGTATGAGGAAACTACAATGGTACCTGAAAAACATATGGTCTCAACACAGCCATAGTTTGGAAACAATAATACCACTAATTCCATGTCTGCAAAAGGAATTTCTGTGGTGGGCTCAAGCATGTCAAACAAACACAGGTCTTCCATTCAGCAAGCCTCAAGCAAATCAAGTCATCACAACAGATGCCTCGGACTACGCCTGGGGGGGCGCACATGACAAATTGGTGCATTCAGGGCAAATGGTCCCAAAAAAAAAAGCACCTTCACATCAATCAAAAGGAAATGCTAGCAGTAATAAATGCTATTATAGCTTTCAAGAACCTTCTACAACCAGGTCAACTATTGATAAGAATGCACAACACCACAGTTATGTGGTACATAAACAAACGGGGAGGAACACATTCTTACCCCCTATGCAGACTGGCCATGTCACTTTGGAACATGGCCATGGACTTACAAATGGAACTACAAGCACAGTACTTGCCAGGCAAGGAAAACACGCTGGCAGACAACCTAAGCAGGAATATGACATATCCACACGAATGGAAATTGCATCCAAAAATGTTTACAGAAATAATCCAAGAATGGGGAAGGCCAGACATCGATCTCTTTGCCTCCCACAAAAATCACCAATTGACAAAATTCTGCTCAAGGATTTTCCATCCAAAGGCCTGGAAAGTGGACGCTCTCTCTTTCAGTTGGACATCAATGACAGTTTATGCCTTCCCACCTCTTCCTCTGCTGCCCAAAGTTCTATTGAAAACCAGAGCAGACAGACCAAAGATGATTCTCATTGCTCCGGACTGGCCAAGGCAACATTGGTACCCACTCCTGAGGAGCCTGACGCATTCCCCACCATGGACCCTGCCTCTAATGCCTCTTCTTCTGACTCAGCACAGCTTCAAAACTCTTCACAGCCAGCTAAAAACACTCAATCTAGCCGCATGGAAGATTCCTTAGCGTCACAACAGACCCTACTCTCCAAGAAGGTGCAGGATGTCATTTTGGAGGCCAGAAGGCCATCAACTAGAAAAGCTTACTCCGCAAAATTGAAACAGTTTTGTGTCTGGAATGAGAAAAAGGGCCAGGATCATGGAAAACTGAATTTACCTCAAATACTACAGTATTTGGCTGAGCTGCTAAGCAGTGGACTTTCATTCTCCTCCATCAAAATCCATGCCTCAGCCATTTCTGCAGAATACAACACTGATCCACCTTTATTCTCTCACCCTCTCTTAAGACAGTTCCTCAGAGGGGCTAAGAATCTAAGACCTCCAAGCAAACAACCAATACCTGCTTGGGATTTTAATTTCATTCTGGAAAAACTGACCTTGCCTCCCTTCGAGCCAGCTGCCTCATCAGATTTGCAATATTTGTCCTGGAAAACAGCTTTCCTTCTGGCTATCACCTCAGCTCGTAGAGTTTCAGAACTACAGGCTCTCATGGCTGTGCAGCCTTTTATCGTCTTCCATCAGGACAGAGTTTCCTTACGAACCAACCCGTCCTTTATGCCTAAAGTGGTATCCAGGGTAGCTTTAAATCAGGCCATACATTTACCTACTTTTTATCCTAATCCTCAAAACAAAGGGGAGAGATTACTATATTCCTTGGACATCCACAGACAACTGCGTTATTATTTGGACAGAACAAAGCCTTTCAGAAAGTCAGAACAGCTCTTTGTGTCCTATGCTGTAGGAGCTCAATGAAAGCCAATTTCAAAACAGACAATCTCAAAATGGATAGCCCACTGCATACGCTTTTGCTATTCCTTTCATGGCAAAACTGTACCTACAGGCATTAGATCTCATTCCACCAGGGCCACAGCCACCTCTGCAGCTTTCCTCAGAGGAGTTCCTACCAAGGATATTTTGGAAGCAGCCACTTGGAGTTCTGTGCATACCTTCTCCAAGCACTACAACCTACCATTATACTTCAAAACTAGAGCAGGCTTTGCCACTGCAGTCTTGCAGGGCATTTTGGCTCCTCCTAGTTCCACCTAGTGCCTACCACCCCTTTCTTAGCTTTGGGATTCTACCCATCTGTTATGACTGCAGCTGTATGCACGATGAACATAGTACAGTTTTGTACCTACCATAAATGTAGATGTTCGAGTGCTAATACAGCTGCAGTCCAGGTTCCCCTCCCTCCTTCCCCTCTTGGGACAGGTCTATAGGCTAACACATCCTCATACAACCTGATTGGGGTATTCATTTATGATGTATTTTCTTGCAACTACTGTATTTTGATTATATTGCACTGCATTATTACACAAATTTATGTATTGCCTTCCTTCTGGGGGCACCTGACATCTGGGGCAAGAAAAACTGAAGAAAATGGCATCGGCTGTTCCTTTATACCCCTGTCACACTGACGTCAGGGAAGAAGCGACGACAACCGACGCCGGACCTAGACTTTGGAATTCGGCCGACCGAGGACCCGCCTGACGGCAGGAGAACCCATCTGTTATGACTGCAGCTGTATTAGCACTCGAACATCTGCATTTTATGGTAGGTACAAAACTGTACTTTCAAGTTCCCTTTTGTCCTTTTTCACTATGTAGTGTCTTCCTCATTCTCAACATCTCACTCATTAAAAAGCTGTGACAAACCTACAGGTGCAGAGTCTTTTACTAAAAAGTGCCATTCAAGGGATCTTGCCAGACAAGAAAGGTTACAACTTTACTCCACATCCTTTTTGGGACATAAAAAGGATCATAACATCAGGCTCATTGCTTTGTCTTAGTAGCCTAAGTCAGCATATTGTCAAATGTCCTTTTGAATAGTCACAGTGCAGTGCATACTTTCCAGTCTGAAGGAAACTGGATATGGTATTTTGACCTCCAAGATGCATACTTGTACATCTAAATCACAAAGGAGTCCAGTAGGTTCCATTGTTTCTGCATAATGACCAGTCATTTCCAGTTCAGGATTTGGTCAAATCACAGCCCCATAAGGTGTTAAGTGCATGTCCACAGTTAAAGCAGCTCTCCACCTCCAAGGATCCAGCATCATCCCTTACTCTTTTAATTAGCTGCAGGCAGACCAACCCTTGCAGTGCCTGTTGCTTCCAGGGATTTTCCTTAGTCCATTTCAGTGCGTGTGCATAATGGATAGCCTTGCAGTGTCTCCGATCTCTCCTAAACTGTAATATTCATAGGGCTGCACCATGAATGGCTTGACTTGTCTGACTCCTCTTCAATTGCAAAATATTCTGCAGAACAGCAGATATGAACAATAATAATTATTTCTCAATATTTCTTTGTCTTTAAAGTTGGGCATGTTGGCTTCAACAATCTTCATGATTTCCCAGAAACACTTTTTACAAAGGTCCCTCATTGCACATTAAGAGATTTAACAGCTGCTTCTACTGGACTATCAGTGTTCCCAAAAAGGTTTTGAAGAAGTAAATGGACCATCTTCATTGGTGGACTGAGTCCGAAGAGTCTCTTGGCAAGCCCTTTGAGGCCCTGACTCCCTCCAAGGTGACAGTGAACATGGATGTCTCTGCAGTACAGTGGAGAGGGCCAGTATGCAAAGCAGATAATCCAAGGCATCCAGTCCATGTAAGAGGGCACTCTGAACACACATCCTGATACCACAAATGAGGGCTGTCCTTGCCTTGCAGGAGTTTCAAGACCTTATTTCCTGTGGATGTCATTTCCATCCATTGCAAAGACATGGCAGTGGTTTGTGGATGTCATTTCCATCCATTGCAAAGACATGACAGTGGTTTGTATGTAAACAAGCAGGAGCGACCCATCCCTACCCCCTTTGTCCATGAGAATATGATAGTGGGCTCTTGCCTTCAGTTGATATCCATATACAAGGAGAGGTACATTCTGTTGGATACATGTGCCTTTTATCTCTAAGTGGTCCTTTATTCCCACAACAACTCGGACACAAGGGAGGAAAAAGAAAAAACATTACAGAAATCTCTTTACATCCCTGCCCAGCCATGAATTCAGTTACTTTTCCCTTATGCCTCCCTTGGGTAGATTCCCTAGTGATGCACTAGTCCCGAAGTGGCCCCCAGGTAGTCCTTAAGCTTTTCACCCGTTTTTGTTTTCCTCATTCTGAAATTCTTTGAATGCCAGGATGAGCAAAGCCAAACTCCATCCTGATAGGTCCTTTTTGGCTCAGTCAGGTTTGGTTCATTCTTCTTTGGCCTTGTATTTTGGATGTTTCTCACATCCTGCGACTGTTTTCAGACTTCTGTCTAACCCATGCAGCTGTGACTTGTAAGCACAAACACACACACATGCAGACACACACGCAGACAGACACACACACACACACACACACACACACACACACACACACACACACACACACACACACACACACACACACACACACACACGCAGACAGACACACACTCTCGCGCGCGCGCACACACACACACACACTTCTCTTACTGATTTTTTTAAAGGGTGAACTGAATAGAGCTTTTTCTTTAAAATTATTTAAACCTTTTTGCAACAATTTAAGGTGAATAGATGACATGGATACATTGGCAGCTGCTTTCAGTTTAAGAATTAAACTGTGATCCTCATTGCTTATATCATTTTAACCAATATTTAAAAAAATGCCATCTATAGTTTGACTGAAACTTCACAACACCAAAATACTTTTTAAAGATTTGCTTTGTATCTTAAAACTTTGAAGACTCTAATATGGCCATTCTTATGTAGTGTGTATGTGGTAGTGAGGGAATGACTGGTGGAATACCTACTGTAAACAGACTTTTGTCAGCAGATTTGTCCTGGTGTTTGAGTTTGTATAGGAAGCTCAGGTAACCTCATAATTTTAAAATGGGATCCCATTGTTAAAGATGCTTCAAAACACTCCATCTTGTTTGCTTGTTATGCCTTATGGTTGTGGGTCCTTATTAGGGTTATAAAGACATAAGTACATATAATATACAAGCTCCTATTAATGTGATTCAGCATTACTAGCCCATACTTTACCTTTCCTTTGTTGACTGCTGAATGCTTATAAAATTAACGATAAAGCAAATTAGAAGGTAGACTTGTCAGTGCAGCAGTAGAAAATTATGGTGTAGCTGTATTGTAATTGCTAATCTTTCAGTCTATAATTGAGACTATTTATGAATGCAACAGCTAATTACTTGGCGACAGCAGATATTATATCATCTGCTTAAGAAGATTGCAGGTCTTGTAATATTTTTCCCTAAACCTATTTATGGTTGTTGTTACGATTTAAGTATGTGTAAGAAGTAACTTAGATTTGAGTTGCATTATGAGTTTATAATGTAATATTTTTGTGGAATAAAAATTTTGTAATCTGCTGCGCAAATGGAATGCTGCAGAGTAACTAGAATTTGTAGGAGAGACTATTAGGTGTTTGGATTTGAGAATAGAGGATTGCCAGTACTGAAGGCGGAGTATGGAAAGCCATAGCTCATTTGCAGATTGCTTTAAAATAAGTACACATTTATTTGTCATTGTTTAATTGTATTCTTTATTTATTAACTGGGTAAGCCCGGGGGGACACAAGTGTTCCTTTTCAAAGGTGACCAGAGAGCACTGCTGAGTCACATGGTTTGCAAATGAAACTACTGCTGTTGAGATTAAACTGTGTCCTGCTAATGACAGGGCATATTTCCTAGGCGATCTGTCTAACTGGTATTTAAACAGACAGATCCCTAGTGATTTGTCTAATCAAAACAGGCAGTTTGGTTATGTCAAAGCGGTCTATTAGCTTGGATACATTCATCTAATTTACTTAAAGCAGTACTGGCAACTTGTTGCTGAAAATATGAAAAAAAAGCAGCTAATAAGATCAGAATAGTGTGCATCCCCTAAACTACTGGTGAAGTAAAAGGGTGTCCGTAATTCTTCCCTGAAGAGAGTGACGCAACCACAAGAGCAGAAAATACTGTATACTAATATGGAAAAGGCAGTTGCTAGCAACAAGAATATGTACAGATATATCATTGTTTAAAGCATTGCGTATGACTTTTTTTTTTGTAATCCATCCAGTACAGACTATCAGCTCTGAAAAATATTCATCATAAGGATTTCTGCTGCAGGAAGCTATAATGTAATTGGCAGTAAGCTGAAGTCCTTCCAGCCTGATATAGCAGTCAGCTATTCCTTGGGAAGTGTCTACATTTTCCTTTCGTGGCTTTTATTGAGCAGCCTGGCCGTAAGAGTTTACTGCCCAACTTTGTGATCATCATTTTAGCAGTGTTTATTACATAAAGCTTTATTTTACTGTCTCTGACAAAGTTAATTTAATTTTCTTCGGCGGACTAATTCTAATTATGTCTCCAGTAAAGACTGCAGCTGCTCTTATTGCTGTTTAGTTTTATTTTAATCATTTTTAAGCCTACTTGTGAGAAAAGTCCCTTTTCAGGGGATGGTCCAGGAGCAATGTATGGTTAAGTGACGCAGTAAGCAAATGGGTGAACCATATACTCTTAACCAGGGAAGCTTGTTTAAGAGATGCATTGTGACAGTTGCGATAGGAGCATTTGAGGGGGTGGTCAGTAGGATGGCGATACCAGTTTCAAAACAGACTCTTGTTATGGAAGTGGGCACCCTATGCTGGAATGGTTGAGATTCGGGATTAAGGGAATCTGATGCTATTACTATCACAGGTTCAAGGTTCTTCCTGCATTTTTATCTGATTAGAAAACTGGTTTGCATCGGAATATTTTGCTTTATTAGAAAAGGCAGTTATTGACAACGGAATCTAAGCCTGTATTTCTAACAGTCTGGAGGTAGGTTTTTCCCTGCCACAACAACTAGAGTGAAGGGGAAAAAACTGCCTTAAGGAATGTAGAGTGCAAGTGTTGGTACGCAGAAGTGGACAAGTTTGGAAACGCTGCATAAACCTCCTCTCTCTGGGACGCAACACCTATAAACTAGTAGACTAGCACAGCACTTCATACGAATGATGATCTCTGGTAGTTTTGTAGTTTGACCAGTTTGAGACTATCTTTGCTTCTTTGAAAGGTTTCTAAATTCAATCCAGCAGGCAGATTAGATGGGAACTTGCACAATTTAAATGCAGCTGGGACAAAATAGATGCCTGCTTTAGGGCAGCATCTGCTAGGTGCTCCTTGGGATAATTTTTTTCTATTCATCTCAGGAAGTGCAGCAATAGTTGGAGGATAAGTTAAAACTGTGTGAAATAAACCCCCCCCCAGTACTTAAAGAACTGGCTCACAAATTTGTAGTCTTTTTGTAGAAAGCAGGTAAAATAGCAGTAATGGCCGAAAGAGCTGCAGGCTTGAAGGAGCAAGTGTTATCAGGTCTGTGATGAAAAGGTTTAGATCAGCAAACTAAAACCTGCAGTAATAACTAGTTGCAGAATGTCCATGCCTTATCACATTTTAGTTCTGACTCCAAACCCCCCCCCCATAAGTAGGATAAGATTTTTTCCATTTTATCAGGCAGTTGCTCAGACTTACTCAGAGAAACTGCATTTTGAGGTAGTATCAAAAGGTTGTACTGCAGAATATGTGCCATCCTGGGACTATCCGATCTACAGGAGTATATCATCAGCTAGATTCAGCCTTACCTTTTATTCTCCGTCTTGTTAACCGTTCCCTCTAACATACTAAACAACTGCCCAAATGTTATTACTGCAGAATTTTCCTGGTTCCAAAAAAAGAAATCAGTAGGGGGGATTGTTCTCTCTCAGATTTGACCAGTTTCATAGACAAGTATGTTCATGGTGTTAGCATTACAAATTCTATTAACCCTTTTTATGCAGTTCTTGTTTGGTTTTGCTGGGCATGCAGTATACAAATTTCCATATTGCAATCCTCAAACTCACAGTTCCACACATTCTAGGCAGTTGGCTCCATTCAGCATTATAACTACTTGTCTTTGGTACATTTTCCTTCTTACCAAGTACGTAACACCACTTTTTTGTGTATCTGAGGCTTATCCCTATCTGGACAGTTGTCCTGTTTAATCTGCCTCTCTTCATAGCCTTCATCTATCTCTACAGCAGCGTGTGCTTTGGCTTCAGAACCATGACATGGCTATTAACATCCAGTAATTGGATCTGCAGCCCATCCATTTAAAGCAGTGTACAGGGTCTCTCTAGATATCGGAGCAGCTACTGCATCCTGTCTTCAGGACAGGGTGCAAATGGTGATGAACTTGTTTTTCTGTGTACGTTGCTCAACAGAAATGGCTGCAGAAATGTAGGCCATTGGGGTACATGACCTGACATCTTTGATTCCCAATGTCAGATTACATATGAAAAGATTCAGTGGTACCTGAAAACCTATGGAATCAAAATATGTGCCTTCAGAGCACGTCCTATATTTGCTGCCTTCTTTAGTAAAGGAGAAAATTTTGATGATTTAAGTAGGTTTCTTTAATTTTTTTGTTTGTTTGTGTTCCTCCTGGTTCTTTGATAATCAATCTATCTACTGGTGTCCCCTTAATTCCATTAGTCCAAACATCTTGCTAAGCCCAAGACCAGGGGCTACCAATGGGAGAGGGATACAACTTGGGTCGGGGAAACTGCAGAACAGCTGCATTGTAGCACTGTGGCATTATCCTCTACTCTTTTTACAGAGGATTCTTTGCATGTCCCAGCATCTTGTCTAGGTACCATGCAGACTGCCAAAGCAAGGGTTACAGTACTGGTTTTGGGCACTTCACTTAATGTGGTTGGTTTGCTGCCCTGTCTGCAGACTACTGTTTCACTTGTCCTCCAACAGATGTCATTCAGCAGTGAGCCAATATCTGATGCTTACCCCCCCCCCCCCCCAATCTCCCTTGGCTGGCTTTTCCAGCATCATGACAGACTGACGGAACCTAGCATACATGGGGCTTATTCAGAGCTTCATCACTGTATAACAAGACTTCTGTCAACCTGTGTCTTCCATTTTCATTACATTCCTAGAAAGGAAACTGACAACACATACCTCCAACTGCCAGAGGAGCCCCTAGGTCTCAAAGGAGATTGTTCATTTACCTAACATTGGCTGCCTTCAGCCAGTCCTACTGTTATAGCACAGCAGTGCCTATTTGCAAATTAGCAGCAGTAGTCTTGGAACAGTCGAGATGGTATGGATTTTGTTTCTTAGCACCATCCATCTGCAGCCCAAGTGTAAAAGCATAGTGCCAAGTATCTTAGCTGAGAAAGATCAGTCTGACAACAACCTAAATCTAAACCCCCCCACTAACATTTGTTACTGTTGGGTAACAATGGTGAAGTTACTAAACAACTTGAGCACTAAAGAGTGAGTTTGTCATGTTTAGCTTTCTTGAAATTATTTCTGGCCATTATAGGAGTGTTAGGAATGATAAAATATTGCAGGGGAAAAAATCATTTTACATGTATGTGGCAGTGGTGTGTGTATGTGTGTGTGTGTGTGGGGGGGAGTGGTGTAAATAGTTTGGGTAATACCTCCCTTTTCTCTGTGAAAGCACACAGTAAGTTTATCAAATCTCTTGGTAAGTTAAGGGTTGTATTATGCCTGTGAAATGTATCTCTAAAACGGTTTACTATTGAAATTCTGAAACTGCATCGGTCAACTGGTCAGAATGTTGCCCCAAAATACTGAATTCTGAATTTCAAAACCGCTGCCAAGGCGAAAATGAATACATCAACATCCTTAGTTTGGTGTATTTGACATAGCAGGAGGGTGACGTCAGTCACTCATGCTGTGCCCGTTAATGTACCATTACACTCTACAGTATTTTGCAAGGGAGCTGTGCCCCCCATATTCCATGCAAATTAAATGTACTAACTCCAAGATTGCACTACAGTTAGGAAATGGGCTAATTCCCCGTTCCTTACTGAACCGCGATCTCCCAGCACAATGCCGAACTCAAATACTCAAACTCCACTACCCATTCGCTATAGTGTAGTCGATGTATTTTGGTTCAGCATTCTGCCCACTTGAAAAACTGCCTGTAGACCACATGCCGGTCTACCGAAGCAGTTTTGGAATTCTAATAGTAAACCTCTAAGGCACACACTCATTATTTATGGTAAGCTAGCATACCTCTCAACTGTCCATATTTTTGTGTCCTATTTTTGGTTAGTTCCTGATAAAATTTGTGGTTTTCTTGAAAATCAAAGGATTGAAGTCGCTAAATAAAAGACCTTTGAGTTTCAGACTTCACACCCTTCAGAAAATGCATGCACAAATTCTGTCATAGGTTCATAGGTTCATACTAGGCTATCTGCCCTAGGGCATTTATAAGCCTAGCCAGAGTATGTTTGGCTTTCGCCACCCATTTTAAATTAATGTTGCTATGCCCTTTTTCGAAGTTAGTATACTGTGCCTCTGTCTAACAGTGACACAGAAGTGATACCCGGGGTAAACCTACGATCTCCCATCCACTCATCAAGTTTCCTCTTGAAAAGAGTCAATGAGGGACTCTGCCTAACCTGGACTGGGATTTTATTCCAGAGTGAAGGGAGCCTCTGGGTTATGAATCTGTCCCTCCAGCATGTCCTATTTATTTCAGTGCTGAGGTTCAAGTCTCGAGCGTGTAGCTCGATGGGATTTGGATTTTTGAGGTGCAGCATGTCCCTTAATTCCGGGTTGGACATGGCCTTGTACGTCAGGCACAGGTCACCTCTGAGCAGGCGGTATGCCACTGAGTAGAGCTGGAGTTTCTTTAACCGGGCAGCATATGGCATCTGTTTGAGCCCTTTGATCCTCTTGGTGAGGTACTTTTGGGGTCTTTCCAGTTGCTGCAGGTGTTTGGTAAGGTACATCCCAAAAGGGGCATTGTACTCGATTATGGGCCTGATGAGGGATGAGTAAAGAGGCACGATGACCTCCCCTAATCTAGATGTGAATCCCTTCATGATTAGGTGGGCTATATAAAATGTTTTTCTAACCACTTTGGCCACGTGGTTGTCAAATGAGAGATTGCTATCAACTTGGGTCCCCAGGTCCCTAATTACTTCTTCTGTACTTAATGGATTACCACCTATGTGGTAATTTGTGGGCACTTTGTTTTTGCCAAAGGGGATGACTATACACTTTTTGGCGTTTAGCTTGAGGCCATGGCTCTGGCACCAGTTGTCTGTTTCTACGAGGCCCTTTTGGAGGATGCTTGTGTCGGCTGGAGAGTCGATTATGGCGCCCAGTTTGCAGTCATCTGCGAACTTGGTCAGCCACAGTCCTTCCGTGTTGGCCTGTACCTCCGAGAAATTTATACCAAACAAGAGAGGTCCCAGGACTGAGCCTTGTGGGACGCCACTTGTAACTGGTTTGGAGTCTGACATGGCTCCAGCAATTCTAACCATGTGGGTTCTGTCCTTGAGCCAGTTTGCAACCCATCTAGTGACATAGGGGTTTATATTTAAGCTGGTGAGCTTATCTATAATGCCCGAGTGGGGTATTGTATCAAAGGCTTTTGCGAGGTCCAGATAGGCTGTGTGGACCACCTTCCCTTCGTCGATGGCCTTGGTGACTGTTTCAAAGAAGTCAACCAGGTTTAAGAGGCAGGATCTGCCCTTAACAAAGCCAAACTGGGTAGGATCCAGTGTCTGTAGGTCCCCAATATCTTTATTTATGAGGTCCATGATGATCCTTTCCATAGCTTTGCAGACCAAGCTAGTCAGGCTTATGGGGCGATAGTTTCCAGGGTCCGTTGAGGCACCACCTTTGTGGAGAGGGACCACTGTTGCTGTACGCCACTCTTTGGGTACATATCCTGTAGTAAGGCTGAGATTGAACAGTAGTTTTATGTTTGGGTTTAGCTCTTCTTGGAGTTCATGTAGGATGCAGCCTGGGACACCGTCTGGTCCCATTGATGCTGTGTTTTAGCTTTGGAGAGGGCGGCTCCCACCTGAGCATCTGAGATGTCAGGGGCAGCACTCTGCTGGGATAGATATTTGCCCTTTTGGTGGGGGAGAAGTTTGCGCTGAACCTGTCAGCTAGGATGTTGGCAATGTCTGTGGGATCAGTGTATTTTTTGTCATTTTGGACTAATTCTGAGCATATCTGGGAATTCCCACCCAGGTTCCTAACATAACTAAAGAAAGCCTTGTGATTATCCTTAGTGACCTGTGCAATTTTTCTCTCGAAGCTGGCCTTTGACGATTTTATGAGTGCCCTTAGTTTTTTGCTAATACTGATCAGAGATGCCTTCCCTTTTTGGTATTTTGCTCTATCATGTAGTAGCTTCTTCCTTCTATTGTATAGTTTGTTTATGGCTGGGGTCCACCAGACAGATCGTCTGCCTTTGGATGATTGGGTCTTGGTTTTATTTGGGATTGCATGATCCATGCATTCCTGAAGGTGTTCATAGAATGCATTTATAAAGGATTCTGCGGTCTGGGCCGTATTTTCCACAGGCCCGGGGGCTTTGAAGGATTCCACCTCGGTTTTGAGGAGTGTGAAATTTGCTTTAGAGAAGTTTTTCACTGTGGTTTTCTGGGCAGGGGGTGGGGTCAGGATGTGAATATCCAGCGAGATCAGTTTATGGTCTGATCTTACCAGTGAGGGATACACTTCTGGTCTGGAGCATAGAGTCCCCATGTTGGTGATGATCAGGTCCAGTATGTTTTCCCCTCTTGTGGGAGTGGTAACAAGTTGTTCCATAGCATTTGAGTTTATGAATTCTAGGAACCTTTGGGCAAGGGTGTTGGAGCTAGAGTAATGCTCCCAATCTATGTTTGGGTAGTTGAAGTCGCCCAATATAATGGTGTTCGGAGAGACCTTCATATTTTCCAGTGTTCTCAGGAAGGCCGAGTGGGGTTCCTGGGTTTGGGAGGGTGGTCTGTAGCAGGCTATAAACTGGAAGGCAGTTTTACCCACTGTTAGTTGCACATGGATAGTCTCTGATGCTTCGTGTTTTGCCACCAACCTGGAGGTGTGGGTATCTTTGATGAATATAGATACTCCCCCTCCTTTTGTGGTTCGGTCCAAGTTTTGGGGCCGAAAAGCATGGTATGAGGTATAACCTGGTAGTGCTGGGGTGCTCTCGGGACCCCTGAACCAGGTTTCTGTTACTGCACAGATATCGATGTTCTCCATGCTAAGGAGAGTTTCGAGTGCGTGCATCTTGAGGTTTAGACTTCTAGCGTTGAGTAGCATTACTCTTAGTTTCTTATCCCGTGTGATACCTATGGAGGTGGGTTTGTCTTTTGAGCCTTGCCTAAAAAAGGCACTATGGGGGTAGCAAGAGCCTTTGCCAATATCCGAAAGCCCAGGGGTGACAGGTGCAAGCCGTCTCTAGCAAAGCATCGTGGCTTGTCGTGCATATCATCCCAAGCTGATAGGCATTGGATCCCCTTTGAATGACACCAATACTTAAGCCAATTGTTGAAATTGATCATCTTGTCTTCATACTGTGGCATCATTCTTGGTGAGGGTAAGATGCTACTCAAGGTCAGGGTCATACCAGCCTGGGCTACATGCTCAGAGAGCTCCTCTATGTCTCTTTTCATGTAGTCCAGGGAGGTACGTCTCAGGTCATTCACACCAGCATGGACAATGACTGAGTCATATTTGTACTTGCCTTGGAGTGACCTGAGTGCTTGTGTTATGTGGCGGATCCTAGCGCCAGACAGGCTGCTCACCGTGACCTTCTTGTTCAGCCTGGTGAGCGGGACGTCAGTGTGCCTGACGATAGAGTCACCTATTACAAGTGTATCAGGTGTGTTGTTTAGCCTTAAGGGCTGTGACTGTTCGGCACACTGGCTTTGTGAGATATGTGTTGCACGTGTTTTTTTTGGGGTAGCGGTTGCTTGGGTGTCTGCTTTGGAGGTCTCTGCTGCTTAGGCAGATCTTTATTTAGAGCCTCCGAGTATGTTTTTGTGTGATTATGTGTTTGGTTTGCTGTCGTGGTAGGTCTATGTGAGACTGGAATTGTAGTGAGTGTGGTTTCCTTCTCCTCCTGACTGGTTTTGCCAGTACTGAGTTGAGAGAGCTTAGCCTCCAGTTTGGCTATATGGTTGCATCTCTCACATGTGTTGGAATTTGTTGGGAGGAGGAGAGGGTTGTCTGTGTACATGAGGCAGTTGTAACATTGCCTCAAGATTCCCATATTCACCAGCTGGACCAGAGAGGAGATTGACAACTGACCTTTGGACATGCTAGAATAATATTGGGAATTCCTTTATAATTGAAAACAAGGGCCAATGGGGAGCGAGGGTGTAGTGCTTTTAATTTTTAGTGCTGACTTATAATTGCTTTAGTGAGCAAGTGCCAGGTAACAAGTGCAATGTGTTACAGGTAACTTAAATGCAAAAACGACAAACAGTAACTTTCTTTCAAGCAAAGCAAGGAAATAAGTACAGTAAGCAATGCAGATATCACTAGGGATCCACACAAGCGCTGAGAAGCCGCGTTTTAGGTGGAATTAGCGTTCCAGGGAAATAACAAGCATACAAACAAAGCTAGATTCAGCAGGCCTGGATCTAGTCTATGCTACAGCAAACAAGGTGTACCAATTTCAGTAAGATACAGTTCAAATATTCGGGCACTATAAACCTTTAACCAGAAATTCCCAGCTCAGAAGGGCAGAGTCCAGCCTCTCCTCCCACAAGAGTGCAGACCACGAACCTTCTTAATGTAAAATAACTGGCCTGAAGCCCAAGTGCTTAAACCAGAGCTAATGCACTTTAAGAATAACATACACTGAGCTCTCAATCAGCAGTTCCCAACTTAGAAGGATGAAAGCTACCTATCCTGCCACCACAGTGCATGCCACAAACCTTTCTAATGTAGAACAACTGGTCTGAAGCCCAAGTGCTTAATCCAAAAGACTTAGAATGATAGCTACACTTCAACCAAGTTACTACCAAGCAGTAATAAATACAACTGAATACTTTAAATAATGCCTGGATTAGTGCTCAAGTTATACAAACAAAGCTAGATTCAGCAGGCCTGGATCTAGTCTATGATACAGCAAACAAGGTGTACCAATTTCAGTACGAAGCAGTTCAGATATACATGCACTATAAGCCTTTAACCAGAAATTCCCAGCTCAGAAGGGCAGAGTCCAGCCTCTCCTCCCACAAGAGTGCAGACCACGAACCCTCTTAATGTAAAATAACTGGCCTGAAAGCCCTCATTCTAGCAACATTCTAAGTTTATAAGAGCAATATTTAAAATCTGTTCCTGTTTTGGGCCTTTGACCCCCCCCCCCCCATTATTTTTGGCTTTGTGCAGATTTCTTGAATTAAGAGGTTGAGAGGTATGCAAGCTAAGCAATTCAGTTCGACAGAAATACATTTGTCAAGTTATAGAATTCCTTGGTGTTAATAGTTTAAACCACAACTAGTAGAACAAATAAAAGAATGTTCCAGTAAGTATAAAATACACTAATGAATCTGTAAATTCCAAATCGGAGAAAGAGTGATTTAGAGCTTTCATCCCTATAATAATAGCAGGACTTCATTAGAACAGGTTTTAGTTCTTGTCAATCCATCTTTCATTCAAGGGTGCATTTAGGCTTAACAAAAATGCGTATGACCTGAAAATGCTTTTAGACAACCAACTGGAGTCAGTTGCAACAAAGTTTACTTAAAAAAAATAAATAAAATCTTGAAAGAAATAGTAAGGGACATTTATCATATGCTAGGAATCTTGTACATGTTAGATTTTTTTTTATCTGTATTACTAATTGTAGAAAAATGTTTTAATATTTCTAATTCCTGAAATGTCATTAGGAAATTCCTATGGATTTAAATATTCTTGGCTTTGAAGTCCTTCAAAAGACTTCTGCTAACATGTCCAAGAATGGTGTCACTGTATCTGATAAATGAATTATCACAACTCAGAAATTTTGTGTGTACATGCTAAATTTTATGTTTCGTCTTATGGAGTTGTTAAGGGTCACAGTCCTTAGTTCTTACTGTTAGCATTCAATTTTCTTTTTGAGATCTGCAATTAAAAGTTCCCAGATGTAGTAACATTCATTATTTCGGACCAGTATATTGCTGGTTCTGTTTGTGGTAATATTTTCTAAGCTACATAAAATATTTAACTAACTCTGTTAAATACTGGCCAAACAACTTGTTTGTTTTATCTGATTGTCTCAAGGCTTGCTAGTACAATTAAGATTCCTGCATTCATTGCTTGAATCTAATTGAGTTCTGACTGAGAGTGCTACTGAAACAACTCAAGATATAAATTGATAAGTATATTATGTTCTTCGTCTCACATTGCTGCAGTCATGACCTGTGGGTAGTCCGCTGTCCTCGGTCGGCCCGAATACCAAAGGGCTAGGCTGGCGTCGGTCATTGTCGCCTAGAGCTGACGTCAGTACGCAGTAGTACTTAAGCGCATGACCGACGCCATATCCTCAGTCTTTCTTGCCGCGTGGTCCAAAGCAGAAGCAGCGTTTGCAAGTGCCGTTCGGCGTTCTGAAATTTTCATTTACCGAGTTTCAGACCGAAGACCAAGTTGGGCTAAGTACCCCGTTGGGGAAATTTTTGTCTTTTCTTGCCTCAGTTATCCGGATGTCAGAAAAAGTTAATAATTGCATTTCTTGTGGGAAACAGATACCTCATAGGGATTATCATTCTTTCTGTATTCCTTGCTTAGGGCCTGAGCACGACGTAGTCGGGTGTCGCTTTTGTGCTAGATTTAATAAGCGTACCATTAAACGATGGTTAGACTGTGCCAGGCTTGTTTTCGGTAAGCGGTGTAACTATAACATGCCGTCGGATCCACCGACGCCCGCTACCGCTAAAAAACGTAAGGATAAATCTTTGAGGTCTAAACCGGATGAGTCGTCCGTTGCGGACACCGGTTCTTTGGAGCCTCCGGTTGAATCTGTGGATCCTGCCGAGGGTTCGGCTGAATCCCAGGGGGAACCTTTACTATTACAGGAGTTGGCCTCTCAGGAGGTAGGCCAGGCCGAGGGTGCTTCTCAGGTTTCTGTAGTTCCTTCCTTACAAAAGGTTATTAGGCCTTCTACCTCAGTGGCTAAAGGCCATACTAAGGCCAAACCTAGTCTTGTTGGCCCTGGTCATACTTCTAGTTCTCCAGCCCCTGGATAAAGATTCTAGAGCGTTAGATAGGTGGGGGAAAAAAGTGTACACCTCCTCTACGTTAGCTATGAGGGCTTTGAATTGCCAATTTCATATGCTGAAGTATCAGAACTTTTTATTAGGCCAATTGAAATCTAAGGTGGATGCTTTATCGGAGGGTATAGAGTGTAAGGAGCTCCAGGAGTTGGTTCATGCATCAGATCAAGTTGGCAAGCATTCTTTGCAGTGTGGTTTTGATGCTCTTCAGGCTTCTTCTAGGGTGGCTGCTACAGGTTCAGTTATTCGTAGACATGCCTGGCTTAAGGATCAAAATTTGTCAGAACATGTAAAGGCTCGGATTTTGGATGCTCCTCTTCAATCTGAAGTACTTTTTGGTCCTCCTGTGGAATCAGTTTTGAAAAAGAAGGAAGATAAGGCTAAGTCTATGCAGACGGTCAAGGATTTTTTGCAGGTGCAGCCCCCTAAGTTTAGTAGGAATTGGCCTGCTAGAGGATGGTCTTATCCTTCTTTGGATTATCAGCCTAAGGGCAGGTCTAGACGTGGTAGAGGCAGGGCTCACGCTCAGGGTTCTTTCAGACCTAGGACTTGGAGTTCTCCTGCACAGTCTTCTGGTGAGGGCAGGGGTCAGCCCTTTCGTAAGCAGACCCAATGACCTGTATCTTCCGCTGCCAGACCCTTCTTTACTGGCAGCTCCTCTAGGAGGAAAGTTGGGACTTTTCAAACAAAACTGGAATTTGGTCACCCAGGACAAATGGGTGTTGGATATAATAAATCGAGGTTACAAGTTTTATTTTCACACTTTTCCTCCTTTCAAAGGCATGCCGGATGTGCCTCCTCAGCAAAGGCTGGAGGCTCAGGAGCAAATTTCTTTACTTTTGCAGATGGAGGCAATTCAGGTGGTCCCTCCGTCAGAAGTAGGCCTAGGATTTTATTCCCGTCTATTCCTAGTGCCAAAGAAAGGAAACACTTTGGAGGCCAATTCTGGATTTATCCATTCTCAACACCTACCTAGAAATTCCAAAGTTCAAGATGTTAACATTACAAAAACTTCTGCCTATGATAGGCAAAGATCACTGGATGGTAACCCTGGATCTCAAAGAGGCCTATCTTCACATCCCTATCAAGCCCAGCTGCAGGAGATTTCTGAGATTTCAGGCTGGTACTTCACATTATCAGTTCTCTGCATTGCCCTTTGGCTTATCTACTGCGCCCAGGGTGTTCACAAAAGTTCTGGCTCCTGTGATTGCTTTCTTCAGACAGAGAGGAATACAAATTTATCCTTATTTGGACAATTGCCTGATTCTTGCTCAAAACAAAGACAAATTACTTCAGCATCTCCAGTATGTAATGGCAGTTTTAAGGTGCCTAGGGTATTCTGTGAACGAAATAAAGTCCAGTCTAGTGCCCTCTCAGGACATGTGCTTTCTGGGTGTGAGACTGAATACAGCTTCTCAGATGGCATTTCTGACCCCGGACAAACAAAGAACTCTTCCCCTTTGCTTCCAGCAGTTATCAGTAATGTCCAGGCTGACTGCAAGGACAGTCCTCCAAGCCTTGGGGTTCATGGCATCTTGCATTCTAGTACTTCCCAATGCCAAATTGCATATGAGGAAGCTACAATGGTATCTCAAAAGTGTGTGGGCTCAACACTGCCACGGTTTGGACACTGTCATTCCGATTATACCTTGCATTCAGAAAGAATTCCTGTGGTGGGCTCAGGAATGTCACCTAAACAAGGGACTCTCTGTGACCCGACCAGAGGCGAGTCAGATCCTAACGACGGATGCCTCGGACTTGGCTTGGGGAGCACACTTCAATGGAAAATGGATACAAGACATGTGGCCTCCCAAGCTACTACATTTGCATATCAACATGAAGGAGATGTTAGCAGTTCAATTTGCTTTGATGGCCTTCAAGGACCTACTTCAGCCAGGACAGGTGTTGATCCAAACAGACAACACAACAGTCATGTGGTACATCAACAAGCAGGGGGGAACCCATTCCTACCCACTTTGCAGACAAGCAATGATTTTATGGGAAACTGCTCTAAGTTTGCGAATCAATCTTCAAGCAAGGTTTCTGCCAGGAGCACAGAACTCCCTAGCAGATATTTTGAGCAGACAAATGGTGGATCCCCACGAGTGGAAACTGGATCCTCAGATTTTCAAACAATTGACTGTGGCTTGGGGAACTCCAGACATAGATCTGTTCGCTTCTCCACTGAATTTTCAACTTCCAAAATTTTGCACAAGGATGTTCCACCCAGATGCTTGGAAAGTGGATGCTCTATCTTTCAGTTGGAACAACCTGCACGTTTATGCTTTTCCTCCTCTGCCTCTTCTCCCCAAGGTACTCTTGAAAGTCAGACGGGACCAGCCTTCCATGATTCTAATAGCACCAGATTGGCCACGTCAACATTGGTATCCTCTGCTGAGGAGTTTAATTCAGGAGCCTCCTTGGCCTCTGCCACAGGTTCCTCATTTGTTGTCCCAGTCAAGCAATCATTTTCTAAATGTTCAGGTGCACTCCCTCCATCTGACAGCCTGGCGTATTCTGTGATGGAGCCGGGGGGGGTCTCAGCTTCCTCAACAGGTTTTAGATGTCATTTTGGAAGCTAGGCGGCCTAGCACTAGAAAAGTTTATGCTGATAAATGGAAGAGATTTTTTCTTTGGAGCACTGCAAAGGGTTTTGATGTTTCAGTGCCTAATTTAAGTTTTGCACTACAGTATCTTACTGAATTACTGGACAAGGGCTTGTCATTCTCTTCTGTGAAGGTTCATGCTGCAGCCATTTCTGCTCACTATGATTGTGACCCTCCTTTATTTTCTCATCCTTTGTTCAAACAATTTCTTAGAGGGGCAAAGAATATAAGACCCCCACGTAGAGCTCCTACTCCTTCCTGGGATCTCAATTTTGTTTTGGAGAAACTTACTTTACCTCCTTTTGAACCTGCAGCTACGTCTGAACTGAAGTTTTTGTCTTGGAAGACTGCCTTTTTGTGGCCATTACTTCTGCTAGGAGGGTATCTGAATTGCAGGCTCTCATGGCAGTTGAACCTTTTTTGATATTCCATTAGGATAGAGTTTCTTTGTGGACTAACCCTACTTTTATGCCTAAAGTGATTTCTAGTGTGGCCTTGAATCAGTCTATTCATTTGCCTACTTTTTATGCTGATCCCCAAAATAAAGGGGAAAAAGTTTTGCATTCTTTGGATATTCACAGGCAGTTACGTTATTACTTGAGCAGAACTAAGGAGTTCAGGCAGACTCAACAGTTATTTGTTTCTTTTGCTTTGAGTTCACAGGGGAAAGCTGTTTCAAAGCAGACTATTTCTAAGTGGATTGGTCATTATATTGCTTTTTGTTATTCTCATCATGGGAAGGATGTTCCTGCTGGGATCAGGCCTCATTCTACTAGGGCTACTGCCACTTCTACTGCTTTTTTGAGGGGTGTAGCTACTAAGGATATTTTGGAGGCAGCTACTTGGAGTTCTGTACACACTTTCACTAAGCATTACCATCTCCCTCTCTATTCCAAGTCCAGGGCTGGGTTTGCCACTGCAGTTTTACAGGGCATGTTAGCAGCTCCTAATGCTATGTAATTTGCCAGCCTCCCTTTTCCTTTGCTTTGGGATTCTACCCACAGGTCATGACTGCAGCATTGTGAGACGAAGAACATAGTACAGTTTTGTACCTACCATAAATGTAGATGTTCGAGGATCTACATTGCTGCAGTCCTATTTTCCCTCCCTCCTTCCCCTCTACAGGTTGGGGTTGCTGGGTTTCTTTTGGAGTTGTTCTTTATTTCCACATGGGGGGTTGTTGGGCTTTTCCTGTTTTTGGCTTTGGCCTTTCTTTTTGGGCCTTCTGACATCTGGGGCAAGAAAGACTGAGGATATGGCGTCGGTCATGCGCTTAAGTACTACTGCGTACTGACGTCAGCTCTAGGCGACAATGACCGACGCCAGCCTAGCCCTTTGGTATTTGGGCCGACCGAGGACAGCGGACTACCCACAGGTCATGACTGCAGCAATCTAGATCCTCGAACATCTACATTTATGGTAGGTACAAAACTGTACTTTTTGGTACTTCTTTCCAAAGTTCTACAGTATTCTAATTGCTTTTGCTTGATTGATTTGGATCATATTTGCTGGCTTCTGATCTGCGTTGAAAGTGTTATTTTTCTGAGTTGATTTTCCTGCACCCTGCCCTCCCTATTGGTGTTTTCTTTTTATACTTGGTGGCTTTGCAATTGCCCACCACTACTGTATATTTATTCTGTGACACTCCTCCCAGTCTAGTGTCTTTAGCTCATTCTACCTAATACGGAGAGAGAAAAAAAAAATTTTTTTTTTGCACTTTAGCTGTGTTTGTGTTTCTTCCTACTTTATTATTTATTTTGCTCTTGCTGCCTATTCTTAAAAGTACTTAATAGAATTTATTCTGCTGCTTTTATTGTTGCTTGTTAGTAGCTGATTAAATTGTAACTGTTATTCAAAGCCTTTGGATTACGCACTTGGGCTTTAGACCAGTTGTTTAACATTAGGAAGGTTTGTGGTCTGCACTGTTGTGGCAGGACAGGAAGCTTACATCCTTCTGAGTTGGGAGTTGCTGATTGAAGGCTTGGTGTCTGTTCTAAAGTGTATTAGTTCTGGTTTAAGCACTTGGGCTTTGGGACAGTTTTTTTTACATTAAGAAGGTGTGGTCTGCAGTCTTGTGGGAGGCTGGATTCTGCCCTTCTGAGCTGGGAATTTTTGGTCACAGGCTTATTGTGCCTGCTTATTTGAACTGTTTCTTTCTGAAAATGGTGTGCCTTGTTGCTGCAGCATAGACCAGATTCAGGCCTGCTGAATCTAGCTTTGTTTGTATAACTTGAGCACTGACCCAGGCCATCTTTTTTTGAAGAAGGTTCCCCTGCACCCTAGCAGCAGGAGTGTGCAGTTAGAACTTGTCTGATTGAACACTGCTGGAGCAGGGCTCCGTTTTGAGCTTTGTTCTGGTTAATTGGGTAACTTGTTTAAATCAGTTGTTCGTTTTATATTATTTTATATATATATATATATATATATATATATATATATATATATATATATATGTGTGATTTGCATTCTATTCATCTGCTTTTACTGTATTTGTGTTTCTTCCTACTTTATTACTAGTGGCATTGACTACAACTCTGATCTGAGATACATAACAATAAGTTCACAAAACACCAGCAGCAGCAAGAAAACTTAGAAAACACAATTTCACTAGCACTTTACCAGCAGTATTTTTATTCAAAAAGCGATCTGGTACCTCGGCAATTCGCCTTCATGGATCACAGTGCATTCAAAGTTTAAACAAGTATATATATATACACTCCAAATCACACAGCTGTCATTAATTAACCAATTAATGATATGTTAAACATTTAAAGTGACAAAATTTATATAATATATGGTTTTGCACGCCAGGCACCGCCGGTTAGCTAGGGTATAACTATTCCCGGCTCTACAAAGTGTCGTCTTCAATTTTTCCCTTGGAACTAGGCAAACTTTCAACTTAAGCACTCAAGCCATTCATTTCTTAGCCCAGCACTTGCTCAAAACTCATAGCGAGCACTTATAAACCCTAGCACTAGACCCTCCTATACTGTACAGAAGGACAAAGCTCTCTAATCAACCTTACCAGCCATTCAGTAAAACAGTTCACTGTACCTATCCAGGCATGTCCAAAGGGCAGTTTCAGGTGTACTCTCCAGTCCAACTGGTGAATCTGGGCATTTTGAGGCAATGTTACAACTGCCTGATGTACACAGACAACCCTCTCCTCCTACCATCAAACACTAATACATGTGAGAGATGCAGTTATACAGTCAAACTGGAGACTAAGCTCTCTCAACCCAAGGTTGGATCAGACAGTCAGTAGGAGAAGGGGAATACTTGCATCACACCACCAGTCTCACATAGACTCATTAAACCAGCACTGGCAAAAAACACACATAAATACATGAAAACATACTCGGAGGCTCTAAATAAAAATCTGCAAAAGCAACAGAGACCTCCAAAGCAGACATCAAAGCAACCTACACCCCTCAACACAAATCATAAAACACATACTTCACAAAACCAGTGTGCCATGCAATCACATCCCTTAAGGCAAAATAATATACCCAACATACTAGTAATAGGTGACTCTAGTCAGGCACACTGACGTCCCACTCACTAGGCTGAATAACGAGAAGGTTACTGTTAGCAGCCTGTCTGGTGCCAGTATCCGCCACATAACACAAGCACTCATGTCACTCCAGAACAAGTAGAAATATGACTCTGTCGTTGTCCATGTTGGTGTGAATGACCTGAGCCATACCTCCCTGGACTACATGAAGAGACATGGAAGAGCTGTCTGATCTTGTAGCCCAGGCCGGTATGACCCTGACCCTGAGTAGCCTCCTGCCCTCACCAAGAATTATACCACAGTTGTTAAAGAAAATACAAGATTTGTCTGATTTTCAATAGCTCAGCCTGCTGTTTTTATACAGTTCTTTGCACATACACAGCAGGTACTTATCAGTTAATTGCTGACTTACAAAAACATCTCTCAGAATTTAGCTTGACCACAGGGCTTGCCCTGTCAAACCCCGTTTCTGAGTAATGGTCCTGTAACTGTCTCTTCATAACACAACATTTATCTGTTGCTAATGTGAGGCCCCTATCTCAACATTCCACAGCAAGAACAACAGACTTTTAGGCAGCAGCAGCTTTTACAGAGACCACCAGTATTTACACATTTTACATAGAATAAATGTATTAACTCTTAACCCTTTAAGTGCAGAATTGTACACTATACTATTTGTACATTTCTCTAACATTTCCCCCCTTTTAATACTTTATTCTTATTGTTTAATGAGTCTAAAACAAGTCCATTTCATCTCTTGACCATTTCCACCCAGGGCCTTGCAGTCAGAGAGTCATTCGACTTAGGCTCAATAAACAATCCTTCCGCCTCCAATTTTAGTAGTTCTTCATATTCTGTACTTTGTTGGTACAAGGTCTTTGAGACTGAGGCATCTGTAGTGCTTTTTACCAGTCCACGCATGCAGGGGACACAGCAGCATCCACAGAACATCAATACCGCTGCTCCAACGCAAATGGCGATCAACAGATTCATCAGGACACAGCTCCATCCCCCAAACCATCTCTGGAAAAAGTCTGTTAAAGGATTTTGACCTGGCTTGGTCAAGGCAGATACTTGCTGAATCACTTCGAGATGGCTATCTATTTTGTGTTTATTGTCTGGGATAAACGAACAGCATTCCTCCTGGATTAATGCGCAAGTACCTCCTTTCACCGCCAGGGTGAAATAGAGAGCCATACGATTTTGAAGCACTACTGCTCTCCTAGTGGTCAGTTCATCTGTCACCAATTCCAAGGCAGAAAAGGTTACATTGCTCAATGTTTCAAGCAGCTTGGACAACTTTCTCGGTTCCCAAATCGATTGTACCTCTCCGTACTGAGGTAGTATGCCGGCCCATGATATGACGTCATCACCAAGAGCCATGTGGGACAGTCCTTTATCACTGACATGAGCCAGGTCATGGTGATATATCCATGATGCATCGATTCGGCCTACTGGATTGGCAGGTTTTTTAACTTCTCAAACATTTTGGATTTTCCCTTGAGGTAAAGTTAACGTGTGTCATATAGCTGGAAATAGGTAGCCCAAAAAGCAACTTCCAGACCACCTTCCTGGTAGCCATTTATATGCCTTTCTTCTGCACACAAAATAACAATCTTCCACTTTAATGGTGATGTTGAAGTGATCCCCAAAGTCCTAATGTCCTCTGAACATTTTCCAATAGACAGTTTCCATTTCCTGGACAAAGTTAGCTATAGAGTTTTTAACAAGTTTTCTTATAGATGAGAAATTTGACACCCAACCCGAATTGTCTGCAGTGCAGTTATAGACCACTGTTTTGTTACAATGGCTCCACCCTACCCTAGTTTTATCAAGTTTCTGAAAACGCACAGTTCCATTTTGACGGAGGGACAGCTGTAAGGCAACCGCATTTGCAGACGTAATATTAGCCGTGTTGCTCAACAAGCTTGTCCATGTCTCGGTAACATTTAGTGGAGACGCCACTAAAGGTAATCCTCCATGTGCAGTTGGTATAGCTGCACAGATCCAACAATTAGAAACATTAAGGGTATCTGCATATGCGTACTTGATAGCCTGATATGTGTTGAAAGCAAGATGCCATGCTGCACGCTTGTTAAGTTCAGTAAATGTGGCGGAAAAGAGAAATGGCCATAGCAGAAAAACAATGACCACAATAACAGTCAATGAGATTATCACACAATATTTTTGTGGAAAGAGTTGTCGTTCCAGTGTTCTGTTTTCTTCGCTTTTCCCAAAAGGATGGAATTCAACTTTCTTTGATGCAATCATGTCACTTAATCTGGGTATTTTTATCTTATTCTCTACACTATAGGACCTTGGCACCGATGATTGCTTCACTGGGTTTGAGACGGATCAGTTCCTATTGATCTGACCCCCCTTTGTAGCCAGACATTTGTGCTTAGGGTCCTGATGGAGAGGTAAGATCTTTACCCAATTTGAATTTCTTCACTAATTTGCAGTGTGTCAGATGGATCTACGAAGCTCGCTCTGCAGTCGGTGTCAAAAGAAGCACCTGGTAGGGACCCTCCCACTTCGGTGATGCCCAGTTCTTTTTCACGATTTTGATCCACACCCAGTCTCCTGGCGTCACTGTTACTTCCGGCATCTTAGTCTGCTCTGTACCTAAAACAGAATTAGGCTGCAACCGATGTTTAGAATTTAACAGTTTCTTTATATATTCAGCTAATGTAAGATCAGCTTCTTGGTCTGAAGGCATGAGAGGTTTCCATTGGGGTGTACAGTACGCCCTCCCATACAGTTTCTCATATAGGGTCAGCCCTTTTGCTGAGGGAACTGTTCTCATGTTCAGCAGTGCTAGGGGTAAACAGTACAGCCAGGTTTTCCCAGTTTCAGCCATTAGTTTCCTCAGTTTACTTTTAAGTATACCATTATGTCTTTTGACCAACCCTGCAGACTGAGGATGGTAAGCACAATGATATTTTAGAGAAATACCAAAAAACTTACTTGGCTGTTGTATAGTTTGGTTTACAAAGTGTGTTCCGTTGTCACTATATATTCTCTCCGGAATGCCAAACCTAGGAACAATTTCTTTCACAAGAACCTTTGCTACTGTAGCTGCATCCGGGTTCCTGGTTGGTAAAGCTTCCACCCACCTCGAGAACATATCTATAATGACAAGGCAGTACTTCTTATTTTCACATTTATTTAACTCTATAAAATCCATGTAAATGGTGTGAAATGGGTATGGAGGTGTGGGGAAACTCCCTTGACTGGGCCATACTGCACCTTGTGCATGATATTGATTGCAAATCTGACATGCTTAACAAAATTTTTTAGAGTAGTTTGAAAATCCATATGCAGTGAACACCTGGTATACTATCTGCACCATTACCCCTGTTGAGACATGGCACTGCCCATGGCTCAATAATGCTGCATAACCAAAAAGATTAGGAGGTAATATTGGTTTCCCCTCTTTTGAGATGTACAAACCGTCTCTGAAGACTGCCCCCTGCTTTAACCAACGCCTTTTTTCTACCTGTGTGGTCAATGATTGCATTGTTTGTAGCATGTCCAAATTTAGACTTTCAGAGGATTCTAAATCTTCTACAAGGTGTAAACAAGCTTCTGCGGCTGTTTGCTTTGCAGCAGCGTCCGCTCTTGCATTACCTTTTGAAATAACATCCTGCTGTTTTGTGTGAGCTGCACATTTGCAGATAGCTAAACACTGAGGTATTTGAATGGAGTTTAAAAGATCTAATATAAGCTGTGCATGATTTATGGGTTTACCAGTTGATGTAATCATACCTCGGTTTTTCCATTGCTGAGCAAACACATGCACCGTGGAAAAAGCATATTGACGGTCAGTAAAAACATTTGCACGCTTACCTTTAGCTAAAGTACATGCACGAGTGAGTGCAATCAATTCTGCCGCCTGTGCGGACAAATGTCGTGGTAAGGGTTTTGATTCGATAGCCTCTCTGTCGGATACTACTGCATAGCCCGCTAGGTTCTGTCCTGATGGGTTTTTTTTGCATGAGCCATCTACATATGTCAGATCAGCATGTGTTAAAGGTATATCTGTGAGGTCTTTCCTAGGTAATGTTGTCTGCTCGATCTCCTGCAGGCAGTGATGTGGAGTGCCATCTACAGGGGTAGGGAGCAGAGTTGATGGATTCAGGGTTGTGTACCATTCATTCGTCATGTGAGGCTGGCACAGCAAAACAGTCATGCAGGAGAGATGTCTAGCTGGGGAAAGGTACACTACCTTTTCTTGTAACAAAATAATTGCTACTGCATGAGGGACCCTTTAGGGTAAGTGGATGAAACAAAACCACTGAGTCCGAAGCCTGTACTGCCATAGCAGCTGCAACAACCGCTTGAACACAATGGGGTAAGGAGCGTGCCACCGGATCTAACTGTGATGAATAGTAAGCAATGGGACGTTGCTTATCCCCATGTTGTTGCGTCAGGACTGATGTCATATAGCCGTGCTTACAGTGTACAGTTTGAAAAAAGTGCTTGTGATAATTTGGTAACCCCAAGACAAAAGAAGACGCTATTAACTGTTTTAAATTACAAAAGGCTAAATCCACCTCCTGTGTCCAAATCACTGGGTCCTGTGTTGCCATAGGCTTTTTGTATAGGAGGTCAGACAAGGGTGCCACTTCCAAAGCATAGTATATAATCCAACTTCGACAGAAGTTAGTCGTACCCAAAAAGGACATCATTTCCTTTTTGGTAATGGGTTTTGGAGCCTGCAAAATAGCTATTTTTCTGTCCTCATCCAAGGTTCTACCGCCAGATATTATATAGCCCAAATATCGGACCTGCATTTTCCTTGTTTACCTTGTGTCCCTCAGCAGCTAAAAATCGTAGCAATGCTAGCATGTCTTCTTGGCAAGCTTGTAAAGTGGGGGCTGCTAAGAAGATATCATCTACATAAAGCAGGATTTGACTATTTTTTGGTGGGCTAAATCTTGCTAAGTTACTTGACATCTCTTGTGAGAATATCGTGGGGCTCTCACAATAACCCTGCGGTAGTCAAGCGTATGTGTATATTTTACCCTGATACGTAAATGCAAACCAGAATCTACTGTCCAAATGTATCGGAATTGAGAAAAATGCATTACTAATATCTCCTACAGAAAAATATTTCTGATGGGGTTTTAACACATTTAAGAGTGTGTGTGGATCAGGTACCGTAGGTGCCCTAGGTGTTACTGCCTCATTTACAGCCTGCAGGTCTTGAACCATGCGCCACTCTCCATTTGCTTTCTTAACTGGGAGCAAAGGTGTGTTACATGGTGAATCAGGAGATTCAATTAACACACCACCTTTGAGGAGTGCAGCTATAATGGGCTTTATCCCTGCCTCTGCATCTTTTCTCAATGGGTATTGATGTTTTTGAGGTCTAAATGTTGATTTTTGAGTAATCGCCACTGGTCCTGCCGTGCGAATAAGGCCTACATCTGATGTTCCTGTGGACCACAGTTTGTCTGGGATACCTTTCAGAGCATTCTCTTCCTCCTTTAACAGGAGTGTTTGTCAAATATTTTTGCGAAAATGCAGGTGTACTGCTGGCTTAGTTTGAGTTACCCAGTTCAATTTTTGTACCTGCACTCCCTGCTCTGAAAGTTCCTCTCTGGTCTGTTTTTTCTATCTGGTAATCTTCCTGCCCAACTCTACCCATTTTGTGTTTCTGTGTTTAGTGAGGCTTACATGTGGTAGGAGGTCAGATTTGTAAAGTGCTGTTATTTCTTTAGGCAGAGAGCAGCTAGCTATGCTATTTCCCATTGTGTCCCAGTATAGGTTATGTAACACTAGCCTTTCTGTGGGATATTTAAACAGCTTATCTCTGTAGTCTTCATCTGGCCCTTCTGTGTCACGAAAATACAAGGTGCAGTGCAGTAATGGCTGCTTCTTAATATCTAATGAGGGAAATTTACTAATGGCCAAATCCATTAATTCCTTGGTTACAGTCCCTGGGCCAGTAGTAATCAGGTCCTGACTGTACCAGTAAAACATCTCACCTCTTGGCTGCACTACACAGGTATCATGCACCACAGATGTCAGTCTGTCGTTGTGCTTGCATCCCTTGTATAGTTGGAACCACCGCTTTGCCAAATAACTGCATCAAATCTCTGCTTAAGAGATTTATTGGGCATTTTGCAGATACTACAATTTTACTTCTCTGTGTCAACCCTGTAACGGGATCTGTGATCATAATTTTGTGTGAGAGAGGCTCCCGGTATAGCTGCCCATTTTCAGCCTTAACAAATATGTAATCTGAAGACCGTGTACACTCTGGTAATTCGGAGGGATGCATCAGGGTCTGTGAAGCCCCAGAATCGCACAAAAAGCTAACCTCGCTTCCTTCCACCAAAAGGGTGACTTCTGGCTTGGTATCTGCTAAAAAGAGTTCCAAGCACAGAAGTGCCAGGTCCAATACCTCATCACTTTCATTTTCATTGTCATCCCCCTGCCATCCTGTGCTCCCTCTATTTTTACTTCTACATTACCATTTATCCTGCTTTGTATTGTAACCCTTCCCTGTGCTTCCTGACTATCATATAGTCAGTCATCACCTTTTTGTTCATCTGTCCTTGTTCTATTATTCCCTTTGTAATCCCTTGCCATGTGACCTTTTTTCCCCGCATTTAAAACATTCTCCCCTCTTTTTAAGTCCCTCAAAATCTTCTGACCGTTGGTCAGGCTGCCTACCTTTCCTATTTTTGCCCTTTTTTCCTGGATGTTCCACATATACCTCAGCCCCGTCTTCTAATGAAAATAACCTGCATTTTCTTTTTCTTTTTGCTATTAAAGTGCCTCTCAGCATGCGTTGCATACTCAAGCAGTGGTTGCAATCTGCTTGTGCGATGATCTACCATGTGTTTTGTAATAAAACTAATAGGATCACTGCTCCCCTTCAGAAAGGCATTTTTAACTGTTGTTCATAGGGGGAGTCTGCTGCTTGATTATCAGGGATTTGCATCCCACAATGATTATTAAAGCACTCTATGAGCCTAGCAAAATAGCGGTCAACTGACTCACCTTGCTGGACACACTGATTAATACAGGCCCAGTCTGCCCGTGGTTGCCACTTTTCAGAAATTCGGTTTGTAAGCCCTGTCACCTGGGCATCTAATCCTACATTATGTGGAAGGGGTCTCTGCTGAGCGTCATGAGGGTTCCAATCACCACAGACCATGTGCCAGTCTGGACCTATAATTTGTCTTACCACTTTCTCTATCTCTTCTCCATTTAGGTTATAGCTTAGCCTCATACCTTGCAGGTCCTCTGAAAAGTTTGGAAAGTTGACCCTAGGGTGAGGAATACCCTCAGTGGCCTTCCGAATATCTTCGGGACTCCAGGGTCTGTATACTAATAAAGTAGGGTGTTGGTTATCCTGACCTGCTCTGAGATTAGGTACCTCAATAAGAGGACAGAATTCTTCCTCCCCACTAGTCGTGGCCTGGGTTTCACTAAACAATCGCCAGACTTCGAGATTTTTATCATCATCATCTGTGTTTTTTGTTTTGGACCTAGTCCCTATTGGGACCCCCTAACCTTTACTAGCTTTATTTATACAGAGTCCTCACCTCCTGTAACTACAGGACATAGAGGAGGCACTCTGTGTTGATTACTTGCCCTGTATGCTGGTGGGGGAGGGGTGCTAAAGCTAGTACTAGGTGGTTATCCTCTTTATCTAAAAACATTGTTTTAGAGTTTTTTCTTTCTGGTCTCTTCAATTTGCTTCCTCCAGCCATCTGTGTGCCTGGGGAATTCCTAATTGTCGCTGTTTTTTAACTTGCCCCTTGGAGTCTGCTTTTAATTGCTTTATCAATTTGAGAAGTGAAAATTTATCTAATTTTCATTCAAAATCATACTTAGTTACCCATTTTGAAAAATATCTAACATTATCTGCGCGCTGTACCTGCATATATTTACCATCTTCTGTTAATGGTGGGTCTTTTGATGTCTTTGCACCACAGTTATAATTACCCATTTGCTCACTACGTAGTTACCTTTAGTAATTTTATCTATTACCTTCAATTTTTTACGTGTACCACGGATTTTGTTATAGTCTCTTCAGAATGACTGTCTAACCTTCTACTATCCTGTTCACCTAGTCTGACAGAACTGCAGTTTTTCTCTGTCTCTGACTGAATGAAATACAGTCTAACAGAAATAAATGCAATTTTCCTGTCCCTGACTGAATGAAACACAGTCTAACAGAAATAAATGCACTTGCCTGTCCTTGACTGAATAAACAGAATAGCAAAACCCACCTTACCTGAGCCTACGTGATTGACCACTGATTCGCGGATACCCGTCCTTCAATCGCAGATCAGAAGGTGACTGGCCCCTTTTGACGACAATTCAGTCGGAGGTCTTTATCTTGCAGAAGAACTGATTTGGTTTCTTCCCTGTACGGTTTCAGCCACCTGGCTGTCTGATCCGAGGTGAATAGAGGGTTTCGGCTCGAAGGACCAATTGGTTAAAGAAAATACAAAGATGAATTCACGTAAGGTTCAGCAAGGCATTCTTTATTACTTGCAGCAAGGAGACAAAGCATGTAGGTACAAGTTTTGTCTGATTTTCAACAGCTCAGACTGCTGTTTTTATACAGTTCTTTGCAAGTACACAGCAGGTGCTTATCAGTTAATTGCTGACTTACAAAAACATCTCTCATAATTTAGCTTGACCACAGGGCTTGCCCTATCAAACCCAGTTTCTGAGTAATGGTCCTGTAACTGTCTCTTCCTAACACAACATTTATCTGTTGCTAGTGTGAGGCCCCTATCTCAACATTCCACAGCAAGAACAACAGATTTTAGGCGTCAGCAGCTTTTACAGAGACCACCAGTATTTACACATTTTACATAGAATAAATGTATTAACTCTTAACCCTTTAAGTGCAGAATTGTACACTATACTATTTGTACATTTCTCTAACAGTATAAAGAAAAAAATATCAATTTCAACAATTGGCTAAGTTTCTGGTGTCATTCAAAGGGGATCCAGTGTCTGTCCGCCTGGGATGACATGCTCGACAAGCCATACTGCTTCGCTAGAGACAGCTTGCACCTGTCACCCTTAGGCTTTCGAATACTGGCCAAGGCTGTTGCCACCCCCATAGTGCCTTTTTTAGGCAAGACTCAAAAGACAAACTCACTGCCATAAATAGCACAAGTAACAAAACCTGAGGGTAATGCTACTCAATGCCAGAAGTCTAAACCTCAAAATGCACGCACTCGAGGCACTCCTCAGTATGGAGAAAATCTATATATGTGCAATAACAGAAAACTGGTTTAAGGCTCCAGAGAGCACCCCAGCACTAAAAGGCTACAACTCATACCATACATTTCGGCCACAGAACCCAGACCAAAATACAAAAGGCGGGGGCATATCCATATTCATCAAGGATACCCACACCTCCAGGTTAGTGGTACAGCACGATGCTTCAGAGATCATCCACATGCAACTAACAATGGGCAAAACTGCAGTTCAAATTGTAGCTTGCCACAGATCACCTACCATGTCCCAGGACCCCCATTCCACATTTCTGGAAACCATGGGAAATGTAAAGGTCCTATCAAACACCCTAATATTGGGTGATTTCAATTACCCAAACATTAATTGGGAGAACTACTCGAGTACGAACTCCCTTGCCCAACATTTCCTAAAATTTATAAATTCAAATGCCCTGGATCAACTAGTCAACACTCCCACCAGAGGTGACAACATATTGGACTTGGTCATCACCAACATGGGCAATCTGTGCTCCACACCAGAGGTCAACCTCTCACTGGTTAGATCTGACCATAAACAAATCACTTTGGATATCCACATTCTGCACCCACCCCCGGACAAGGAAACCACCATGAAAAACTTTTCAAAAGCAAATTTCACATTACTTAAGACAGAGGTGGAACGTTTCAAAGCCCCCATGCTAAAGGATAACATTGTCCAAGCTGCAAAATCCTTTACTAATGCATTCTACGGGCACCTACAAGATTGCATGGATCGTGCTATCCCAAGCAAAAACAAGAATCACTCCTTCAAGAAAAGGAAACCAGTCTGGTGGACTCCTGCCATAAACAAGCTATACAATAGAAGGAGGAAACTAGTACAGAAAAGATTAAAATCCCAAGAAGGAAGACATCCCTGATCACTATCAGCAAGAAACTACGATCCCTCATAAAATCATCCAATTAGTTTCAAAAGAAAAATTGCCAAGGACTCTAAAGATAACCACAAGGCATTCTTTAGCTATGTCAAGAATCTAAGTGGCAATGCTCAGATCTGCTGGGAGTTAGTGCAGAATGGTACAAAATACACTGAACCAACCGATATTGCCAACATCCTGGCAGACAGGTTCAGCGCAAACTTCACCCCCCCTCTCACCCTCAAAAGGGCCCATAACCATACCAGAAGAATGTAGAGCTCCTGAAATCACAGACACTCAGGTTAAAACAGCCCTCTCCAAAGCCAAAAACACAGCATCAGTGGGACCGGACGGTGTCCCAGGCTGTGTCCTACATAAGCTCAAAGACGAACTAACCCCTCACCTAAACACACTGCTCAAACTTGGCCTCTCCACAGGTTACATACTCATAGAGTGGCGCACAGCAGCGGTTATTCTGCTCCACAAATGTGGAGCCACAGCAGACCCTGGGAACCATCGCCCTATAAGCCTGATTAGCTTGGTCTGCAAAGGC